>NC_055994.1:131624684-131936684 GCF_018446385.1 Zingiber officinale
TTAATTAAATTAAAACTAAAGTCAAATTTAAATTAAATTAAATTAAATTAAAATAAAACTAAATTAAATTTAAATTAATTCAGTTAAAATCAAATTAATTAAAATAAAATAAAATCTAAACCTAACTTAAAACTTAAAATTAATTTAAAACTTAAAATCACAATTAAAATCAACTTAAACAAGAATCAAATCAAATTTGGCTGACATATTTACTAAATCATTATCATAACTTGAAGTTAACAACTTACGATTAAAATTAGGAATGTGTACGTTAGACTAGGATTGCTATTTCAAAATAATTTTCAAGTGGTTTGCAAATTCTAGGAAAAAAATCTTTAATTATATTTTCTAAAAAAAAATATTTTCTTAGTATTTCAAAATATGTTTTGGCCTTAGCCTAGATCGCACTCATAGAAAGCATAATCCTATAGATCTAGATAATGAGCATCTCACAAACACACTAGGTCTACATTGATTATGTATCCATTAAGTAATATATTTTAGTCAAGCATTAACTGGATATATTTACTTAACTTAACTAACTAAGTGAACACTGCTATCTTTTGGTAGTTAGTTAGTAACTAATGGTTAGACATTTAAGGCACATTTTTATATGAATATTTTTTTTAAAATACATAGATTTAGGGGGAGGATATTTTAAAATGATTTTTAAAATAATTTATTTCCTTTCACTTTCAAAATTACCTTCGAAATATTTTGTAAAATACTTTCAAAAATATCTTTTAAATACTTGCTTTGTAAAAACTCTTATTTTTTAAAAAACAAGTGTTTTCCACTTTAAAGAATTTATCTTTGAAACAACTTCTAAAAATATTTTACTTAGGCAAATTTAGGGGTGTAAATGAACCAAGCTGCTCATGAGCTATTCGAAACTCGATTCGATAAAAGTTCGTTTGAGGTCATTTAACGATGCTCGTTAAGATAAATAAACCAAGCTCAATCTTCACAATACTCGACTCATTAGCTCATGAACATGTTTGTTAGTAAATGTTAGGACCAAAAGGAATTTAGATATCTCCACAATGGCATGATATTGTCCACTTTGGGCCTAAGCTCTCATGGTTTTATTTTTGGGCTCTACCCAAAAAGACTCATGCCAATGGAGATATATTTCCCTTATAAACACATAATCTTTTCCATGTGTTTTCAATATGGGACTTTGTTTGCCCCCCTCAAACGAAGGACCACAGGCTCCCTGACATCCGATCATCAACCCACCAGATCTTCCTGCCCCTCGGTCCACCCGACCTACTAGGACTTTCTTGCCTAGCCACAACCAAGACTTCATGCCTGGTATCTAGTCCTCTTGATCGAGACACAGGAGGTTAATATGGTTCTATTGAACCATGACTCTTGTGCGCAGTCGGCGGTTAGTCCTTTTGGCAATCCAGACTCTGATACCAATTGTTAGGATCAAAGAAATTTAGATATCTCCACAATAACATGATATTGTCCACTTTGGGCCTTAGCCTTCATGATTTTATTTTTGGGTTCTATGTAAAATGCCTCATATTAATGGAGATATCTTTCCCTTATAAACCCATAATCTTTCCCATGTGTTTTCAATGTGGAACTTTGTTTGCAATCTTGCAACACAACAGTAAGCTCATGAATTAACTTTTCAATGAAAAAAATAATAATTTTAATATTGAATTTATAGATTTTATACTCTACTTATGAAAAATATAAATAAATATATTAAATTTATTTATTATAATAAAATTATAAATTTTAACAATAATATTATAATTTTCTCTAAATATATAATTTAGTTTTTAATAAATATTTAAAATTATAATTTATATTTATTAAGCTCGTTTAGACTCGATAAAAGGTTGAATAATCTCGTGAGCCATGAATATATTTGTTAAATAAAGTTCAAGATCGGCTCGATTATAAACGAACCAAACTTAAACATTCAAGAGTTTGGCTCGTCTCGGTTACACCCCTAGGCAAATTCTTTGCAAAACCTTTTAAAAAGGAGCTTTGAACAAATGAGATTTTAAGAAGTACTTTTCAAATTTATTTTTCTTGCAAAATTTTTTTTTACAAAATGGTTTGTTTTGCACAGTAAATTTTTAGAATATTGAAAACCTTTTGAAAAATTAAAAAAAATTCTATCAAAATACTTTAAAAAATAATTTGAAAAATATTTTTCAATCACTTTGAAAATTTTCAGAAACTTTTTGCAAAAATTTATCCTTTCAAACATATCTTACTTAGCAAAATTTTTTGAAAACACTTTGAATTGTTTTACAAAATTCATTCAACATTGTTTTTAAAAGGTGTTTTCTATCTTGCAAAATGATTTCTAAACTTCGTTCATAGTTTAAGTTTTGTAAGATAATTTGCTTTAGCAAATTAAAATTTTCAACATGTTGTAACATTTTTGAAAAGTTTAAAAATTTCTTTAAGAATTTTTAAACTCCTCCCTCCCATAAAACCTATAGATTTTTTAAAAAATTTTATATTTACTAATGTTTTGTTACATTTCCATAATCTGTTAGGTTTATCTATATTCTTTATGAATGACAAAGAGGGAAGGTAAGGGCTAAGTCAAAAAAAGACAAACTAAATCTTGAAATTCTTAACCCTAAAATGATCAAAGGAATAAAATAAAAAAATTTTTAAATTCCCTTGAACCATGTTTCCTTTTATTACATGTCTTTTTCTAATTCTAACCTAGATTGTGATTGCATCAAAAAGGGGAAAATTGTTAGTGTAATTTATACTAACGGTCTAACTTAGGTTTTGATGAATGACAAGTGAGTTAAGTGTTATTGTGATCTAATACATTTACTAAGTGTGCAAGATTGACTAACCTGACGGGTCAAGAGGACTGACACCAGGAAGGAAGTTTAGTCGAGATGTGCGATTCTTGATTGGCGAAGTCTAGATGTGGGATTATAGCAGGATGTTGAGATGTTTGATTCCAGACGGGAGGAAGTCTAGATATACAATCCTGACAGGAAGACTTGGTGGGTCAGATTGGATATCGAGGAGGTAACTCGACACTTGGTAAATAAAGGTAAGTCACTAGAGGAGAGTGACTAAGTGAGGACGCGTCCCAATTGAGAGGATAGTAGGCGTCGATCCAATTTAGGTTCATTTCAGAAATCTAAATTGAGACCCTGATTAGATCCTTGTCTGGAGGACAGATTCTTAGTCACGAAATTAATCATATTATTATTGTGTTAATTTTTTCTTGTAGGTTATTATTTGTTATGTTGGATTAACACGTTTTATAGTACAAAAGGAGCAAAAATTGTCTTGGGTGAATAGTACCCGAGGCGTCTTCCATGCGACGGAAGGCACCTTCAGTACCGTTCATGGAAGGCGCCTTCGATGCCATGGAAAGCGTCTTCTAATGGGTAAAATCTGACTTCATCGGTGATAAGGAGCAGCGACTTTGAGATAGAGTTTTTCCTATGGAAGGCTCCTTCAGGGCTATGAAAGGCGTCTTCCACACTCTATAAAAGAGGTGCTCGCCCAAGGGTTTGACAACATCTCTAATACAAGCTTCTACACGTCCGATTGACATTCCTACTACTCTAGCTTCTTGCTGCTGCTCTGCTACAATGCTATCGTGCCCTACTACTGCTGAGGAGTCCTCCGACACAGAGTAATCCGATCATCTTAGAAGGTGTTGAGTAATAACATTTCATATTGTACTTAAATTATGCATAAAAGGAAAGTATAGTGTGTTACACTTGCCCTAACTTTTCTTTATACTTGATCCCCTCTTTCGACGGTTCCAGAAGGGGTATTAGTGGATTATCAGTTGATAGGTCCGCGAAACCTGGGTCTTGGAGTAGAAGTCACCGAAGGCTCCGAACCAAGTAAAATTGAACCTATCTTTTTACTTGCATTTTGTTTTCATGCTTTTTTCATTGTGCATACTTTGATTTCAAATTTAAAAGAATAAAAAGAAAAATTTTGAAAACCATGTGATTCCCCCCCCCCCCCCCCTTTCACGTGCATCTCGATTCAACAGAGCAGGTGGTCCTCTGGGTCACTTGCGCCTCCATACTCTCTAATAGTCAATGGTCAGGAATGGCTCAGTAATTTATCTTCCAATATTTTCAGGGAGAATGACATACTTACCCGCTCGTGGGAGTTATTGGCAACCAGAGTCTTTCCCTTCCGAAGATCCTGAGCGGTTGCATCACCTGAAGATAATCCCTTTTTGGGAAGGCAACAGGGTAGGTTTAGGTCGGGTTTAGCTAATCTCAGAACTCACCCACCTAGAAAAAATAGACTTGAACCTGGACCCGCCCTGCCTACTTTTTCAACTCACCTCATTCCAACCCCGCTTAAAACCTAGCGGGTTCAGGGTGGGATGGACCCGTCAACCTGCTAAGCTTTAAAATTATAGCTATATATATATATATAGGTGGGTTCATTGAAATCCGTAAGCCACCCGGAACCCGCTTCTAAACCCAGTCAACAGATTTAGACTCGCCTCGTATTCCATTTGATCAGGTTTAAACCTACCTCAAACGAGATGAGTTTAATACGGGGTTGGGTTTAAACCCAGCACATTGCCATCCCTAATCCCTTGGGCCTTTCCGCTTGACCCATATCATCGAGGGTAGTGCTGAATAACGCCCTATGGTATGTAATCAGAGATGGGATGACGAGAGGAAACATGCTCAACTATATGGGTACCTGATTGAAACTGGTCAGAAGAGGGGCCGAGGGAACTCTAATCCTCCCCTCAGTATGAGGTCCTATCATTGAGAATGTAGGGTGGTTCGGCAAAGGGTATCCAACAACTTATTTTTATTACATTATCTTCTATGCTTTGGTGGTCACGAACAAATCTAAGTCCTCTTGTGATAAGGTAAATGTTGTGAACCATCCAACTCCTTCCATCTTCTCGTTTCAGAAACAGGTCAAGATTCCCATAAACGTCGTCAAATTTGATCATGTATAAAAGTCGGGAAGATGACACGTTGGCTAGGTGGCGTCAAGGTTCGCCATAAGAAGACTCCGAGCATGAGGGACCTGGGGCCACGATCAATCCTGTGTGTCAAAGAGAAGAGCTAGAAGAAGAAAACGTCAGTGACCGGGCTAGGGAGGGATCCCAGCGCATGTACTCCGACGCTTAAGTCAAATGAAGGATGGAGGAAGAAATGAAGAACATAGATAATGAACAGTGAACTCTAATAGCATAACTTACCTATGCTTATAGGTAGAGATCCCTTATATATTGTCATTTTCTCTCTGCACAAATATTAATATATTTCCAAAGGATCAACTAATTTGACATACTACAGTCTTTCCTAAAATAGATCTACCATTTCTGTGTTTTTCATGGTAGAAGTTTTTGCCATACAAATTACCTAGGACTGATACAGGTTATAAGGAGCGGATCCCGTACAATAATGTGAAAGAGGATATAAGGAGAAGAGAGAAGAAGTAGGGAGGCCCGGGTGAGGTAAATGTGCTCGGTAAGCAAATCTTGGTCGAGAATGTAGGGTCGGTCGGGATAAAATTGACTAAGGATATGACGCATGTAGATATGCTCGACAGGCAAAGCTCGGCCTAGCATGAAGTACC
Organism: Zingiber officinale; assembly: GCF_018446385.1. NCBI lineage: Eukaryota > Viridiplantae > Streptophyta > Magnoliopsida > Zingiberales > Zingiberaceae > Zingiber > Zingiber officinale. The sequence continues at coordinate 131,630,268 of NC_055994.1, forward strand.
GGACGAACCGAAATAGGTGAAATATTAGCGCACACACATATGCTCGGTAGGCGAGTCTCGGTCGAGCATGCAATCCCGACCGAGAATATAAGCTCGATCGAGAATGTAAGCCCAAATGGACTAAAACAGACAAAGAACTAGCGTGTTCAGGTATGCTCGATAGTCGAGATTCGATCGATCATAAAGTACTGGTTAAACTAAAGCACTAGAGTGCCAATGAACCTAGGAACGCTCAGCTGGCAAAGCCTGGTCGAGCTTAGAGGTATGCATTCCTAAGCAATCTCTATAATCGGCCGAGCGAAGACCGATTGCATATCATAAGGTTCAACGTGATTCGTAGGCAAAGTCCGGTCAGGCATAAACACAATATAAATATAACATACTCGATAGTAGAATCCTGGTCGAGCATGAACATAACTCTCTCGGTAATATAATCTCGAACGAGTGAGCAGACATATAACTTCCTAAGGTTGTCAGAATGGGCTCAGCTTGGAAATATCTGTTGGATCGAGACGCGCTATAGGGGGGTGAATAGCACTCGTGGCTTTCACTTTGCGGATTCGTAAAACGATAGAGAATTACGCATAGCGGAAATAAAATAAAGACAACAAACACATAAGAGAACACCAAGGTTTTACTTGGTTCGGAGCCAAGGGCAACTCCTACTCCAAGGCTCGCGATCGTTGATCGCTTTCTGTGGGCAATAACTATATCGCGCAAAGATAGTACAAATATATATTACAATAAGTGCGGTAATAATAACAATTATACCGACGACAGAATCGAAATCTCGGAGCTCCGGGTCGTCGGGGACTTGTAGCAGCACTTCATGGCATCTTTTGGAGCAGCACGTTGTAGTAGAAGCACTTCACAATTGATACTTAGAGGTGCTGCTCGAGATTGTTTAAATAAGATGCTTAAGGCGCCTCAAATGCCCCATTGAGGTGCCTCAAGTGTGAAGCTCTATCCCGAAATATGCGCTGCGATAAGCCTCTACGTCGCTGTTGATTATCTAACTCGAAGCGCCTCAATCAAACTCTAAGGCACCTCCAATCAGAGGTCCAAGGTGCCTCAGTCTCCCTTGAGGCACCTCCAGCTCCACTTCGCAGCCAGCTTCTGCCTTGCACCAGAGGCGCCTCCAAGCTCCATGGAGGCACCTCGAACACTGTTCACCCGAGGCTTAGCTTGTTCCTTTTGTACCTGCAAGACACGTTAGTCCCAAAACAACAACATATCCTACAAGACAAAGTTAGTACAAATAGAATCATGATAAATCAAGTGATCGACAGTTATCAGACTGTCCGGATCTGACTTCATATTTTCGACCGGAAACTCTTGGTCGACCCGACGCCTACTGTTCCCTTTGCGGGGAATGCGTCCTCACTTACTCCCCTCAGGAGAGATTACCTGATGTCAGTCCGGTCCTCCAGACCGACTGTACTTTCTGCCTAGGGTTACCACCCCCTAGGACCTAAGGTTACCCCCCTTAGGATTTTCCTCCACCTAGGGTTACCGCCCCCTAGGACCTAAGGTTGCCGTCCCTTAGGGTTTTCCTTCACCTAGGGTTACCACCCCCTAGGACCTAGGGTTACCACCCCTAGGGTTTTCACCTTGCCTAACCGCAGCTAGGACTTTTGCCTAAGAACACTTAGGACTTTACTACAATCTCCATCAGACATGTTAGATCACATATAAGCTTAACTTTGATTCCTTTGTCATTATCAAAACTTGGGTTCGATCGTCGGATGCTTCCTGCACCAACAATCTCTTCCTTTTTGATTATGGCAATTAAAATTAAAAGTTAAGTAAAATAGATGCATAAACAATCTTTAAAGTTTAAGTAAGAAACATAAACAAGCTTAAGCAAATAAGCATAACTTAAGCCAAAAACATACTTAAACTTTTAAGGCTCCCCCTTAATAAGAGAGCTCTTTTTAAATTTTGTGAATTAAATTTTGAATTCCCCCCCCCCCCCCCCCTACTCTCCCCCTTTGTCATATATCAAAATAACCAAGGGAGTAAGAAGGAATAGTGATTAATGGCCTTAGCTTGTTTTTAACTTTTCAAAAAATATTTAGAAAATATTATTTTAAAAACTTTTAGCTAAGTGAAACTTTTAACTTGTAGAAATTAATATTCTTGATTAAGTTTGAAAAATTACTTTAGCCAAGTAAAATTATTTTGACTTTGAAAGGTAACTCAGCTAACTTTGAAAAAATATTGAAAGGTTTAAAAGGCTAGATAAGTTTGTAAAATGCTTAATTTGAAAGGCTTTGTTAAAAAATATTTCCTTACATTCTTAAAGCCTTAAAAGACATTGTCTTTATTTCTAAAATCTTTTTGAACAATCATAAGTTAAGAATCTTTTTAAAAAATACTTAGCTTAAGTTTGAAAGAATCTAGAATATTTAGCTAAATTTTGAAAGAGATTACTTAGTGTAGAAGGCTTTTTATAAAAAGAATTGAGGTTTAAAAATACTTAGCAAGGAAAACACTTTAAAACATTTTGTCACGCCCCAGGTAGTCCCTGTCCGAAGAAATTTCGGCAGCATCTCCCCTGTACGGCGGACAATATGAATCTCAGTATACATATATCTATACCTCGGCCACACTCGGCCGGAACAATACACACAAATAGTAAACAATCCACGCAGTTATATAAAGAAAAGATGATATAGAAATCAACGAAGATATACGTACATATCCTACTCCACTACAACGAAGAAACGAAATCCACGAAGTAATGAAATATTCGCAGCGGAAAACAAAGTAACAAACCCGAATGTTCGATATAAAGTCCACAATACAAACACGTATAAAAGCGAATACTGAAACGATATCTAGAAATCCTCCATGACAAAGGGCTAGCATTGGAATCTCTGACGGCCTCGACACGAAAAATAGTAACAACGGGATGAGTTGAAAGAACTCGAAGTAATCAATAGATATATGCTGACATATAACTACGGTAATATCTAAGGTGCGGTCTCTAAACCATAGGACCTACGATCGATCTCTAACAATATAACGGTATCATGGTTGAATAAAGCATAATGAGTAACGAAGCATATGTCGAGTTTCTGACAAGAATAATAAATGCATAAGCGAAATAAGCTGTACTCACTGCGAGGCTTGGGCGAATGGTGGACATACTGAGATAAAGATAGTCGAACAAATCGCATGTATCCTGTATGCATGTCGATCGTATCACGATCCCTGATGCGTCATCAATATCAACAATCACGATAAATGCAATACATGCGTATGATGCGATATGACATGGTCACCCCTGAAGTCGATCTCACACACAATGGTGAGACCGCGTGGGTAGGGCTGTGACACGTGCACTCGGCGTCACTACTCCCGAAGAGTGGCCGAGTGGACGGGATTTTGTCGAGTACACCTATCCTCCTACCTCAAACATAGTGAGGGGCCTTGATGCTCTCAACTCCGATGCGATGGCGGGGAGGGATCATTATGACCCATGTATCTTGCTACCCATGAGCACCCCGGCGGTGCACCACCGAGCAACCTGCCATACACACCCCGAGTGTTGTGCCACTACCCATCGATGAACACGTTGTGTGCGAGGCCCTCGTGTGGCCGTGGCAGAGCTCAACAATAATGGAGTCGTCCGGCCCGACGTCTGATCATGCGGTATGGTGCGTCTGACTCTGAGAATGTAATACAGCGTATCCTCCTCCATATCGTAGGTGCGAAAAGGTAGCGTAGATATATGAGATATAAACAACATGAATCCAACAATATATACAAGTATCTCCAAGATCTAATCACGGGTAGATAAGCACTATAAGTAACCATAACCACGAACACATATACACATGGCAAGAGATAAAAGTAAACCAGACTAATGTAAAGCATCTAACAGTAGAAGCATGTGATAGGTATCAACTAAGCTAAGACCAGGGAAGAAATAAATCTACCATCTATCACTAGTAACTATATATAACCTAATGTATAGAAGATAAAAGTAGAAGCATGTAGCAGATATCGAATAAACTATAACCGGGGAAGTGATAAATCTACCAATCACTAGTAAGTATATATAAACTGCACATATCATAAGACACTATCAAGAGATAAGTCAAAGGGTACCCGCCTCAAATAGAAGGTACAATCCAAATCCGAAGTCGAGATGCCTATCTCGAATCAGAGTCCTGTGTCAAACAATATATATATATTTTATTTAGCTAAATCCAAATGAATAGCTAAATAAAATCTCCAAAACTAAATTAGGGCAAAACCCTAATCACCATTTAGATTAGAAATCTAAACTTAGATTAAATCCAATAGTTGACTAGGGTTAATTGTCTTAACCCTAATCATTCCATTAGTTTAATCTAAGCAACCAAATCTAATCACAATCAACCACTACTTACAACCTCTAGTAATCATGTAATCCAAATCATACCTAAATCTACACATAACCAACTAAATATAACCCTAATTCGTATCATTAAAACAAGGTAACAATTGACCTCCAAAAACTTACCCAAATCCAAGGTGATCACCAGTAGATCACCACCCAAGATGTTGCTGTCAGTTAGGGTAGTTGCTGTTGGAACCCAAGAAAGTTCACAGCACTCAACCTTGCTGAAATCTTGAGCACACCATCGAACCTATTGATTGCTGGGATTCTTCTCCACTTCAACCGAGACCTCAATCACGGTGAAGAAGAGAAAGTCCAATCTTGATCAAGGATTTATAGCAAACAATTGAATCGACATCAAGATCACAACAAAGAAAGAGTAAGAATCAACAATGCATTACCTCGATCGGTTGCCTCGAGAAGTGTCACCTAATCCGATCCATAATGCGATGTATTGAATCTCTGACCCTCGACTAGCGGTGCGCAAGACCTAGCTCGCGGAGGAATCAAGATCCTCAAGCGATCCATGGCGACCTAGGATCGTGAGGCGATCGAAGAGGAAAAGCAAGAATCGAGGATGAAACTCGAAGCTAGGGCACAAATCGAGAACGAAAGCGAGAGGATCGATTGCTTACCCTTGAAGCCTAATTGTCCCTCGCGGGTGATCGGCGATGGCAGGCTCGATCAGCGGTACTGTCGTCGGCTAGAAGACACGGATCGCTCGGGAATGACTCGTGGAGAAGGAATGAAGGGCCGTCTGGCGGGGACAACCGGATCGGGCACTGGGTGCCCTAGCCGCCTCGCCGTCGACACTCGTGGCGAATCACCGAACAAATCTCCCTCAATCGAAGGCGGCTCCGCTGGTTTCCGTCGTCTTCCAGCAAGCTCCGGTGGCTTCCTCCTCGGGCGATGTCGACGATCGACGAAGGTCCCTCGGCTTGGCTTCGATTCGTCCGCGAGACAAAGAGAGGGAACAGAGGAAGGGAAGAAATGTCGGGGAAGAGGAGAAGCTCGGGTTCGGCGATAGGTTTAGGGAAAAAGAAATAAAAGAAAAGGAATTATATAAATAACACATTTCCTCACTTTAATGAGTATCCCAAATAGGCCTTATCCGAACCCATTAATTCGTCCCCTCAAAATTCGTCGTACGAGCTCCGAAAAATTCCCAGAAAATTTCTAAAAATTTCGAAAAAATTCTATAAGGCTATTTTCCAAATAACCCTATTAATTAAATTTTCCAAGATCTCACATCCTCCCCTACTAATAAAAATTTGGTCCCCAAATTTCGCTATAACCAATAGCAAACACTGAAATATAACCATGTAGTATAAATGCTGAAGAAACTCTAACCCACATACCTCAAGTAAAAAGATGGGGGTATCGAGCTTGGATCGTATCCTCCAGCTCCCACGTAGCCTCCTCGTCAGAATGATGCTGCCATCCGACTTTAACCAGTCGGACCGTCTTGTTCCGCAGGGAACCTTCTCGTAAGTAACGTCAGGCTGAATGGGAACTGATATATCTGACAGAACATGTGTCGGATCAGATACGTATCTCCTCAGCATAGATACATGGAATACATCGTGAATGCCAGCTAGAGATGGTGGTAGCGCCAGACGATAAGCTACTGCTCCAATCCTCTCCAAGATCTGGAATGGCCCAATATATCGGGGAGCTAGCTTACCTCAGAGACCAAATCTCTTCACCCCTTTTGTGGGTGAAACTCTAAGAAATACATGATCACCAATGGAGAACTCCATGGGTCTCCGTCTCTGATCAGCATAACTCTTGACGGTCACGAGCCTCGACATCCTCCGTCGATAGTGCAGAACTAACTCGCATCTGCTGAGCTCTCGAGGTCTATCATTGGGCCTCCCAACCTCTTCCCGGAGGGTGGGTGTCGACAAGGTCTACCATACAACGCCTCAGCGGTGCCATCTGAATAGCCGAATGATAGGCATTGTTGTGGCGAACTCCAATGGCGGTGGTCCTCCCAGCGCCTCAAAATCCATGCGAGACCTCGGCAAGTCCTCCAGTGCAGATGGTCGCTCTGGCCCCACATGCTGCGGATGGAATCTCTTGAAAGCGGAGTTGTGTGCCCAAGGCTGCTGCAGACTCTGCGAATCGGGACGTGAACGTGGGTCTCTATCGATATGATGCTCGAAGGAACACCATGTAATCTAATAATCTCACGACAGTATAACTCGCTAATCGATCCAGAGAATCGGTCTTTCGGATCGCTATAAAATGTGCGGTTGGTTAATCGGTCAACGATTACCCAAATCGCATCATAACCTCGTCGAGTCCTATCCTACCACAAAATCCATAGTAATATGCTCCCACTTCCACTCTGGAATAGGGATTCTCTAAAGTAAACCAGCAGGTCTCTGGTGCTCGGCCTTCACCTGCTGATGGACAAGACATCTAGCTACAAAATCTGCGATGCCTTTCTTCATAGTTCCAATAGGAGCGTCTCAAATCATGATACATCGAGTCCCACGAATGGATAGCAAATCTAGAACGATGAGCCTCCGAGTAACTCCTCCATGGCCGGGTGAGACCGAGGCACACAATCGCCTCGGAAATAAATAATACCTCGTCTCGTGTAAACTCGATTATGTCAGGAAGCTATCTGGTGCTAATGAGCTGTAAGTGTTGATCTCGGCTGGGCCTCTCGAATCCTCATCCTAATCGACGGTGAGCAACCATGGTAACAAGAATACCTGCTCTGTCTGTCCCTCCTCAAGGCCCAACTCGGAGAATCACAGAATCAAGTCCGTGACTAAAACTCGGTGACAAGCTAAAGTCCCTATGGACTTCCGCTAAGTGCATCGGAACCACATTAGCTTTACCGGATGGTAGCTAATATACAATCATAATCCTCGAGAACTCCATCCATCTCCTCTGTCGAGGTTGAGTTCCTTCCGTGTGAAAATATATTTGAGACTCTTATGATCAGTAAGAATCTCAAAAGTAATACCATAAAGATGATGTCGCCAAATCTTCAAAGCAAAGATAATAGCGGCTAGTTCTAAATCATGTACTGGTAGTTCTTCTCATACTCCTTCAACTGACGAGAAGCATAAGAGACTACCCTACCGTCCTGCATCAATACAGCGCCCAAGCCCCGAAGAGATGCGTCTGTGTAAAGTACGAATCCATCATCACGGAAGGTAAAACCAAGGCTGGTGCGATACTAATCTCCGCTTCAACTCTCGAAGCTGGTCTCACAAGTCTCGACCACGTGAATTTCACGCCTTTTCGGGTTAGGCGTGTCAACGGCATAGCAATCTTGGAGAAACCCTCAACAAATCGTCGGTAATATCCGGCCAAGAACTGCGAATCTCCTGAACGACTTCGGTGCTCCCAGTGGTGATAGCCTCGATCTTCGAGGATCTCTTGAAATACCTCGGCTAGAAACCACATGTCCTAAAACCAACCGAGGAAAGCCAAAATGCACACTTGAACTTGGCGTATAGATGATGTCGTGAAGAGTCTCAAGACTATCACGAAGGTCTTTGCGTGTTCCTCCTCGGACGTGAATAGATCAATATGTCATCGATAAACACAATCATAAACGATCCGGATACTCCGGGAAGATCGGTTCATCGGATCAGTAAATCTTCTGAGGCATTGGTAAGCCAAATGGCATTACAAAACTCGTAGTGTCCGGTATCGGTGCGAAATGTTGTCTTGAATATCGAATCTCTAACTCTCGGTGATGATATCCGGCCGCGGATCGATCTTAGAATACATGATGTATCTCGGTGATCAAATAAATCCTCAATCCGTAGCAAGGGGTACTTATTTACGCTAGTCTACTGTATATTAGTCGCCTGGCTCCGAGTAGTACCATCCTTCAGCTGACACTAAGGCGGAATACCGTGGGATTCTCCACAAGAACAAGGAATACTAGTGCACTAACCATAGTCTTTTCTTGTGTAACCTATCCAAGCCAGAGCTGTTAAACTATCAGCAACTGCTTTTAAATGGCTGAAATATTCAGATCGAATCCCTTCATACTAAGCCTTCAGTGAACAATCTCGGCTCATGTGCCTCGGCAGTTTACATTAATAACTGGTTGTCCCATGCATGCGGAGGTGATGTGATCTCGGGATCGCGTGGTCAGATGAGGTCACCGTGCCCTTGGGTCTGCAGGCGGGCAAAGCGAGTCTAGATGAATATCGTCGACTTAAGGTCGGCGGATGACCGAGTACTCGACCCGTCAGTGTGGTGCTTTCTAACATCCGATGGTCTGTGGTGCGGCTCTGTCCGGAAGTCGTCGATCGCTTCCTCTTCTTGTCTACTTTCACTCTCTGATGGTGACTCAATCATAAGAGCCCTATCTAGTGCCTCTGTGTGATACTACACCAAGCGCAATCTTCACGAAGATGCTCGTCTGAGTCCCTGGATAAGCTGGGCATCTGAGATATGTCCTCGCGACCAACTCGGGAGAATCTAGCCAGCCGATTAAATTCGGCATTATACTCTATCATTGGCGGTTATTAGAAGACTCGAGAAAATCCTGTAGGCGTGTCATCCGATGCAGCGGGAAAATCTTGACTCTCAGCGCCTCCTAAATCTCGTCCGGGTAATATCTTGCTCGTCGATAATCGGTACTGCGTGTCCCGGATCTCACCTCGTCTCGCACCTCGAAGTACGCGTGGTAGAGCGCGGTGGGTGGATGCAAGTATACTAAAGGTGATACCGCTGGTGGTGCAGATCGGTATGCACCTGCGAAGTCGGGCAGTGAGATCTTATAATCGACGTGCTGATATCTGGCAGTGCATCACGGCGGACAAGCTCGACCCTAGCAGATCTCTCTGGAGACTCTATCTCCGGAGAATCTATCGGCCTCTTACGTGGATGACCACGTCTCAGTATCGGAACACGTGTATGTAACATATCTGTAACAGAATGTTACCCAGATATCACTACAGGTATAAGAACTATAAAATTACCTCATTTACCTATTTACCGTCTAGAGATATCCTGTCGCTGCTTAGCCCAAAATAGAACCAATAAAACCTCGTCAAAATACCTCGAAATGCCGAAACGAGTAAGTCGACGAAAATCCAGACAAATCCAAAATACCGAGAATGCTCACGAAAGTAAGTATCGTAATCAGAAGAGCAAGTAGGTATCATGAAACTTTGCTCTAATACCGAATAAATTGGAATCGGATAAACTCAAGAATCGATATCTGAAAAGCGGAATCTAGTAAACACTTCGATACGAAAATATTGTCACGCCGGTAGTCACAGTAGAGAGATTTGCGGCATCTCCACATGCGGTGACAATATGAATCTCGATATCATATATCATACCTCGGCCACTTTCGTAGGAACAATACCCAAATAGTAAACAATCCACGCGATTATATTCATTTCTACGGATATAATATGAACAATCACGCGGTTATATAAAGAAAAGATGATATGAAATAAGCGAAGATATCGTACTCCTACTCCACTCTGACGAAGCGAAATCCACAGTAATGAAATATTGCGACGGAAAACAAATATGAGCAGATGTTCGATATAAAGTCCACAATCAAATCCACATCACAGTATCGTATAGGCGAATCTGAAAATGATATCTAGAAATCCTCGCTGACAAAGGGGCTGGCGGTGGAATCTCTCTGACCTCGACACGAAAAATAGTAACAACGGGATGAGTTGAAGAACTCGTGGGTAATCAATAGATATATGCAATGACGTATAACTACAGGTAATATCCTGAAGTGCGATCTCTAAACCATAGGACTACGATCTGATCTCTAACAATATACGGTGTCATGTGAATAAAGCGTAATGAGTAACGAAGCATGTAATGTCGGTTTACGGCAAGAATAATAAGAAATGCATAACTGAAATACTGTACTCACTGCGAGGCTTGGGCGAATGGCGTGGACATACTGAGATAAAGATAGTCGAAACAAATCGCATGTATCACGTATGCGTATCGATCGTATGCGATCACAGTCGTCGTCGATATACTGATCACGATAAATGCGATGCATGCGTATGATGCGATATGACGTGGTACTGTAGTCGATATCTCACCTGATGGTGAGACCGGCGTGGGTGAGGGTGACAAGTGCTCTGGCGTCACTACTCACGAAGAGTGGCCAGGTGGGCGGGATCTTTGTCGAGTACACTATCCTCCTACCTCAAACATAGTGAGGGCGTGATGCTCTCGACTCCGATGCAGCGATGGCGGGGAGGATCATTGCTGACCCATTTGTATCTTGCTACCAGGCACCGGTGCACCGCAAAGCAACTGCCACACACCACAGTGTTGTGCCACTACCCACGATGAACACGTTGTGTGCGAGGCCCTCGTATGGCCGTGGCAGGCTCAGCAATAATGGAGTCGTCCGTTGCGATCATGCGGTATGGTGCGTCTGACTCTGAGATGTCACAGCGTATCCTCCTCCGTATCGTGGGTGCGAAAAGGTAAACGTAGATATATAGAGAGATATAAACAACATGAATCCAACAATATATAACAAGTATCTCCAGATCTAATCATGGGTAGATAAGCACTATAAGTAACCATAACCACGAACACATATACACATGGCAAGAGATAAAAGTAAACCGGACTAATGTAAAGCATCTAACAGTAGAAGCATGTGATAGGTATCAACTAAGCTAAGACCAGGGAAGAAATAAATCTACCATCTATCACTAGTAACTATATATAACCTATACATATCATAAGACAGTATCAAAAGATAAGTGAAGCATGTGATAGGAATAAACTATATAACCAGGAAGTGATAAATCTACCAATCACTAGTAAGTATATATAAGCTGCACATATCATAAGACACTATCAAGAGATAAGTCAAAGGGTACCCGCCTCGAATAGAAGGTACAATCCAAATCCAAGTCGAGATGCCTATCTCGAATCGTAGTCCTGTGTCAAACAATATATATATATTTTATTTAGCTAAATCCAAATGAATAGCTAAATAAAATCTCCAAAACTAAATTAGGGCAAAACCCTAATCACCATTTAGATTAGAAATCTAAACTTAGATTAAATCCAATAGTTGACTAGGGTTAATTGTCTTAACCCTAATCATTCCATTAGTTTAATCTAAGCAACCAAATCTAATCACAATCAACCACTACTTACAACCTCTAGTAATCATGTAATCCAAATCATACCTAAATCTACACATAACCAACTAAATATAACCCTAATTCGTATCATTAAAACAAGGTAACAATTGACCTCCAAAAACTTACCCAAATCCAAGGTGATCACCAGTAGATCACCACCCAAGATGTTGCTGTCAGTTAGGGTAGTTGCTGTTGGAACCCAAGAAAGTTCACAGCACTCAACCTTGCTGAAATCTTGAGCACACCTCACTGATCAGAACCTATTGACTGCTGGGATTCTTCTCCACTTCAACCGAGACCTCAATCACAGTGAAGAAGAGAAAGTCCAAGTACTGATCAAGGGATTTACAGCAAACAATTGAATCTGACATCAAGATCACAACAAAGAAAAGAGAGTAAGAATCAACAATGCATTACCTCGATCGGTTGCCTCCAGAAAGTGTCACCTAATCCAATCCATAATGCAATGTATTGAATCTACTGACCCTCAACTAGCCAGCGTCTGCCAAGACCTAGCTCCGGCAGAGGAATCCAAGATCCACTCAAACGATCCATGACCTGACCTAGGATCGCCGACGATCAAAGAGGAAAAGCAAGAATCGAGGATGAAACTCGAAGCTAGGGCACAAATCAGAGAACAGAAAAGCGAGAGGATCGATTGCTTACCCTTGAAGCCCTAATTGTCCCCTCACGCCGGTGATCGGCGATGGCACGGCTCAATCCAACGGCGCTGTCCGATACGGCTAGAGAAGACACGGATCGCTCCGGGAATGACTCGTGGAGAAGGAATGAAGGGCCGATACGCTGGGGACAACACAGATCGGGCACCTGTCGTGCCCTAGCCGCCTCGCCGTCGACACTCGGCCGCCGAATCCACCGAACAAATCTCCCCTCAGTCGAAGACAGCACGGCTCCGCTGGTTTCCGTCGTCTTCCAGCAAGCTCCGGTGGCTTCCTCCTCGGGCGATGTCGACGATCGACGAAGGTCCCTCGGCTTGGCTTCGATTCGTCCGCGAGACAAAGAGAGGGAACAGAGGAAGGGAAGAAATGTCGGGGAAGAGGAGAAGCTCGGGTTCGGCGATAGGTTTAGGGAAAAAGAAATAAAAGAAAAGGAATTATATAAATAACACATTTCCTCACTTTAATGAGTATCCCAAATAGGCCTTATCCGAACCCATTAATTCGTCCCCTCAAAATTCGTCGTACGAGCTCCGAAAAATTCCCAGAAAATTTCTAAAAATTTTGAAAAAATTCTATAAGGCTATTTTCCAAATAACCCTATTAATTAAATTTTCCAAGATCTCACACATTTGGTTAAATTTGGAAACCTTGTAATCAATTTTTGAAAGAGCTAAAAAAGATACTTAGCTAAATTGAACAAGCCTTTTAAGAGATATCAAGCTAAGATTTAGGTTAATTTGAAAAAATATTTGATAAAGTAATTTAAAAATCTGGATTTTGAAAAGGCTTCGAAAAAGACTAAGTTTAAAAAGCTTTTGAGAAAAAAATAAGCTTGTAAAGTTGCAACTAAGGTCATTTGCACTTTTTAGAAAAATTTGTTAAGTCCTAAAGTCCAAGCATGAGTAACTTAAATACTTAATTTTCATGGCCACATGCCTACCCAGTTAGCTACTAGTTGATTACCTAGAGAGCAACAACTTTCACTTGGTTAGTCAAGTTAAGTCAATTGATCCAGTTAGATTTGACTAGGCCTGGATAACTTAACTTGATTAATGTAATGTTAGTTTTTAACGCCCAGACTTACTGTGATGCACAGAAATAAGTATTCTGAAGTCTAGGTTGTACCCTATGCATCTCACACTATTCTATGTTCTTCAACCATAAACAAGGTAAGCCTAGTGTGCTTGTGAGATGCTCTGGCTGAATCTAGGGGAACATGATATCTAAAGGTAAGCCCTAGGCTAAGTCCAAATTTAGAAAGACTAATAAAATTGGAATTTTGAAAACATTATTTTTTTTTAAATTTTGAAAACCAATAAAAGCAAGTTGATTTGACAAAAATAAGTTCTATTCTACTAAACACATTCCTATTTGTCTTCTAAGTGCACTGAACTCAAGTTCAGGTAAGGGCTTTGTGAATATGTCAGCTAGGTTTGATTTGGACTCAACATAGTTAAGTACAATATCACCCCTATCTACATGATCCCTTACAAAATGTTGTTTTACTTCTATGTGTTTAGTTCTTGAGTGGTGAATTGGATTCTTGGTTAAATTAATTGAACTTATGTTGTCAATTGAAATTTTAGTGTTATGATATTCTAGTTGGTAGTATTTTAGAGTATACATCATCCATAATAATTGAGATGCACATTCTCCTAGGGCTATGTACTCAGCTTCAGTAGTAGATAGGGCAACACAGCGTTGCTTTCTGCTTGACCAACTTACTAGGCTCTGACCTGGAAATTGACAGCTATCACTTGTACTTTTTCTATTTAGTTTGGACCCGGCATAGTCTGAATCAGAATAGCCAGTTAGATCAAGGGTGCAAGTCCTAGGGTACCATAGTCCTACATTTAGGGTTCCCTTAATATACCTAAGTATTCTTTTAACATAAGTTAGATGTGACTCTTTTGCACAAGATTGATATCTTGCGCACATACCTAATGCAAAAAAAATGTCTGGTTGACTTGTAGTTAGGTACAGTAGACTTCCTATTGCACTTCGATAGTATTTCAAGTCTACTGGTTTACCTTCTAGGTCTGAGTCAATTTTGATATTAGTGGCCATAGGTGTATTAATATTTTTTGAGTTTTCCATTCCAAACTTTTTAATTAACTCTTTAGCATATTTGATTTGGAAGATGGAAATTCCATCTTTGGTTTGCTTTATTTGTAGACCTAAGAAAAAATTAAGTTCTCCTACTAAACTCATTTCAAATTCATTTTCCATTAGGTTTGTAAATTCTTTTAAAAATTTTGAATTTGTTGGTCCAAATATTATATCATCTACATAAATTTGGGTTGTGAAAATATCTTTTTCTAAGGTTTTCACAAAAAGCGTTGGATCTACCTGACCTTGGCGGAATCCTTTTTCGAATAAATAATTAGACAACCGTTCATACCAAGCCCTAGGAGCTTGTTTTAGTCCATATAGTGCCTTTTTTAGTCTAAAGACATGACTTGGATGTTCTAAGTCCTCAAATCCTGGGGGTTGACCTACATATACCTCTTCTTTAATAAATCCGTTTAGAAAAGCGGATTTCATGTCCATTTGGTATAGCTTGAATCCTTTGTGTGTTACGTAGGCCAAGAGCATCCTGATGGATTCAAGTTTGGCTACAGAGGCATAGGTCTCATCATAGTCTAACCCTTCTACTTGGTTGAACACTTTAGCTACTAATCTAACTTTGTTTCTAACTATATTTCCCTGATCATCTAATTTGTTCCTAAAAACCCATTTAATATCTATTAGTGTTTTGTTAATGGGTTTAGGTACTAATTCCTAGACTTGATTTCTTTCAAATTGGGCTAACTCTTCCTGCATCGCTAAGGTCCAGTCTGGGTCTGGTAGGGCCTCATCTACAGTTTTGGGTTCAATTTTGGAAATAAGGGCTATCTGACTTAGGTTCCTATATAATGACCTAGTTCTGACTCCTTGAGTTGGATCACCCAAAATTTGGTCAGATGGGTGATTTGCACTTGTTCTAGTTGGCCTTATATTTGGGTTAGTAATTAGTTCTTGAGAGTCACTAGGTTTAAGTGTGTTTTCTTCATCTTCTATATTTCTTGAGTTAGCATTTTCTATATTTTCATTTATTGTAGTAGATAGTTTATTTTCTTCATCAAATATTGCATTTGGTGTTTCTTCAACTTTTAGGGTATTTTTGTTATAAACTCTATATGCCCTACTAGTTGTTGAGTATCCTAAAAGTATTCCTGGGGTTGTTTTTAATGAAATTTTTCCTAAGTAATCTTTGGTGTTTAAGATGAATACTTTACACCCAAATACTTTTAAATAGTTTAAGTTAGGGATTTTATTATAATATATTTTGTAGGGTGTTTTATTTTGAAATATGTTAATTAGAATTCTGTTTTGTATATAACAGGTTCTATTAATAGCTTCATCCCAGAATTGATTGGATAATCCGTATTCGTTTAACATGGTTCTAGCGGCTTCTTGTAGGGTTCTGTTTTTACGTTCTATTAGACCATTTTGCTGGGGAGTTCTAGGGTAAGAATATTCATGCTTATACCCATTAGTTTCACAGAATTCAATAAAGTTATGATTTTCAAATTCTCCTCCATAGTCACTTTTAATTCTTTTTAACTGAGTATCTTTTTTATTTTCTATTAGCTTACAAAAGATTTTGAATACTTCAAAAGTTTCATCTTTAGTTTTTTATGAATTTTACCCAAGTAAATCTTGAGTAGTCATCGATTATTACTAAGCAATATTGGTTTTTGCTTAGTGACTTGGCTCCGTGTGAATCAAACAAGTCTAGGTGAAGGAGCTCAAGTATTAAGGTAGATCTGTTTAGATTGGTTAGCTTATGGTTTGACTTGGTTTGTTTACCTTGTTGACAAGCATCACAAGTTGAATTTTTAATAAATTTTAGTTTGGACAGACCTCTAACTAGATCATTTTGACTCATTTTTTAAATGAGTCTTGTATGAGTGTGACCCAGTCTCCTGTGCCACAACTCAGTTTTCTCTTGTTGTGTCAGAAAACACTTTATTGAGGATGTTGGTAGGTTAATTGTATAAACGTTATTTCTCCTAATGCCCTTAAGAATGATTTCAGGGTTCTCAACATATTTAACTATACACTTAGATTTGGTAAATTTTACTGAGTAACCACTATCACATAATTGACTGATACTGAGTAAGTTAAAGTTAAAATTTTCAACTAGTAATACTTTTCGTATAATAAAATCGAAACTGAGTTCGATGTTACCTCTTCCGATTACCTTTAATTTACCGTTGTTGCCAAATGCAACTGATCCTAATCCTTTTAATTTGAGCTTTGTGAACTTCAATCTATCTCCAGTCATATGTCTGGAGCATCCACTATCCAACATCCATTGATCCAATTCCTACACAGAAAGTATTGAAATATATTTAACGGAACAGATAGTTTGATTGAAGTTGACTCCTTAATTTTTAATTATTAATTTAATTTAGTTTTTAATTATTAATTTAACTTAATTTTTAATTATTAAGTTGATTTTTAATCCTATTTGCTTTTTAATTATTAATTTGATTTTTAATCCTTAATTTTATTTTTAATTATTAATTTGATTTTTAATTTTAAATTTGATTTTTAATTATTAATTTGATTTTTAATCCAATTTGATTTTTAATTATTAATTTGATTTTTAATTTTTAATTTGATTTAATTTTTAATTATTAATTTGATTTAGTCTTTAATTATTAATTTGATTTAATTTTTAATTATTAATTTAATTTTTAATTAGTAATTTGATTTTTAATTATTAATTTGATTTTTAATTATTAATTTAATTTGATTTTTAAATTATTAATTTAATTTAATTTTTAATTATTAATTTAATTTGATTTTTAAATTATTAATTAAATTTATTTTTTTAATCCTTAGTCATCTCACCCGATCTAAATTTCAAATCAGGGAATCATATAATTTTGTGAGATGAGTTGAGTCCAATTATGGGTTTGGGTCAACTTTGTATTAGATTTGTTGGTGCGGGAAGCATCCGACGATCGAACCTTAGTTTTGATAATGGCAAAGGATTCAAAGTTAAGTTAGTGTGTGATCTAACATGTTTGAATGAGTGTTTCAGGAAAGTCCTAGCTGCGGTTAGGCAGGTGAAAAATCCTAAGGGGTGGTAACCTTAGGTCCTAGGGGGCGGTAACCCTAGGTGGAGGAAAACCCTAAGGGGCAGTAACCTTAGGTCCTAGGGGGCGGTAACCCTAGGTGGAGAAAAACCCTAAGGGGTGGTAACCTTAGGTCCTAGGGGGCGGTAACCCTAGGTGGAGGAAAACCCTAAGGGGCGGTAACCTTAGGTCATGGTGAGTGAACCCAGGTGGAGAAAACCCTGAGGGAGGTAACCCTAGGTCTGGGGGTGGTAACCCTAGGCGGAAAGTCGATCGGTGCGGAGGACCGGTGGCATCGTAATCTCTCACAGGGGAGTAGGTGAGGGCAGCGTTCCCGTAGAGGAGCGATGGCGTCGGTTCGACCTAGGGTTTCGGTTGGAAATTGAGTGAGACTCGGACGGTCCGAAGACATCATCTCTTTTCACTTATGAATTATCAGATTCTAACATTGTCTTGCGGGGTATGCAATTACTCGGACTAACCTTGTTTCTGAGAAGCGGCTCTGGAAAAGGAGGTCGGGCACGAGATGGATCAGGCGCCGGAGCAGTCAGGCGCCGGGACCAACTTTTATCCTCTGCTGACTTGGCGTGGAGCAACACTGGTTGGCTGCCACGTCACCTCAGTGCGCCGGAAGGTCAGTGCACGAGACCTCATATAAAGGAGGTTGAGGTGCGACTTTATATATACAATCTTCTAAGCATTCTCAGTGCGACAAGCTGCTATCTCGACTCGATCTTTGCGACACGAGAGCTTCAGTTTTCGTCTTTTTATTGTCGGTACAATATTCTTTTCTGCTTGAATTGTACTTAGCTTGTAATAGCTTTTACGAATTATAGTTGTTGCCCACCGGAAGCGATCAAGGATCGCGGGCCTTCGAGTAGGAGTCGTCACAGGCTCCGAACGAAGTAAATCCTTCGTGTCCACTTTATTGACTTTCCGCTGCGTTATTTCTGAACAAGCTTTTACGATTTCGAAAAACAAAATAGCCACGAGCGCTATTCACCCCCCCCCCCCTCTAGCGCATTCGATCCATCAATTAGTATCAGAGCGGGGTCGCTTTGAATTGGTGCAACCACCATTCAAGTATTTTTCGTGGCTTTGTCGTTTATATAGGTTAAAAATATAACCTTACGCCTTTCGTTTTTTCCCTCCAAAACTGTTTTTGAAAAATTAATTTTCATCTTTTCACCATTGGTTGGAATTAGCGAAATATTGCATTTTCAAAAATTTGTAGTAATATTTATTTTAATAATATTTTAAAAATATTTTATTATTTTTTCTCAAAATTCCTGAATTACTATTTGTATTTCTCTCCCGCACTACTAATCTAAGACTAAGTCTTGGAACAAGTTTTATTGTGTTTATTTTGCAAGATTGTCTTTCTAAGATGACCCATCAAGAAGGCTACAACACTGTTCGCCCACCACTCTTCTCCGGAGATGATTTTGGAGATTGGAAGGGTCGGATGGAGGCGTATCTCCAGACTCACTTTGAAGTCTGGATGATCGTCAAAACCGGACTTCATCGCCAACTATGGTACGGCAAGCCACTCTGCGTCACGAGGCGGGACGAACCTTATCAAAGGTAGAAAGCAAAAAGCAACGTATACACTTGATTGAAGCGAATAAGGGTGAATCGCTGGCCCATTCTCAAGTACCAAGGAGCTGTGGGAGAATCTGATTGAGTTACACGAAGGTATTCCTGATACAAAAACAGGTAAGCATGTTTTAATAAATAAATTATTTGAGCAGACTAATACTAGTCCGGTCGAGGAAGGTGTTGCGTTATTTGCAGGAACAAGCAAGACGAAGAAAGCATTGAAGACAACATGGGACGAGTCTTCCTCCGAGGAATCTGACGACGAAGAACTAGAGCAGACTAACTTTCTCGCATTGACAGCTCGGGACTACACCAACGAATCCAGAAGCGAGGACGAATCGGAAGTCGAGTCCGAGAGAAGCCACGGATCTGCATCCGTTTTCGAAGGGCCAAACCCCTCTGTAAGTCAAAATAGGTTATATTGCATAATTAATTATTTAATGCATAAAGTAGCTAAGTCCAAAATTCGAATCAAGTCGCTTCTAAAGGAGGTAACACTCCTTAAAGAGACGACTAATAACGAATCCTTGACTGATCCAGTTCAGACTGGAACCTCAACTCAAGTTCAAAAACTTGAGGAAGAGAATTCCAATCTGAAAAGTCAGGTAAAGGATTTGAAAACAACCCTAGAACGATTTTCCTTGGGATCCAAGAATCTTGACTTGATTCTTGGAACACAAAGGGCAATCTACAATCGAACTGGACTAGGATATAAAAAGAAATATAAATCTTACCTATCCTTAATAAACAAACCAAATAGTAAATCGGTCCAAGCTTGGGTTGCCAAGTCCAACCTGATCAATCAAGTAGGACTTGGACATTATTGGGTACCGAAGGATGAAATGGGGCCCCTCGACATCGACCATCGACAGGAGCAACAAGAGGTGCAAGGATAAGGAGGCGGCGACCGGCGGCAGCAACAATTTCTCCAAGAAGAGAAAAGAAGTGACGGATTCCGAGCGCGTGGAGGTCGCCGGCGGAAGAATAAAACATCATCAGCGAACGGAGGCCATCACAAGCCCGGAAGCAGTGCCAACGTCGGCCAGACGGCTCAGGATCTGCCGACCGGTGAGGAGATTGACGGGGAGTAAGAAAAGGCAAGGATAGGAACATCTTCGGATGATATGCAGGATCCTAGGACATGGGCTCACTGTCCCATCAAAGACATGCTCACTGTCCCATCAAAGACGTGCTCGTACTGTAGCAGTAAGGAGTCAGGCAAACTCCTCTGACAAGCCCATACTGGGTATGGGTTGAGGACACGTGTGTGTGCCTCGGTATATGTACATCAGCCTCGTCAGAAGTCTATATAAGGCCTCCACTTCTTCAACCGGAGGTACACGAGTCTTCATCTTTGAGCCACTTCCTTCATCTATTCCCTCGTCTGACTTGAGCGTCGGAGGGCCGTCGTCGGGACACCCCTCCCGGCTCGGTTTTGTTGTAGGTTCGCTGGAGCACTCGAGGATTCAGCAGGGAGCGCCACGTCCCCAGCGTTCGTTGACCCCTGGTTCGGACAGGATCAATTTGGCACCGTCTGTCGGACGATTGACGGGGAGTAAGAAAAGGCAAGGATAGGAACATCTTCTGACAGCAGATGATATGCAGGATCCTAGGACATGGGCTCACTGTCCCATCAAAGACATGCTCACTGTCCCATCAAAGACGTGCTCGTACTGTAGCAGTAAGGAGTCAGGCAAGCTCCTCTGACAAGCCCATACTGGGTATGGGTTGAGGACACGTGTGTGTGCCTCGGTATATGTACATCAGCCTCCTCAGAAGTCTATATAAGGCCTCCACTTCTTCAACCGGAGGTACACGAGTCTTCATCTTTGAGCCACTTCCTTCATCTATTCCCTCGTCTGACTTGAGCGTCGGAGGGCCGTCGCCGGGACACCCCTCCCGGCTTGGTTTTGTTGCAGGTTCGCTGGAGCACTCGAGGATTCAGCAGGGAGCGCCACGTCCCCAGCGTTCGTTGACCCCTGGTTCGGACAGGATCAGGTTCCTAAGGATCAAATACATTACCTCGATAAACCTTATCGAGGCTATGATCCAGGGGGAGCTAGTAGAAAAATAATTAAAATTAATAATTATATTTAAATTTCAAAATTCATAATTTAAAATTCAAGTTCAAAATTCGTAATTAAAATTTAAAATTCAAACTCAAAATTCAAAATTTGAAATTAATTTTAAACTCAAAATTTAAAATTTGAAATTAATTACTAAAACTCAAAATTCAAAATTCAAAATTAATTTAAAGCTCAAAATTCAAAATTCAAAATTAATTACTAAAATTCAAAATTCAAAAATTTGAAATTATTAAAATTCAAAATTATTAAAACTCAAAATTCAAAATCAATTATTCAAATTTAAATCAAATAAAAATTTAGAAGGAGGATCCAGAATAGCTGGCACCCCTAACTAATCTACCCGAAATGGGTAAACAAGAGTAGACTACCCGGCAGGGTAATTAAGGTAAAAAAAAAAATGGACTAGGTTTAACTTGACCCACGGTACTGGTGAAGTTTTTAGGATGATACTAAGTTAGGGAAGCTTGGGCATTGCATGTCTAGGAAGATATGGCTTCGACCTGGTGCATTTGGCCAAGTGGAACTGACCGAAGCTACCCTTAAATGGATCCTAACTAGTTAGACCAAGGTTTAGTATTAAGTTCAATGGGTAGGACTATTTGGAAAACCTCGAAGGCATGGTTACTTTAATGAGTTCCTTGTGACTCACCATAGCCTAGAAGTTTATCCAAAGAATGCTTACTGTTGGATCGGCTATTGCGTTTTTCGATTATCGATCGTATCAAGTACGTCGTTCGAGTATAAGCGCAGCGGAAAGAAATAGAAACAAATACAAACAAAGACACGAAAGATTTACTTCGTTCGGAGCCTGTGGCGACTCCTACTCGAAGGCCCGCGATCCTTGATCGCTTTCCGTGGGCAACAACTATAAGTACGAAAAAGAGTTACAGCTTTGAAGTACAAGTAAATAAAGAAAACTAATGGTGCAAGCGACAAACGAGTCTTGGAGCTTGGTCGTCGAGACTTATAGCAACACTTCGGATGTCTTTTAGAGCGACGTTGGAGGCGAAGACTTGAAACTTGTTGTTCTGGTGCTGCTCGAGATCCTTATAAAGGGTGTTCAAGGCGCCTTGAAGCCCTTCAAGGCGCCTTAAACAGCCGAGCCACCCGGAGATCAGCAGCGAACTGGTCGAACTTCATCCAGACTCAAGGCGCCTTCAACTTCATCAAGGCGCCTTGAACAGCTTCTCGCAGCCAGCACCTGAGGCGCCTCCAAGCTCCATGGAGGCGCCTCGGACACTGTTCATCCAGTTGTAACTTGCTCCTTTGTTCCTGCAAAATGTGTTAGTCCCAAACACATACCCTGCAAAACAAAGTTAGAACATAATAGAAGTGATAATGATAGTCTCCGGACTATCCGGGCCGACGATTTCCAACCGGAAACCCTAGGTCGACTCGACGCCTACTGTTCCCTCTACGGGAACGCGTCCTCACCTACTCCACTCGGAGATTTACTTGATGCGGGCGATCCTCCGGATCGACGGACTTTTGCTTCGTTCGAACTTCCGGACTTTCTGCTGGACATCCGCTCCCGGCTAGTCCAGACTTTCACCGGTTCGCGACACCGGGACTTTCCACCTAGGGTTACCACCCCTAGGACTTTTACCCGAAGCCACCGACTGAGACTTTCCCATGGGTTACCACCCCCTATGACCTAGGATTACCACCCCCTAGGGTTTTTCCCTTTGCCTAACCGCAGCTAGGACTTTTCTCCACCTAGGGTTACCACCCCCTAGGACCTAGGGTTACCACCCCCTAGGGTTTTTCACCTGCCTAACCGCAGTTAGGACTTTTCCTGAAATACTCATTCAACATGTTAGATCACAACACACCTTAACTTTGAATCATTTGCCATTATCAAAACTCAGGTTCGATCGTTAGATGCTTCCCGCACCAACACTTACTTGTTGAACCCAAAGCTAAATCTGAATCTAACACAAAGTTAAACCAAACCCTTAAATTGAACCTCAATTCATCTCACAAAAATTATAGGATTCCTTTATTGAAAATTCAGATCGGGTGAGATGACTAAGTAATTAAAAACAAACTGATAATTAATTGAAATTCAAATTAATTTCAAAATTACTTCAAAACTTAATTTTAAAATTCATTTAAAAAATCTTTTAAAAATTATTTTGAAAATCATTTTAAAATTCATTTAAAAAAATCCTTTAAAAATTATTTTGAAAATCATTTTAAAAGTCCTTTAAAAATTATTTTGAAAATCATTTTAAAATTCCTTTAAAAGTCCTTTAAAAATTATTTTGAAAATCATTTAAAAAATTCCATTAAAAATCTTTTCAAAATTATTTAAAAATCTTTTAAAATTTAATTTCAAAATTACTTGAAAAATCTTTTTAAATCAATTAATTTCAGAATGCTATTCAATTAATTTAAAAGAGTTTAAAAATCTTTAATTCTCAAATCATATTATAAAATTATGATTGCAAATGTTAACTCCATCTCACGTTCATTCATATACTAAACATGCTTGTTTATCTAGAATGAGTGAGATGGAAAGATAGGAAAATTATTTTTTAACCTCTCATGCTTGGACTCCTGAACTCAAAGAATTTATTAAGGCATTTATTAAGGGGAAGTGATTTTAAATTGGTCTTAAAATTAGTTTTTCGTTAAAATAAAATTTTAACTTGACCTCAAAATTAAAAACTAATTTTTACTTATCTTCAAAAATTAAGGTTATTCTTAACTTAACTTTAAAATTGAAATTATTTATGACCTGGCTTTTAAATTATAACTCTTCTAGAATGTTTTCAAAGCTAAGCCTTTATGTAAAACCTCTTTAAGCTAAGTACTTTATCAAATCTTCTTTAACTAAGCTTAGTTAGACTATACTCTAAACTTAGCTATTTGGCAAAAAGTTTTCTCAAGGCAATCATTTTTAAGCTGAATATATAGCTAAGTATTTTCAAATTTAGCTAAGTATTTTTTAAAGTTAAAAAAAAAATATTAGCTAAGTGTCTCTCAAAAAAAATTGTTTTCACATGCTAAGTTTTGCTGAAAATGCTAAGTATTTTCCAAAGCATTCTCAAAATTTCATCAAAACAATTATCTTTATAAGTCTTTTTAAAACTAAGTCTTTTTAAGGTTAAATACTTAACAAAACTATTATCTTCATAAGTTTAACTAAGTCTTTGATAAAAGTATTTTTCTTAGCTAAACTGAGTCTTGATCAAATTTTTTTTGCTAAACTCCCTCTTTAAAAACTAAGAAATTAAAGTGTTGTGGTATCACAAACATTTGCTTAGTTACTTATTAATGACAAAAATAACCTTATCTTAGCTAAAAGTATCTCTCAAACTAAAAGAAATGGAAATATTAAGATTAAGCATGCTTGTACTTAAGGGATCTGATACCTGATCAAAACAAATCTTAACTCATGCTTGGTCTTTAGGGCTCTGATACCTTACTAAAACAAAATGGCAAGCTATTAAACATTAAGGTTATCGCTTCTCCTTGCCTTAAGTATTCTTGAAATTCATTTCAAAAACATGTCTTAAACAACTTTTCAAAAACTTCTCCAAATTTAAAACTTTCAAGTGTCCTCTATTTTGAAAATTTTTTTTGGAATTTTGTTAGAAAATTATTTAAGCTGAAACTTTTTCGAAAATTCGTTAAGTTAAAAAAAAAATTCTTAAGTTAGAAAATTCTTTAAAGTTTGAAAAAATTTGTTAAGCTACAATTAACTTCTTTAAGTTGAAAATTTTCCTTGGAAATTTTCTTTAAAAAAAAAAAACCTGAATATTTTTCCGGAAAATTTCTGAAGTTAAAAATTGTGTTTTGAAAATTTTTATGTGAAAATTTTTTGGAAACTCCTCAAAATACACTAAGTTAAAAAGAGCTTCTTTTTGCTATATCTCTTTAAGCAAAATCAATTCTAAGGTATTGCCTTTCACTTGCTCCTTGCCTAAGTTAAAATGTTTTCTGCTAAATTCTGTCTTGAAAAGTTAAGTTTTTCAAAACTAGCTCATTTTTGATATATGGCAAAGGGGGAGAGTAGAGAAATTCAAAGAAAATATTTTAAAGGGAGCTTGTATTAAGGGGGAGCTATGGCTATTAGTAAAAAATTCAAAGAGAATAACTTATATTAAGGGGGAGCTATGTTTATGCTTATCTTGCTATCACGCTTATCTTGTTTCTTGTGCTTATACATAACTGCATATTTTCTACTTAACATTGAATTTCGGTTGTCATTATCAAAAAGGGGGAGATTGTTGGTGCGGGAAGCATCCGACGATCGAACCTTAGTTTTGATAATGGCAAAGGATTCAAAGTTAAGTTAGTGTGTGATCTAACATGTTTGAATGAGTGTTTCAGGAAAGTCCTAGCTGCGGTTAGGCAGGTGAAAAACCCTAAGGGGTGGTAACCTTAGGTCCTAGGGGGCGGTAACCCTAGGTGGAGGAAAACCCTAAGGGGCGGTAACCTTAGGTCCTAGGGGGCGGTAACCCTAGGTGGAGAAAAACCCTAAGGGGTGGTAACCTTAGGTCCTAGGGGCGGTAATCCTAGGTGGAGGAAAACCCTAAGGGGGCGGTAACCTTAGGTCCTAGGGGGCGGTAACCCTAGGTGGAGAAAAACCCTAGGGGGCGGTAACCCTAGGTCCTAGGGGGTGGTAACCCTAGGCGGAAAGTCCAGTCGGTCTGGAGGACCGGACTGGCATCAGGTAATCTCTCCTGAGGGGAGTAGGTGAGGACGCGTTCCCCGTAGAGGGAACAGTAGGCGTCGGTTCGACCTAGGGTTTCCGGTTGGAAATTCGAAGTCAGACTCGGACAGTCCGAAGACTGTCATCTCTTTTTCACTTATGAATTATCAGATTCTAACATTGTCTTGCAGGGTATGCAATTACTCGGACTAACCTTGTTTTACAGGAGAAGCGGCTCCTGGAAAAAGGAGGTCCGGGCACCCGGGATGGATCCGGGCGCCCGGAGGTCCGGGCACGCGACTTCGCGACGTGGAGCAACCTGGTTGGCTGGCCACGTCACACTCCAGGCGCCCGGAAAGGTCCCAGGCACCCGGAACCTCATATAAAAGGAGGGTTGAGGTGCAGCTTTATATATACAATCTTCTAAGCATTCTCCGTGCGACAAGCTGTTAACGTCTCGACTCAGAAGTGCTGCAACGACAACCCGGAGCTTCAGTTTTCATCTTTTTATTGTCGGTACAATATTCTTTTCTGGTTGAATTGTACTTAGCTTGTAATAGCTTTTACGAATTATAGTTGTTGCCACCGGAAGCGATCAAGGATCGCGGGCCTTCGAGTAGAAGTCGTCACAGGCTTTGAACGAAGTAAATCCTTCGTGTCCACTTTATTTACTTTCCGCTGCGTTATTTCTGAACAAGCTTTTACGATTTCAAAAAACGAAATAGCCACGAGCGCTATTCACCCCCCCCCCTCTAGCGCTTTCGATCCATCAAGATTCAGGTTTAGCTTTGGGCTCAACAAATAGACATTCTTTGGATAAACTTCTGGGCTATGGTGAGTCACTTGGATATCATTAAAGTAACCATGCCTTCGAGATTTTCCAAATAGTCCTATCCACTGAACTTAATACAAAACCTTGGTCTAACCAGTTAGGATTTATAAAGGGTAGCTTCGGTTAGTTCCACTTAGCCAAATGCACCAAGTCGAAGTCATATCTTCCTAGGCATGCATAGACTAAACTTCCCTAATGTACCATCATCCAAAATTGCACCAGTACCATACGTCAAGTTAAACTTGTTCCCTTTCTAATTAGTTCTAATTACTCTGTCGGGTAGCTTGGTTTGGGTTACCCTGCCGGTTAGGAGATGCCAGATATTCCGGAGCCTCCCCCTACATTATTGATAATTTTATATATATTTTTACTTAATTTATAAATTCGATTTAAGTTTTAATTTAATTTAATTTAATTATTTAATTATGTTCTTTTAATGATTTATCTTTTTATTAATACAGTTTTTCTTTTATCTCCCCCTGGATCATAACCTCGATATGGTCTATCAAGGTAATGTACTTGACCCTTGGGGACCCAATATTGACCAAGTCCAACTTGATTGACCAAATTGGACTTTGATACCCATGCTTGGACTAATTTACTATTTGGTCTGTTAACAAGCGATAAATATGAACGAAATTTCTTTTTAGCTTTAAATCCTAGTCCGGATTAATTGTATACGACCTTCTGTTTTCCAAGAATCAAGTCAAGATTCTTGGAACCCAGTATAAACCGTTCCAATGCGGTCTTCAAATCTTTGATTTGAATTTTCAGGTCGGAATTCTCTTCCTCAAGCTTTTGGACTTGAGTTGAGGTTCCAGTCTGAACAGATTCAGTCAAAGGTTCAGTATTATTTGCTTCTCTAAGGGATGTTACCTCCTTTAGAAGCAACTTGATCCGAACATTGGATTTAGCTACTTTACACATTAAATAATTAATTAAACTGTAAAGACGACTCGTACTTACAGAGGGATTTGGCCCTTCGGAAACGAATACGGATCCGTGGCTTCTCTCGAACTCGGCTTCCGATTCGTCCTCGCTTTCAGATTCGTTGGTGTAGTCCTAGGCCATCAACGCGAGGAAGCTTGCCTGCTTGAGTTGTTCGCCGTCGGACTCCTCGGAAGAAGACTCGTCCCAAGTCGCCTTCAAGGCCTTCTTCCTTCTTGGCTTCTTTGGATCCTTCTAGTTCGGACAGTTCACCTTGATGTGCCCTTCTGATTGCCCCCGTAGCATGTCACCTCGAATTTCACTTTTGAGCTTGGTTGGGCTTCTTTGGACTGGATGGCCTTTCTGACATCCTTTTTGTTGAAGCCCTTCTTTTTGTAGAGTTTCTTCACCAGGTTGACTATTTCGGTTGTGAGCTCATCGTCGTCATTGTCCGAATCTGGTTCTTCTTCTGACTCTGGTTCGGTTCTGCATTTTGTTTTCGATTCACGTGCTCTTCCTGTACCTGCAACCAAAGCCAATCCTTTCTTGGTTGGACGTGCATTAACCTACTCATGCAACTCAAATTCGAAGAATAGCTCATCTAATTTAATATAGGAAAGGTCCTTAGAAACCTTGTAAGCATCTACCATGGATGCCCACAAGGTGTTCCTCGGAAAAGCGTTTAAGGAATTCCTGATGATGCCCCAGTTATCTACCTTCTGTCTGATCGCATGAAGTCCGTTGAGTAGGTCTTGTATCCGGCCGTGGAGCTGGCTAGCCGTCACACCTTCTTGCATTTTTAAGTTATACAATTTATTGAATAACAAATCGCGCTTGCTTACTTTGGTATCGGAGGTCCCTTCGTGAAGCTCGATTAACTTCTCCCACAACTCCTTGGCGTTGGAAAAAGGGTCGACGCGGTTGAGCTCCTCTTTTGTTAGTCCACACTGGAGGGTGCAAGTTGCTCTGGCATTTGCTTCCACCTTCTTGATTAATGCTAGATCCCAATCTTCGCAGGGTATTGGTTTGTCATCTCCGTCAATCGGTAGTTCGAACCCAGTCTTGACGATCATCCACATCTTGAACTGGATCTTCAAAAAATATTTCATTCTGTCCTTCCAGTAGCCGAAGTGTTCTCCAGTGAAGAGCAGGGGACGAACAGTGCTATAGCCTTCTTGTGGGCCATTTAGAGGATATGCACAAAAAAAAAAAGAGACAAAGAGATGTCCCAGGACTTGATCCTGGATTAGTAGTGAGGTATGGAAAGTGATCCGGCGGTAAGAATAGGGACCCACGTTTGGGGAAAGTCAACGCCACATGAGGTTAAAGGGTCGGATGGCCGACCGGATAAGGGGAGACCGACCGGAGAAGGGGAAACCGGTCGATCGAGGACCTGGTGAGGAGGCAAGGTTCCGACGCTCATGGGACAGGATCGAATGGCTGATCGGGGAGCCCACTCGGCCAGGCAGAAAATAGCAATACTGCGAACAGTCAGTAGAGCACACGATCAGGGAACGCCCGAGCAGACCAGCATCGTAGACCGGTCGGACGTAAGGATACGCCAGACCGGTCGGACGCTCGGCATAGAAACAGAGGATACAAGAAGACAAGGGAAACATCTTCTGACAGCGGGCATGCTATATGACCAGGCCATACTCCAATCCCTACGGCAAAGTGTTCCGCTGTCCCATCAAAGACGTGCTTGGACTGTAGCAGTATGGTGTCAGGTAAGCTTTCTGACAAGCCCTTACTGAGGTATGGGCTGAGGACACGTATTTGCCTCGGTATAGGTGCATGAGCTCCTTCCCAGCTCTATATAAGGAGTCTCGCACTTCATCGGAGGTACGCATTCTACGATACCGGTAGCCACTTCTTTGGTGTCCGCTTGCCTGACTTGAGCGTCGGAGGGTCATCGCCGGGAACCCCTTCCCGGCCCGACTTCCTTGCAGGTTCGCCGGAGGACCGTACTATCGGCTAGGGATCTACGTCAACGACTCGGAGAGCGTCACGTGCCCAGCGTCCGTTGATTCAGTGTTCGGACAGGATCAATTTGGCGCCGTCTGTGGGAACGCTCCTGAATCCGATCGGAAGCAATGGACAAAGCTGGATGATCGCACTCGGTGATGCTCTCCAAAGAAGAACTCGACGCTCTGATCGAAACATGAGCAGCAAAGCTTGTGGAACAACAAAGGCAGAAGTCGCAGGCCGAGCGGATTGAGCAGCAAGCAACATCGGCATCGGGAGGCCGAGCGGAAGCACCGCAGGCCACGGTTCCATTTCATCGGGCCATATTCCGCACTCCCCATGAAGCCACAGCAGTTAATCGTGACCGAGGATCTTCATCAGATGAAGTACCGAGATGAGACAGCAGAAAAGGCAAGGCCCCCCGAGCGGACGCCTCGCCCGAGCGGATCAACCGTCAATTCTCAGAGGTCATCCTGCGGGACCCTCTGCCAAAGCACTATGTGCCTCCGGCGATCGGTGAATACAACGGAAACACTTGTTGGTTGCTACTCGGAAAGCCTAGAGGTTCCACTGTACAAAAATTTTGTACAAAGGTCTGAACCTTTTCCTAGCTACCATGTGTTCTTTTAAATTAAATTTTGGATCGCCTGCGGAACTTTACACGTTTGATCCAAAACTTAATCTATTTGTTCTTTTAGGTTTTGACTTGGGTCTCCTGCGGAACTTAACACGTTCGACCCAAATCACCTTAAGTTATTAATTCCATTAAATATTAATTTCCATAATTAGTTCCCAGTACTGACGTGGCGAGGCACACGGCCTTCTTGGATATGGGAGCAACCACCACCGACTAGACAAAACCTTTTATGGAAAGATAATATTTAATTTCCTAAAATAACTTTAGATTAACCGAAAAGAACAATCAAATCACAAGGAAAAGAAAAAACAAAAGAACACAACATCGAAAAACATATTCGAAATACTAGAATCGTAAGCCTCTTGTATTTGGTATTATTTCCAAAAATAACTAGTATGATGCGGAAAGAAAAATTACTAGTTATACCTTTTAGAAAGACCTCTTGATCTTCTACTGTATTCCTCTTCTAACCTCGGACGTTGTGTGGGCAACGATCTTCCGAGATGAGAAACCACCAATCACCTTCTTCTTCCTTGCAAGTTTCGGCCATCAAAACATCTTCTAGGATGAAGAGGTTCGGCCACCACCACCATGCTCTAAGGGATGCTAGAAATGAGGCTTCTTTTCTCTCCTTCTTCTCCTTCTTAGATCCGGCCACCAAAGCTATCTCCACCATGAGAAGATTTCGGCCACACAAAGGAGAGGAGAGGAAAGAAAGGGCCAGCCACACCCAAGGAAGAAAAGAGGGGAAAAATAGAATAGAGTCGTTAGCCTTGAAGCCTCCTCTACCCCCTCTTTTATAATCCTTGGTCTTGGCAAATAAGGAAAATTTAATAAAAACTTCCTTAATTCTTTTGCCATTGAAAAGGAAAATTTATTTAATTAAAATAATTTTCTCTTTTCAAATTATAATGGCCGGCCACTCTTCTCCACAAAACAAGGAGAGTTTTAATTAAAATAAAAATTAAAACTTCCTAATTTGTTTATAGAAATTTATAAAAATTTCTCCAATAATTTTAATCCCTTCATGATTGATTAATAAAAAGAAATTTTATAAATTAAAATCTTTCTTTTAAACATGTGGATAATTTCCAAAAAGGAAAGTTATTTCTAAAAATTAAAATCTCCTTTCAATCTACAAATAAGGAAAGATATTAAATCTTTTCTTAATCTTTTGTAGAAACTAATAAAAGAGAATTTTTAATTTTTAAACTTTCTTTTAAATCATGAATATAATTAAAAGGAAAGTTTTTACCAAAATTAAAATCAACCTTTTAATCTACAAATAAGGAAAGAGATTTTAACTCTTCTCTTAATCTTTTGTAGAATCTTATAAAAGGAAGGATTTAAATTTTTAAACTCTCTTTTAAATTATATTATCCACATAAGAAAAATTTTAAAATTAAAATTCCTTTTTATTTAATAGGGTCGGCCACATGAATTCACCCATGAACATACCCATGGCCGGCCCTAGCTTGGTCTCCAAGCTAGCTTGGCCGGCCCCTATAGGATGGGTAAGAAGGTGGGTATAGGTGGGTATAGTACTCTATAATTAAGAGGCTACGATAGGGACCGAGAGGAGGAATTGGTTTTGGTCTCCCGATAAAATTAAGCATCCCGTGTTCGCCCCGAACACACAACTTAATTTTATCAATAATAATTCATTCCACTAGAGAACTATTATTGAACTACCGCACCAATCCCAAATTACATTTTTGGGCTCCTTCTTATTATGAGTGTGTTAGTCTCCCTGTGTTTAAGATATCGAATGTCCACTAATTAAGTGAGTTACTGACAACTCATTTAATTAATATCTTAGTCCAAGAGTAGTACCACTCAACCTTATTATCATGTCGGACTAAGTCCACCTGCAGGGTTTAACATGACAATCCTTATGAGCTCCTCTTGAGGACATTATCAACCTAGTATCTCTAGGACACAGTTTCCTTTTAAAATCAACAACACACACTATAAGTGATATCATTTCCCAACTTATCGGGCTTATTGATTCATCGAACTAAATCTCACCCATTGATAAATTAAAGAAATAAATATCAAATATATATGCTTGTTATTATATCAGGATTAAGAGCACACACTTCCATAATAACCGAGGTCTTTGTTTCTTTATAATGTCAGTATAAAAGAAACGACCTCAAATGGTCCTACTCAATACACTCTAAGTGTATTAGTGTAATTATATAGTTAAGATAAACTAATATCTAATTACACTACGACTTCCCAATGGTTTGTTCCTTTCCATCTTAGTCGTGAACTACTATTTATAATTTATAAGGAAACCGATAACATAATCTTCTGTGTGTGACACCACACACCATGTTATCTACAATATAAATTAATTGAACAACTACATTTATCATAAATGTAGACATTTGACCAATGTGATTCTTATTTCTAGATAAATGTTTATACCAAAAGCTAGGCTTTTAGTATACACTCTAACAACACTGACCCGGACGATCATTTGGGTAAGTTCGATAACACCACTACCCTTCATCAATACACAGATGGAGTGAAGTGTCGGGTTTTCCTAACCACCCTCTCGGGATCGGCTCAACGGTGGTTTCGGAGGCTTCCGGACGGATCCATCACAAGTTTCAAACACTTCCGAATGGCTTTCCTCCATCACTTCACAAGCAGTCGGCGCTATCAGAAGACTAGTGTCAGTCTGTTTGTCATCAAACAAGAAGCCCGCGAATCGCTCCGAGCTTATATCCAGCGGTTCAACAGGGTGGCCATGGATATTCCAACGGCCACCTCGGAAACCATGATGAACGCCTTCACACAAGGCCTCGTGGACGGGGACTTCTTCTGATCGCTCATTCGGAAACCGCCCCGAGACTACGACCATATGCTACACCGGGCCAACGAATACATCAACGTGGAGGAAGCCCAAGCAGCACGAAGAAAGGAAACTACCACCGAACGGGCTCCTCCTGCCGAGCGGAAGTCGAATACCGCTCATCAGCCGCCCAGAGGACCGAGGGCCGAAGCAATCCGCTCCCCCCAGGCGAGGTCCCACGTGCAAGAGGTAGCTGCCGCGCGACCCAAGCCAAAGAAGAAATGGACCCCAATGTTCTGCTCCTTCCACCGGACGGACACGCACAATACAAGAGATTGTCGAAGCCTTCCCCTGATCGCTCACCCAGTTCCCCGGAGTGGCGGCCGTCGATCACCATCATCTGATAGGCGACAGAGAACTCATGAAGCCGGTCGGACGATACCCGACCGCCAACAAAGACAGACTCCCGAGCAACATTATACTCCCAGGCGTGAGAATATCCGGATGTCTAGGGAGCGGCCCCGACTATCTGCTCGGGAAGAAGAAAATAGAAGTAACACTTCCCGAGGAGAAATCAACATTATAGTGGGCGGGCCGACCGGAGGTGACTCTAACCGAGCAAGGAAGGCGAGCGTCCGATAGCTGCAGATCCATGCGGTCGGCTGCAGCCAGGAACGGGCGAGCGGACCCGAAATCAGTTTCGGGCCCAAGGACTTGGAGGGAGTCGAAGTACCACATGACGACGCTCTCCTCATTAAAGCGGTAATAGCCAACTACACTATTCACCATGTTTTTATTGATACAGGAAGTTCGGTCAATATCATATTCAAAAAGGCCTTCGACCAATTGCAAATTGATCGAGCCGAGCTGCTGCCCATGACAACCCCCCTCTATGGGTTTACGGGCAACGAAGTTCTGCCGGTCGGACAGATCCGGCTGGCGATTTCGCTGGGAGAGGAGTCGCTCAGAAGGACGCGGACTGTAAACTTCGTGGTGGTAGACTCTCCATCAACATACAACGTCATCCTGGGACGACCAGCTCTCAGTGAATTCCGAGCGGTCGTCTCCACCTTCCACCAGAAAATCAAGTTCCCGATCAAGGACAAAGTGGGAGAAGTACGAGGAGATCAACTAGTGTCTCGGCGATGCTACGTCGAGATGGTCCGAGCAGAAGCCAATTCAGCTCGGAAGACGTCACGGATCGAGGTGAACGCTATAACTGAAAAACCTCCCTCTTTGATTTATGAAGAAAAAAGAGGAAGTGCAGATTCACCCGACCCGATCGGAGGCTACAACGTCCATTGCGGCTGATCTGGAGGCGAGCCAGAAAGAGGAAGTGATCAAATGCCTCCAAAGAAACCAGGATGTCTTCGTCTGGTCGACGCATGAGCTGCCCGGAATTTCACCGAGTATAGCGCAGCATGAGCTCCACGTCCGACCGGACGCTCGGCCGGTGAAGCAGAGAAAGAGGGACTTCAGCGCCGAACAAAATGCAATCATCCGAGCGGAGTCGAGAAACTCCTGGAGGTCGGCCACATACGCGAGGTCCAGTTCCCAAGCTGGTTGGCGAACGTGGTATTAGTCTCCAAGCCGGGCAACAAATGGAGAGTGTGCATCGATTTCCGGGATCTTAACAAGGCGTGCCCAAAAGATTTTTATCCTCTGCCCCGGATCGATCAATTGGTAGACTCCACGGCCGGCTGCGAGTTGATATGCATGCTCGACGCATATCAAGGCTACCATCAAGTGCCGCTCGCCCGAGAAGATCAAGAAAAAGTCAACTTCGTTACAGCCGATGGCACCTATTGCTATAATGTGATGTCGTTCGGATTAAAGAATGTAGGAGCCACTTATCAGCGCTTGATGAACAAAGTGTTCAAAGAACAGATCGGGCGAAATCTGGAAGTATACGTGGACGACATTCTCATCAAGTCAGTCCGAGCGGCCGATCTCTTTGAAGACATGGAAGAGACTTTCCGAACGCTACGGAAATATGGAGTTAAGCTAAACCCTCAGAAGTGCCTATTCGGAGCAAAGGGCGGGCGTTTCTTGGGCTACATAGTAACCGAGCGGGGCATTGAGGCAAATCCCAGCAAAGTGAAAGCATTACAAGATATGCCACCCCGAAGAAATCTGAGGGAAGTGCAGTGCTTGACCGGTCGGATAACTGCTCTGTCCAGATTCATCTCCAAGACCGCCGACCGGAGCCTGCCTTTTTTCAAAATCTTGCGCAAAGCCACTAAGTTTCACTGGGACGAAGAATGTGATCGGGCGTTCGAAGATCTGAAAACATACTTGAATTCTCTGCCTGTGCTAGCCAAGCCAACTATGGGTGAGCCACTTTGTATCTATTTATCTTCAACTGAGCAAGCAATCGGCTCGGCACTAGTAAGGGCGAGCGGAGAAGAACCTGTATATTTTCTAAGCCATATTTTAAAAGATGCTGAATCTCGCTCCACTGGGCTCGAGAAGCTGGCTTTTGCTTTGGTCCTCGCCGCTCCGCGCCTCCGTCCCTATTTCTTGGCTCATACTATCATCGTCCGGACGAACAGCCCTTTGGGAAGAGTGCTGCTGAACCCAGAAGCATCCGGACGGCTCATCAAATGGACCACGGAATTGAGCGAGTTTAACATTCAATATCAGCCCCGTTCGGCGATAAAAGCGCAGTCCTTGGCGGATTTTGTCACCGAAGTACAAAGGCCAGAACCCGAAGCCATGTGGAAGATATTTGTGGATGGATCGTCCACTCGGCTCGGGAGCGGGATTGGTGTATTATTGTTCTCTCCCCAAGAAGAAAAGATACATCTATCCGTCCGGCTGGATTACAGAGCCACAAACAACGAAGCAGAGTATGAAGCCATCATAGCTGGCTTGCAGGCCGCCCGGTACGTGGGGGTCAGACGGGTGACGCTGCATTCTGATTCTCAGTTGACCGCTCAGCAGCTCTCTGGCACTTTTGAGATTAACAACGCTCGGCTCATACTCTACGCCAAAGCCTTTGAAAAGCTCAAGGCCAACTTTAGAGAGGTTATCATCCAGAAGATACCCCGAGCGGAGAACCAGGCTGCAGATGAGCTAGCTAAACTTGCAAGTTCAATATCCCTGGTCGTCATCCAGAGGCCAATTGAACAAGTATCTCTAGTCGCGCATGTCGACCGGATGGAGGGCCTCATGTTTCCGAGCGATTGGAGGACACCCATCATGGAATATCTCCGCTCGGGTGCTACGCCATCCGATCGGGATGAAGCCCAGCTGTTGAGGAGGAGAGCCGGTCGGTTCACACTCATTGGAGACCAACTATACAAGAAGGCTTTCTCCCGCCCGCTTCTGAAATGCGTGAGCTCGGAAGACGCAGCGTACATCCTCCAAGAAGTGCATCAAGGGTCATGCGGAGGGCATCCGGGCGGACGATCACTGGCTAAAAAGATTCTGTTGGCCGGATACTTCTGGCCAACCCTGCAAGCAGACGCTGCTCGGATCGTGTCGACATGTCTTTCTTGCCAAAAGTATCATAACTTCTCACACCGACCGGCGGAGGAAATGAAAGCAGCTACTGTGTCCTGTCCGTTCGACCAATGGGGAATGGATATTGTGGGTCCATTTCCTATGGCGACCGGGCAGCGGAAATTCCTACTAGTGGCAGTCGATTATTTTTCCAAGTGGGTAGAGGTCGAGCCACTGGCCAGGATCACCGAACAGATGGTCAAAAAGTTTATATGGCAACACATCATCTGCCGGTTCGGCATCCCCCGTCGACTCATTTCCGATAACGGGCGGCAGTTCGCAGGAAAGTTGCTCGAAGATTGGTGCAAAAGCTACGGCATCAAGCAACACTTCACGTCCGTAGCGTATCCCCAAAGCAATGGTCAAGCCGAGGTGGCCAACCGTGAAATTCTCCGCATTTTGCGCGCTCGGCTCGACCATTTGGGAGGGAGCTGGGTGGATGAAGTGCCGGGCGTTCTATGGGCCATCCGAACGACCCCAAAGGAGGGAACGGGCGTGACGCCATTCCACTTAGTCTATGGAGGCGAAGCAGTGATCCCAGTTGAAGTGGGTGTCGAGTCTGACCGGATCCAGAACTATGGTGATGACAACACCGAGCGGAGGAACATGGAGCTGGATTTGGTCGATGAGGAGCGAGCCAAGGCGTCCGTCCGGTTGATGGCGTACCGGCAACGGATGAAGCAAAATTACAACCGGCGCGTAATCCCCAGAACATTCCAGGTGGGCGACCTTGTCTGGAAGAAAGTAAAGCCGGTCGGCGACGTTGGCAAGCTAGAGGCTCCTTGGGCAGGCCCCTTCAAAGTCATCAAGAAGCTCCGCTCGGGCGCTTACTATTTGGAGGATGAAGACGGACGATGGCTGGATCGACCATGGAGCGCGAATCATCTCCAGCCGTACCGAGCTGGATGAGAGGTGCGCCAAATGTAATTTTATATATGATGTGAGTCGTCCATGTCCTTGTAATGCAGGAAGCAAAATGATAAACGATGGCAAATAGCTTCGCCGAACGACAGTGTCAAAATTAGCATGGAAGGTCGACGAGCTCCGACGTTAAATATCGAGAGACGAGCCGGCGTCTATAAATCATCCGAGCGGAAGACCGTCGAGCTTCGACGTTAAAAATCGAGAGACGAGCCGGCGTCTATAAATCATTCGAGCAGAAGACCATCGAGCTCCGACGTTAAATATCGAGAGACGAGCCGGTGTCTATAAATCATCCGAGCGGAAGACCGTCGAGCTCCGACGTTAAAAATCGAGAGACGAGTCGGCGTCTATAAATCATCCAAACGGAAGACCGTCGAGCTCCGACGTTAAATATCGAGAGACGAGCCAACGTCTATAAATAAGCTGAGCGGAAGGCCGTCGAGCTCCGACGTTAAATATCGAGAGACGAGCCGGCGTCTATAAATAAGCCGAGCGGAAGGCCGTCGAGCTCCGACGTTAAATATCGAGAGACGAGCCGGCGTCTATAAATAAGCCGAGCGGAAGGCCGTCGAGCTCCGACGTTAAAAATCGAGAGACGAGCCGGCGTCTATAAATCATCCGAGCGGAAGGCCGTCGAGCTCCGACGTTAAATATCGAGAGACGAGCTGGCATCTATACATAAGCCGAACAGAAGGCCGTCGAGCTCCGACGTTAAAAATCAAGAGACGAGCCGGCGTCTATAAATAAGCCAAGCGGAAGGCCGTCGAGCTCGGACGTTAAATATAGAGAGACGAGTTGGCGTCTATAAATCATCCGAGCGGAAGACCGTCGAGCTCCGACGTTAAAAATCGAGAGACCAGCCGGCGTCTATAAATCATCCGAGCGGAAGACCATCGAGCTCCGACGTTAAATATTGAGAGACGAGCCGGCGTCTATAAATAAGCCGAGCGGAAGGTCGTCGAGCTCCGACGTTAAATATCGAGAGACGAGCCGGCGTGCGGAAGGTCGTCGAGCTCCGACGTTAAATATCGAGAGACGAGCCGGCGTCTATAAATAAGCCGAGCGGAAGGCCGTCGAGCTCCGACGTTAAATATCGAGAGACGAGCCGGCGCCTATAAATCATCCGAGCGGAAGACCGTCGAGCTCCGACGTTAAAAATCAAGAGACGAGCCGGCGTGCGGAAGGTCGTCGAGCTCCGACGTTAAATATCGAGAGACGAGCCGGCGTCTATAAATAAGCCAAGCGGAAGGCCGTCGAGCTCCGACGTTAAATATCGAGAGACGAGTCGGCGTCTATAAATAAGCCGAGCGGAAGGCCGTCGTGCTCCGACGTTAAAAATCGAGAGACGAGCCAGCGTCTATAAATCATCCGAGCCGAAGACCATCGAGCTCCAACGTTAAATATCGAGAGACGAGCCGACGTCTATAAATAAGCCGAGTGGAAGACCGTCGAGCTCCGACGTTAAAAATCGAGAGACGAGCCGACGTCTATAAATCATCCGAGCGGAAGACCGTCGAGCTCTGACGTTAAATATCGAGAGACGAGCCGGCGTCTATAAACTCTCCGAACGGACTAAGGCAATAAATAGGACTTGTGAGCAAGTATCCGAGGGTATTCGCCGTCAATAATTGTTCGACCGCCTCTGCGTTCCGCTCGGCTCAGTACCCCGAGGTACATCAGCATCAAGCGAACAACTTTTGTTAAAGTAGAACATATTCGGCCTAGTGGAGAAGTACGCGAAAGGTATGATAAGAGGCGAGCGGACAGTACACATATTGACTAGCAAAAGGATAAAGCAAGCAAAAGGAGATTATATTAAAGAAGATAAGGCCGGGTGGCCAAATTACAAAAAGGGTAGTCTTTTTCTGTCCAGCAGAATTACATTTAGACGCCTATTCTATATAGTCATATAGCGTTGTCGGGATGTTGTTGAGAAGTATCGCCTGGTCCTTAGCTGGGATAACGGCGGACTCGGGAAGTTGCCCCTTAGACTTCAAGTGTTCCATCGTGGCATTCATAGCAAGCTCGAAGACCATGTACATCCGCTCGCAGACCTTTTCCGAAAATTTGGCCAAACGGATGTATTTCTGCTGTAAGGCAGCAGCAACCCGACTTGGTTCGGCCTCCTGGTATTCTTTAAAGGCCGCTCGGGAAGCATCGGCGGCTGCCTTGTGTTCTTGTAAAGCTGCCTCGAGCTTTGCCACCTCGTCCGTTCGGGCAACCTTCTCTTTGGTCAGTTGGTCCATCAGCTCCTTCACCTTCTCCTCCAAGCCCCGAGCCTCAACATTCTTCTTCTCCAGATCGGAGATGGTTGTGTTCTTCCGCTCGGTGGCCAGGGATATCTTCCGATCTAGAGATTTGTTCACGCGCTCGAGCTCGGCCAAAGCGTGTGCCTGATCGGCCGTCTTCTTCTGCTCGACCGCCAATAAATCTTGAGCCTTTTGGAGCTCCTTCTGAAGATCGGCGTATGAAGGGCCTTGGGAAGGAGCGCCGCCCGAAATCCGTAGCCGTTTGAGCTCCTCGTCCACCATGGCAAGCCGATTGGACACCGCAATTTCTTCCACCCATCTCTGACATGGAAAAATGGTTAGTCGCCGATCGGAAAGGTTGTATGGAGGACTTCGTAAAAAGACACACTTACCCCGGTGACCTGTTGCATATGACTATTGGCCAAGTTGCTGAGTGGAATCATCGCCACACGCGCCCGAGCGTCGGCCCACATTTCAGCTAAGGGCCCCTTCATCGTGATCAGGTGCTCGAGCGCTGTGGGTCGATCGTCTTCGGGCAGCAGTTCTTCAGTCGGGAGGTGGAGTGAGACTCGGATGGTGCGGCGTCGACCGGGGGTCGTTTGGGCGGAAGCCGGAGAAGGAGCGGAAGCCGGCGCAGAAAATTAGGATAAAATTGTGGAGCGGTGGACTTGGCGAGGAACAGGCGGAAGGATGCTGACTGGAACGGCCTCAAGAGGGTCCGCAGACGCATCAAGTTGAGAAGGAGTCCGATCGGACGAAATCGCCTCGATCTCTGGAGCTTTACCTCGAGAAGTGGCGGTGACCCGCTCGGATGGGTGGATCGCAGAAGTAGCCGAGCGGAGTGGCGTTTCCACCCTGTGTCTTTTCTGTCGAAGGGGGTGCTCTTCCTGTTGCACCGAGCCCTCATCCCGAGCGGAAGGTTCTCGACTAGCAGTTGCGCCAATCACTTGCTCGGGGAGAGAAGCTTGAGCGGCCGACTCCCCAGCATGGGTCCCGCTCTCCCCTTCATGTGAGCCGACCGGCTGGATGCCGAGCGCTTCCATCTCCTTTGCGGCCGCGGCTTCGAGCGCCGCCGCCTTCCTCTTCAAGACACCAGCCATCACCGACTCCATGACGGTGTTCGCTGCAAAGGGAAACAGAGAAAATCAGTTAGTAATTAAAATGAATTTACCAAGTGGAATTCTTACCGAAGCCGCTCGGGA
This sequence comes from Zingiber officinale, assembly GCF_018446385.1. NCBI lineage: Eukaryota > Viridiplantae > Streptophyta > Magnoliopsida > Zingiberales > Zingiberaceae > Zingiber > Zingiber officinale. The sequence continues at coordinate 131,670,989 of NC_055994.1, forward strand.
GTGGAGTTCTGATCGGACTCAGGCCGAATATGTACATGACCCCTTCTGGAAGGAACTTGTTAATATCAAGCCGCATACCGGACAGCATGTTGGCGGCGTAGAGATAATCTGGTCGGGTCTTGAATCTTTTGAGCTCTGGGGAGAGTGGATGTCCGATCTGCCATTGGGTTCGGAAGGGAGCTCGCTCGAGAAGGCGAATATAAAAAAAATATTCTTTCCAATGCTTATTGGAAGAAGGAAGTTTATTGAAGAAAACCAAGTCGGGCCGAACCTGGAACATATAAGTGTCCGGCTCGGACTGTTTTGGATAATAGAAGTAGTAGAAGACCTCCGGTTGGAGGGGAATGTTATGGATTTTAAAGAGGACGACTACACCGCATAAGAGGCGGAAAGTATTGGGGACTAGGCTTCCGAGCGGAATGCGGAAAAAGTTGCAAACTTCTACAAAGAAGGGATGAATGGGGAGACGCAGACCGGCCGTAAACTGGTCGCAAAAAACACAAAAGGCGCCGCGCGGATGTTTGTTTGGCTGAGAAGAGTCTGAGGGTAGGATGATTTCAAGGTTAGAGGGGATGTCAAAATTGTTAATCAAAACATCGGCGTCGCACCGATCGAAGCGCGACTCCATGGTAGTGTACCATGGGCCGAAAGTTTCATCTTCTGGTTGGGAAGATTGGGCCATTGTCCGAGCGGATGAAACAAAAAAAGACGAAGGCAGAAAAGAAAAGCAAGAAGACGGCAAAGGAACAGTACCCCGAGGACGAAAGTTTGGGAAAGAAGTGCAAAGAAAATGCTAGAAACAAAGAGAAAGAAAGGGAACCTGGCAACGAAGAGGCAGGTAAAAGAAAAAGCACCGAAGATCGCCGAAACCAGAGGAGTGAGATCGCCGGAAAGCTGGAACGCGAGGAGCAGGGGAAGCACGCGAGAGCGAGAGTGCAGCGAAGGGAGAAAATCGAGCTTTTATAGGGTGGAGCCCGAGCGGCCTCCACCGTTGGATCCAGGTCGCGAGAATCGGAACACGCATCGCACCGTTCATCTCGAACCGCCTCGATCCCATCAGAGCACCACGCCGCTGCCGTACGATTACGACAGCACCGCCACGTGGCAGCCAGCCACTGGAATGCATTTAATGAGCGCATGCTCGACCTTAATGATGGAGAGGGGTGGAAAATTCGAAGAGACGCTGAGGAAAGTTGGCGTTGACTGGCGTTCTGGCTACCCCCTTTGTTTCCAAGCGGATGGTATCTTCATGGCGCCGCTCGGCCCAACTGATAGTCTAGTCAGTCGGACTAATCACTTCCTTCGACTAGACTTGAAGGGGAGGCAAGTGATCCGGCGGTAAGAATAGGGACCCACGTCTGGGGAAAGTCAACGCCACATGAGGTTAAAGGGTCGGATGGCCGACCGGATAAGGGGAGATCGACCGGAGAAGGGGAGACCGACCGGAGAAGGGGAAATCGGTTGATCGGGGACCCGGTGAGGAGGCAAGGTTCCGACGCTCATGGGACAGGATCGAATGGCCGATTGGGGAGCCCGCTCGGCCAGGCAGAAAACAGCAATACTGCGAACAGTCAGTAGAGCATGCGATCAGGGAACGCCCGAGCGGACCAGCATCGTAGACCGGTCAGACGTAAGGATACGCCCGACCGGTCGGACGTAAGGATACGCCCGACCGGCCGGACGCTCGGCATAGAAACAGAGGATACAAGAAGACAAGGGAAACATCTTCTGACAGCGGGCATGCTCTATGACCAGGCCATACTCTAATCCCTACGGCAAAGGGTTCCGCTGTCCCATCAAAGACGTGCTTGGACTGTAGCAGTATGGTGTCAGGTAAACTTTCTGACAAGCCCTTACTGAGGTATGGGCTGAGGACACGTATTTGCCTCGGTATGGGTGCATGAGCTCCTTCCCAGCTCTATATAAGGAGCCTCGCACTTCATCGGAGGTACGCATTCTACAATACTGGTAGCCACTTCTTTGTTGTCCGCTTGCCTGACTTAAGCGTCGGAGGGTCGTCGCCGGGAACCCCTTCCCGGCCCGACTTCCTTGTAGGTTCGCCGGAGGACCGTACGATCGGCTAGAGATCTACGTCAGCGACTCGGAGAGCGCCACGTGCCCAACGTCCGTTGATTCAGCGTTCGGACAGGATCAGAAATAATAATAAATTGCATTCTCGAGTGGTGTTGCACCAACTTCGAGAAAAGAATACGATTACAAAAAGAACTAGATCATAATATAGCAATTATGCTAATTCCAATCGACTCCGAAAATTGAAAAAACACCACGAAAAGAATGCTTGATTGGTAGTTGCACCAAATCAAAGTTATCCCGCTCTGATACCAATTGTTGGATTGAGACGCGCTAGAGGGGGGTGAATAGCGCTCGTGTCTTTCACTTTGCGGATTTGTAAAACGATCGAGAATTACGCACAACGGAAATAAAAGAAAGACAACAAACACACAAGAGAATACCAAAGTTTTACTTGGTTCGGAGCCTAGGGCGACTCCTACTCCAAGGCACGCGATCGTTGATCGTTTTCTGTGGGCAACAACTATATCGCGCAAAGATAGTACAAATATGTATTACAATAAGTGCAGTAATAATAACAATTATACCGACGACAGAATCGAAATTTCGGAGCTCCGGGTCGTCAGGGACTTGTAGCAGCACTTCAGGGCGTCTTTTGGAGCAGCACGTTGTAGTAGAAGCACTTCACAATTGATACTTAGATGTGCTGCTCGAGATGCTTAAATAAGATGCTTAAGGCGCCTCAAATGCCCCATTGAGGCGCCTCAAGTGTGAAGCTCTATCTCGAAATGTGCACTGCGATAAGCCTCTGCGTCGCTACTGATTATCCGACTTAAGGTGCCTCAATCAAACTTCAAGGCGCCTCCAATCAGAGGTCCAAGGTGCCTCAGTCTCCCTTGAGGCGCCTCCAGCTCCACTTCGCAGCCAGCTTCTGCCTTGCAACCAAGGCGCCTCCAAGCTCCATGGAGGTGCCTCGGACATTGTTCACCCGAGGCTTAGCTTGTTCCTTTTGTATCTGCAAGACACGTTAGTCCCAAAACAACAATATACCCTGCAAGACAAAGTTAGAACAAATAGAACCATGATAAATCAAGTGATCGACAGTCATCGGACTGTCCGGGTCTAACTTCGGATTTCCGACCAGAAACCCTAGGTCGACCCGACGCCTACTGTTCCCTCTACGGGGAGCGCGCCCTCACCTACTCCCCTCAGGAGAGATTACTTGATATCAATCCGGTCCTCCAGACCGACTGTACTTTCTGCCTAGAGTTACCACCCCCTAGGACCTAAGGTTACCCCCCTTAGGATTTTCCTCCACCTAGGGTTACCGCCCCCTAGAACCTAAGGTTGTCGCCCCTTAGGGTTTTCCTCCACCTAGGGTTACCACCCCCTAGGGTTTTTACCTTGCCAAACCACAGATAGGACTTTTGCTTAAGAACACTTAAGACTTTCCTGCAATCTCCATCAGACATGTTAGATCGCATATAAGCTTGACTTTGATTCCTTTATCATTATCAAAACTTGGGTTCGATCGTCGGATGCTTACTGCACCAATAATATCCTGTCGAGCATAGGCATAATATGCTCGATAATAGAATCTCGGGCAAGCATATAGACACACACTTTTCTAAGGCTATTAGTATAAGATCGACCTGGCAGAATTCGGCCGGGCATAAACGACCTTGTTACATCCTTTACATATACTTGACTAAAATTAGCTTAACAGGAAATATTTCCAATGTACAAACACATCTGTTATATTAATGATATGTGAACAATATGTGATTACATGAAAACCTGTTTTATTTGGCGGGAAATATTTTCTAGAGACTTCTGCAGGTGAACTAAACGACAAAGAAGGTACATCTGAGGTACAAAAAGGACTCCTTGAACTATTATTACAAATGACATCATCTCCTAACAAACTCTAACAAACCGGGGTCCACCTCATGATTACGGAGGTTATATGAGGTGGTATAAAAAAGGGAATCCTCTCCGCTGGTAAGGCAAGGTGAACATCACCACTCAAACCCTAATTTTATTTCGGTTTTATTGTTCTTCTTCCTTTTCCTTCATCTTCCAATGAGAGAACTGACTTGAGCGCAGGAGGGCCTAGCCAGGGATTCCCACCCCGTCTTAGGTCACTAATGCTTTGTTGGCGGTTCTCATGGTGCACAGGTGAGGTTCTCTCTAGCAGATTTGCTTCGCCATAGTTCTTCTTCATCCGATCTACTTAGCCGGACTTCATCCTCTTCGTATCTACTTCATTGGAGATTTCATTCTTCAGATCCACAGCATTGGGATCTTCTTCATCGGCCTTCATGGTCACCTCTCGGAAGTTTCACCAGAGATCCTCTGCATTGGAGCTTCCCTAGCCTCTCAAGACTCATCTTCTTCGCCATCTTCATCCACCAGAGCACCATCGCTTCATCTCGTCGGATTTAGACAGGATCAAGGACATACTCCCTTGATTCTCTGACAATGGTTACACAAAATGTCAAAAAGAAATATTAGGTCATTGGGTTGATGGTCCATTAATACACTTTGATGGTAGGTCGATTGAGTCCCCTCTAACGTCCGGTGGGACCTCATTCTCGGATGGGGTCAGATCGGCTAAGGTCTGTTAACCACCTTGAAGACTCGGTATCTACTCAGGCAAGGAGTCCGGTTCAGCTAAGGATTGTTGACCATCTTAAGGACTTAACATCCGCTCACACAAGGAGTTCAGTTGAGTCATACGTCTAGTATATTCAATTAGATCGAGAGGACTCAGTTCTGAATTGAACTAAGATGGGGCTCAGGATTCCATCGAACTGGGGGGGCTCAGGGTCCGATAAGACAAAAGGTCTGATTGGATGGACTATTCGACCAAGCCACCTAACCGTGCTAGTCTTTAATCTTCATCCCTCCTTGACTTTGACTGCTACATCAGCCAACTTCCTTGATTTCAACCCCAACTTCGGGGACCCTACTTTATTCATCGTATCAGTCGCCTTTAAGTAGATATGTCATCTTTAATTACTCGTTTTCTCCTACAATGATCCCATCGATAAGCGGTGAGGATGGACTATCGATGATGTGTTGCTGGTATGTGGACCAAATTGTCATGATCAAGAGGAAGAGGAGGATGAGTTGTCTTTCAGGTTGACTAAATTGTTGGACCTCTAAGAACAAGCCAAGAATAGAGAGCTGAAGGTGTCAGAAAGTCTCATGTCAATGGTGCCTGCAAGGCTACTAGAAGATGAAAAAAATAGACGAAATGTTAGAAGGATGATCAGGATTGCCCTGGTCTTCCACTCTGACGCTCAAGTCAATCTCTGACAATGTCAAAAATGGAGAAGATAAATAGTGTAAGATAATAATGAAACATGAGTGTATATAGTAATTTAGTATCTAGCATACCTTAGCCCGTGGGGGGTGGAGATTTTTACAGCACAAAGAAGTGAGATGTCACATTTGTGGTTGTCAAAGAAGATGGTGCACTTTTGACAAGATATCATATCTTAGTAAGGAGGATGCCCCATCGTTGTATCAAGGGTCATATCACCCATATCTTGCACTATGGAGATCTCATGGGAATCACGGTATGTCACTCATACTACTCTATGTGTTTGGATACTCATGTCTTCAACTCATGTATTTTGACAACCTATGGGGGACTCACGTGTTGTTTTGGATATTTGAGCCTAGAAGAAGCGTCGGAGTTGGAGTGGAGGTGAGCCAGAGCATCCGAGCAATAGAGCCGGCCAGATATAAGTGGGATATTCGATCGAAGAGTTAAACCCCTAACACAGGATAGAGCTAACCACAGATTGACGAATCAGCTCACAAGAAGACTGACAAATCAACCTTAACAAATTGGCTCAACTGAGAAGAATTGATCATCGACGTCTCTTAACTTTTGACCCAACTCAACATATCGATTTAACCTAAATACTCCCGGTATCATACGATATTATCTGTTAGAGTTGAACCTAATTGCTTTTGGACAGTTGAGAATTGCCACTTTCATCAGCCACACAAATACTGCGCTCTGATGACATAAGACAAAATTTTAACGATAACACTGAGAGCGGGTCATCCTGAACCACCGATCAAGACACTATCAGACAAATCCATCAACTGGACACGTTTTACGTATTCCGAGTCCACCAGTATGGACACGTTGTACATATTCCAAGTCCACCATTATTTGAAGAATGAAAAATACTCGTGTCATTAGTTGATTGGAGTTGACTTTGACTACTACCAAGCGTCTTTACAGATCCATTAATTATTTGGGAAACGATACAACACTATTTGAAATCTATAGACTTGTTGCATATGTATTAAGCATAATAAAATGGTTCGGCAATTTCGCAGTAGCAACCGAAGGGATCCACAGAATTTCAAGAGGCGTCGGAGAGATCGACGGCGAGGATCCTGAGGAGGGCGTCGAAGCTCACACCGTCGGCCCCGTCGCCTCCGCCGGTTGACCGGATCATTCCCCACACGTCCTCGTCGTCGGCCGGCAGCCCCGCCATCACCAGGTAGGACTTCAGATCCCCGAACCCTACCTTCCCGTCGCCGTCCCTGTCCATCACGGCGAACGCCTCCTCCAGCACGCCGCCGGCGCCGGCATCGCCGCGGCAGAGGACGCGCTCGAACTCCTCGAACTCGACGAGGCCGTCGCGGTCGGCGTCGGCCGCGGAGATCATGGACGCGATGTCATTCTCGGAGAGCGACGCGGCGCCGAGGTCAGAGGAGGAGGAGGAGGAGGAGGAGGAGAAGAATAACTTGAGGTCGTCGCGGCCGATCTTGCCGTCGCGGTCGGCGTCGAGGACGTCGAAGGCCGGGCGGAGGCCTCGCGGGGCGCCCCTGCTGGAGGCGGAGGGCGAGGGGTCGCTGCGGTAGGGGCGGCCGGAGGTGCACATCGTTGGCAACCGCAAAGGGCGGAGGAGGAGAGGGCAACAGGCGGAGATTCTTTGGAGGTGCGTGTTTTTTTTTGAGGTCGAGGTTGAAGGCTATTTATCGAAAAGGAAAATAGGAGGTGACGTTATCGCTGACGCTATCGACAAGGATTCCGTCGCAGCTGAGCCATTTGAAATTATAAAATTAATTAAAACTTTTTTAAAATAATATTTTTTAGCAGAATTAATGATTAGCTTACTAATTTATATAGATATGTGAATTGATTAATTAGAGTTTTTATTTTGTAAAATAGGTAAGTTTTATTTTTGTAGTAAAACAAATATTTTAAGACGTAATAAAATATTTTTTTAAAAAATAAAACTAAGATTATTTTGGTAATTTGATCCGGTTCGGAGCCTACAATCGAACCGTTAATTTCTATAATCATCGTGTCAAAGTGGTAAATAAATGGATGGCCAGGTTGTTTTTGGTCAACGGACATAAAAACGAACCCTACTTTGAACTAGTATAAATAAAGGCAGACGATCCAGAAGATAGAGAAACTGAGAGGAAGAAGAAGCTTCCTCGGTCAAGAAGGAACGCAGCGGCCATGTTGGCAGCAGTTTTTGTTAGGACCTCTTATAATTTAATTAAAATATTTATATAAATATAGAAATAATAATAATTTTAAAAAAAAAATGATGCCCAATAGATTTACTTAATTATAATCGAAGAAGTTGTTAATTCAATGTAAATAAAAAAAAAATCACTAAAAATCTCCTCTGGACAGAGAAGTCTCTTACAACATTCAAAACTCATGAAACAAAGTTAAACTCAAACAAACTCAAGCACAAGTGTTGTTACTCTATAATTCTTATTGTACTTAACTTCTGGGAACAGGGTTGTTTATATAGTTCTGCTCGGAATACCTGGAAGCGTTCCAGGCGCTTGTAATATGATAGAAATCTATCTCTGATGCAACGGTCAAAAGTCACGTCAATCTAGATAAAAGTCAGGTTCCGGGCATCTCGAACAGGTTCGAGCGCCCCGACTTGCTCCAGGCACCCCGGATTGGTTCGGGTGCCCGGACCACTAGTCACAGGTGATCGGATCCGAGCCCTTTGCTCGGTTCCGCTCGCCTTGATCCTAGTCTTCTGCTCCGGCTCCGGCTCCGCTCGCTTGGGTGATTTCGAACATCCGGAATAGGGCTCACTCGAACCCAACTTTCAGCTTTCTCGAGCAAACTTCCGCTCCAGCTTCTCGTCCCTCGGAATCTCTGCTTGTTTCTTTCTCATCCGCTAGCGTACTCTTCCACAGCTTTTCGTCCCTCGGACAACTACGTCTTTTGCTCCTCGAGCAATCTTCCGCTCCAGCTTCTCGTCCCTCGGAATCTCTGCTTGTTTCTTTCTCATCCGCTAGCGTACTCTTCCACAGCTTTTCGTCCCTCGGACAACTACGTCTTTTGCTCCTCGAGCAATCTTCCGCTCCTGCTTCTCGTCCCTCGGAAACACTACAAGCTCCCTTCTCGTTCGTCGGTGTACTCTTCCACAGCACCTCGTCCCTCAGACGCACAGAGTCCGTCGGCTCTCTTCCGTGTCGTTCGTCTCGCTAGCTGCGTCTTTCGCTCGACGCCTTGTGCTCCTAAGTTTCTGTATACTTAGACACAAGGTTAAACACAACATAACTTAACTTGTTTGATCACATCAAAACTACCTTGGGATACCAACAATCTCCCTCTTTTTGATGTGAGCAACCTAAGTTAAATTAGGGTAAATCAACATAAAGTAAAAGCAATAAATTTTATAATAAAGTGTAAAAATTGAAAAATTTTAAACTACCTTTCTCTAGACTTAATCTTCCCTTCTCCTTTGATCACATAAAAAAGTGGGGTACTTCAAAAATCTAAGGATAACTTGTCAAAAAATTTTAGCCGTTTAACAAATAAAATTCTGAATTTATACGGTTAAAATGACTTAAAAAATTTGGAGAATCTTAAACACAACTCTAAGAGAGAAAAAATTAAAATTGAAAGCCTTAAAATAATTTTATAAATTTTGAAATATTTTTTTTTTAAAATGTATAGAGCATATATTTTGACAAAAGAAAATATATTTTTAAGATTTATAATTTAAATATTCTTAAAAAATTGTATTTAGATAAATAACTTAAAAACTTTTTAGAAAAGTTTTGTTAGTTAGCAAGGATAACTCATGAAAATTTTAAAAATAATTTTGATATCACTTTAAAAAAATTATAGTAATTTTAGAAACTTTAAGTTTTGTAAAAAAAATTCTAAGTAAAAAAATATTTGAGTAACTATTTAAAGCATTAATTACAATTAAATGCTTTATCAGTTAGTCAATTAAATATTTTATTTCATTAATTAGCTTCCAAGCTGTGGCAAAGTACTAGGTCTTCTTGGTTATTGAAACAATAACTACTTTATAGACAAAGCATCTTAAGACAATTAAACATTTAATTTACTTTCTGAAAGCCTTAAGTCCAATTAAATTTTAATTTAGACAAGATTTTGGAATCCAATATATGTTCTAGCCTACTGGATTAATTAAAAATCTTTTTTATATGTATTTCTTTGAAATTTTCTTAATTTGTCTCTTGTGGTGTTTAACATGCTAGTTCAAATTATTATATCTTTTATTGTTTTGATTAAACGAACATGCACGATTTTTCAAGTATGCTATTTCTGTTTGCAAATTAACATTTTTCCAATTTTATTTTGTCAAATTCTTCTAATGGACAAGATTTGGCTAGAATTAATTTTAACTCTTGGTTTTCTTTTTTAGCTTACAGCAATCCTTTGACAATAATTTAATAAACTTGAATAATTTATCGGGAGTCAGAGATCGTACCTGACTTACCTTGTTGATCTCATCATTCGTAACTCCCTCTGAACTGTTGCTTTCATCCGATGTAGCTCCCCCTTCATTGATGATCTCGATGTTCATTTCGGACGAGCTTGCTTCATGTTTATTTTCTTGATGGCTTACCATTAATGCAAGTCCGGAGAAAGCCTCAATCTTTGATTTGGACAATGTTTCATCGCACGTCACCTTTAACGTCTTGTACTTGTTAGATTGGATAGACTTTTTGTTCTTTCTTTTGTCTTTGTTCTTGATTTTTAACTTAGGGCAGTTGTCTTTAACGTGCCCTTCTTCGTTGCAGTGGTAGCATCTGATTGTTCTTTTCTTTCTACATTGCAGATGGTTAGATTTTTTTTAATTTTAAATAATTTTTTAAATTGTTTTACCATCAACGTGTTAGAGTGTATACTAAGAGCCTAACTTTTGGTATAAATATTTATCTAGAAATAAGAATAACATTGGTCAAATATCTACATTTATGATAAATGTAGTTGTTCAACTAATTTATATTGTAGATAACATGGTGTGTGGTGTCACACACAGAAGATCATGTTATTAGTTCTTTATAAATTATAAACAGTTGCTCACGACTAAGATGGAAAGGAACAAATCATTGGAATAGTCGTAGTGTAATTAGGTATTAGTTTATCTTGACTAATAAATTACACTAGTACACTCTAAGTGTATTGAGTAGGACCATTTTAGGTAAGTTCTTTTTATACTGACTTGATAAAAGAACTAGACCTTAGTTATTATGGAAGTGTGTGCTCTTAATCCTAATATAATAACAAGCACATATATTTGATATTTATTTCTTTAATTTATCAATGGGTGAGATTTAGTTCGATAAATCAATAAGCCCGATAAGTTGGGAAATGATATCACTTATAGTGTGTATTGTTGATTATAGAAGGAATCTGTATCCTAGTAATCTAGGTTGAGAATGACCCCAAGAGGAGCTCATAAGGATTGTCATGTTAAACCCTGCATGTGGACTTAGTCCGACATGACGATAAGGTTGAGTGGTACTACTCTTGGACTAAAATATTAATTAAGTGAGTTGTCAGTAATTCATTTAATTAATGGACATTCATTATCTTAAACACAGGGAGACTAACACACTCATAATAAGAAGGAGCCCAAAATGTAATTTAGGATTGGTGCGGTAGTTCAATAATAGTTCTTTAGTGGAATGAATTATTATTGATGAAATTAAGTTATGTGTTCGGGGAGAACACGGGATGCTTAATTTCATCGGGAGATCAAAATCAATTCCTCCTCTCGGTCCCTATCATAGCCTCTTGTATATAGAGATTTATACCCACTACATACCCACCTTCTTACCCACTCTTTGGTGGTCGGCCAAGCTAGCTTGGAACCCAAGCTAGGGCCGGCTAAGACCCAAAGGTTGAGCCAAGTTAATTGGCCGGCCATAGCTTGGAGCCCAAGCTTGATTGGCCGACCATATTAAAAGGGAATTTATTTTTAATTAAAATGATTTCTTATATGGATATCATGTTTTTAAAAGAGAGCTTAAAATTTAAATCTTTCCTTTTATAGCTTTCTACAAAAGATTAAGAAAAGATTTGAAATCTTTCCTTATTTGTAAATTGAAAGGAAATTTTAATTTTGAGAAAACTTTTCTTTTTTTAACCATGTTCATGATTTAAAAGAGAGTTTAAAAATTAAATAATCTCTTTTATTAATTTCTATAAAAGATTAAGAAAAGATTTGATATCTTTCCTTATTTGTAGATTGAAAGGAGATTTTAATTTTAGAGATAACTTTCCTCTTTGGAAATTATCCACATGTTTAAAAGAAATATTTTAATTTATAAAATTTCTTTTTTATAATCCACCATGAAGGGAAAAATTATTGGAGAAATTTTTTTATAAATTTTCGGAAACAAATTAGGAAGTTTTAATTTTTGTTTTAATTAAAACTCTCCTTGTTTTGGGGAAATAAGTGGCCGACCATTGAAATTGAGAAAAGGAATTTGATTTTAATTAATTAAAATTTTCTTTTTCATGGAAAACGAATTAAGGAAGTTTTTATTAAAATTTCCTAATTTGCCAAGACCAAGGATTATAAAAGAGGGGGTAGAGATGCCTTCAAGGTGAACAACTCTATTATTTTTCTTCCTCTCTTTTCTTCTTTGGTGGTGGCCGGCCATATTGGTTTTCTCTTCTTCCTTTTCTTTCTTCTTCATTGGCCGAACCTCATCATCTCATGGAGCTTGAAGGTGGCCGGATTTTAGCTTGGAGAAGAAGGAGAGAAAGGAAGCATCCCATGGAGCTTGGTGGTGGTGGTCGGACCTCTACTTCTCTTGGAGAATTATGGTGGCCGAATCTAGCTTGGAGAAGAAGGAGCTTGGTGGTTCTCGTCTCTGAAGATCGTTGCCCACACAACGTCCGAGATTAGAAGAGGAATACGGTAGAAGACCAAAAGGTTATTTTTTCTTACAAAGAAAAGTATAACTAGTAATTGTTTTCCGCATCATACTAGTTTTCTTTGTACAGTTATTTATGGAAATACCAAACACAAGAGGCATATGATTCTAGAGTTTTCGAAATAGTTTTTCGAGTTTGTGTTTTCTTCTTTTTCGAATTTGTGATTCGATTGTTCTTTTTTGTTAACCTAGAGTTATTTAACGAAATAAATATTAGCTTTCCTTAAAAGGCTTTGCCTAGGCGGTGGTGGTTGCTCCCATATCCAAGAAGGCCATGTGCCTCGCCATGCAGTCCTGGAAACCAATTTTAGAAATTAATATTTATGGAATTAATAACTTAGGTAGATTTGAATCAATAGTGTTAAGTTCCGCTTGCGATTCAAATCTAAACCATTAAGAACAGATAAGTTAAATTTGGAATCAATGATGTTAAGTTCTGTCTGCGATTCCTAATTTAACTTCTAAAGAACACAATAGGTTAGTTAATGAAAGGTTTGATACTTGTACAAAAAATGTTTGTACAGTGGAACCGGTACGATTTTCTTAGGACTAACCAACACAACGTCGTTTCGTTATCATTGAGAGAGGATTCTAAATTTTATTCATCCACCCTTGCCTTAAAGGAATGTTGTCCTTTGGCTCCTTCTTCATATCTGCACATCTCGTTTTATGAATTTCAAAAGTTGAAAATAACTCTTTTAAGGTAATAGATTCTAAATCCTTAGAGATCTAGTAGGCATCTACTAATGATGCCCATTTTGTATTTCTAGGGAATGCATTAAGAGCGTATCTTAGCAAATCTCGGTTGCTTATCTTTTCTCCGAGATTCGAAAGTCTGGTGATGAACTCCTTGATCCTCGAATGAAGATGTGTGATAGTTTCATCTTCTTATAATCGGAGGTTGCTAATCTGGTTACGAAGTAAGTCCCGTCTCGCAAGTTTCGCCTCCGAGATTCCTTCGTGAAGTTCCAGGAATTTTTTCCAGAGCTCCTTGGCGGACTTGTAAGCTCTGATCCGATTGACTTTTTGTGGCGGTAAGATGCTCAGTAGATGAAGCTCTGCTTTGTCGTTTGCCACAAAGTTGGCTTGTTCCTTCTTCGTCTATTGACACTTTTCTTTGCCCTCGGGTGCTTCAAAATCAGATTCCATTATTAACAATAAATCGAAGTCTGTTTTGAAAAATACCTTCATTCTCTTTTTCTAGATTGTGAACTCCCCCTCGAATTTTGGTGGGAAAATGCTTGGTCCGACCATCTCGTGCGCTTCGTTCGATGGTTAGTCCTCCTGAAGCGTCCTGGCTCTGATACCACTTGTTAGGACCCTTGGCGGTCGGCTAGAGGGGGATGAATAGCCTCTGCACAAAAACAAAATAAAAAGACATTTCTCGAACTTATAAATTAATTAAAGCACTAGCATAAACATAAAAATAATAATAAACTAAAAAGACGAGACTCAACAAATTCACTTGGTTATAACCGGGGAGGTTGTTAATCCAAGGCAGATAAAAAAGCGCACTAAAAGTCTCCTCTAGACAGAGAAGCCTCTCACAGCATTCAAAGCTCACAAAACAAAGCTAAACTCAGACAAACTCAAGCACAAGTGTTGTTACTCTGTAATTCTTGTTGTACTTAGCTTCTGAGAGCAAGGTTATTTATATAGCCCTGCTCGGAGCGCCTGGAAGCATTCCAGGTGCCTGGAATGGAATAGAAATCTATCCCCGATGCAATAGTCAAATGCCACATCGATCTGGATAAAAGTCGGGTTTCGGGCGCCCGTAATGGTTCCGAGTGGCGCGGACTAGTCCGGGCGCCCTGACCTGCTCCGGGCACCCCGGACTGGCCGGACTGATCCAGGCACCTGACCTGGTCCAGGCGCCCCGAGCATCAAAAGTCAGCCTTTTGCTGACTTTTGGTCTGAGCCTTCTTCTTCAATTTCGCTCACCATCGGTTAGACCACCTACTATCATACTGATGCCCCCTGAGCGGTATTACTATGATTTTCTTCCTCCTAGGTGGGTCAGCACAGTGCTGTTCGGCAGTAGCTCGAGTCGGTGCTTGGTTATTTCTTGGTTGGGGCCTTTGTTGGTTCCAATTGGCCCATGTTGGACTTTGATATGGAAACCCATTCGATTGGCGATGACGCTGATGGTTAGGTGAAGGGGATCGCTGGCAAAACCTTTGATTGGTCGGTCAACGTTGCTCTTGATTAAAATGGTAGCAATCTTTTGTATTATGGGTTATTGAGTGATGGTAGGTACAAAACATAGGAGCCCATTGTTGAGGCTCGGGGAAGTATGTCCACTCAGCTTCCACATGTTAAACCACTTGTAGTCTTGGCTCACAGTGTTATGGTTGTTAGCTCGGTCGAGGCCTCTTAGGAGGCAAAGTAAGGGGAAGTACTCGGTGTTCAAGCACAGTGGCAGGAGCCACATCCTTCTTCAAGGTGGATTGAGCTTTTTCAATGTTGATATATTTGATGGCTCGTCCTAGCAGATGATCAAAATCCTTCGGAGGTTTCTTAATGAGGGATCGGAAGAACTCGTCATTTGTGAGCCCTTGGGAAAAGACACTCACTCAAATCTCTGGGGTGGCTAAGGGGACGTTCATGACCACTTGGTTAAATTTTGTGATGTATACCCTTAGCAGCTCTTCAGGCCCTTGCTTGAGAGAAAAAAAAAAACTTAATGTCATCTTATGATAACGATGACTGCTGGCAAAGTAATGTAGAAAAACTTTACAAAAAATCTTTGAAACAGCATATAAACTCGGTCAGGAGTCGGTTAACCACCTCTATGTCGAGCTTGATAGAGTCATGAGAAAAACTCGGTACTTGACCCCGTCCGTATATTGATAGAGATTAGCCGCATTTTCAAATTTGAGTAGGTGGTCCTCTGGGTCAGTCACTCTTTGGTATTCTCCGATCAAGAGTGACTGAAAATGAGCCGACAGTTTATCCTCCAAGATTATTTTTTGAAGACGAGCCTTGAGGCCTATCCGCTCTGCCCATGTCATCAAGGGCTGTGCAGAACAACGCCTGGTGATACTCAATCAGTGACGGAGCCACATGCGGTAGTCTGGTTAGCTGCAAAGGTACTTGAAGGAAGGTGGTCGAGAGAGGCTGGCTCGGCTAGAACCTAATTGGACCTTCCGCTCAAGTATCACACTTAGCCTGATGGTCAGTCGCGGACACTACTGGCTTGTTCTGTAGATGACACTTGAGGTTGTTTGCTATTGTTGTACCATTTTATTTGCTTAAGCGACTGTCAGTAGTTCCAAATCTTCTTGTAACAATGTCATGGTGGTGAGTCGCCCAGTCTCGTTCATCCTCGCATCTCATATGTAGATAAAGTTTCTACAGATGACGTCAAATATGATCCTATTTAGAATTGGTGGAGATGAAATACTAGATGCGTGGCTCTGGTGTGGACTAAATGAAGACTCCTCATTGTATCCAAGTAATTACCAAGTGCTCCTGCATGCAAAAAGAGCGTTATCGATCGAGCTAGGGAAGGGGTCCCCGACAGTGACCCTTCGATGCTCAAGTTAGTGATCGATTTATGGGAATGAATAGTTGAAAGAACAGTAGTAATGAGTGTATAAAATTATATAGCGTCGCATACATACACCTGTAGCTAGAGACCTCTTTTTATAGTGTTATGTTGCACTCGTGCACAGTTCTCAAAGTATTTCTAAAAAAGGACAACTATTTACATGGGCTCTGACACCTTTTCCAAAATGAACCTACAATCTCTGTGATTGACAGACTGAAAGTTTCGAATGTGTGTAGCTTTCATGCAGAATATTCTCTGTCATCCGTGACATAAAATGTCAAAAAGGAATATGAGATCATTGAATCATAATGTCCACAGTAGGTTCACCCGGCAAGCCAATTGAGTCTTTAATATAGTTTGACCGGCCGTCACTCGCAAGAGTCACCCGGTCAACTTTGGTGAATACAGTCAATGACTCGACTTTCGCTCGAGTGGATTAGATATCCAATATGTTCAATTGGTCATATGTTCGATCGGTTGGAGCGCTCTGTCAAATTCATCAATATTTGGCTTTACGCTTCCTCAATACTTAGAAGTTTGGATAGATCAAGTGTTCAGTATGCCCGATCGAACACTATATTTGATCGGCTAGAGCACTTGTTCAAGGTAGCAAATACTTAGCTTCGAACTTTATTAATACTTAGGAGATCAAGGCTCGAGGCTTGATTGGCCAGAGGGTCCAATCTGATAGACTGACTCAAAATATTGATCGCCTCTAGATTTCAACTCACACCAGCCAACCTCTTGAACTTGGATCTACATCGGGGTTCACCTAAAGTACCATACCATACGCCATCTTTAATTACTCGTTTTCTCCTACGGTATTATCAGTTAGAGCTAAACCTAATTGCTTTTGGACATTTGAGAATTACCACTTTCATCAGCCACACAAAACACTTCTGATAAGAAAATACTGCGCTCCGATGACATAAGATAAAATTTTAACGAGAACATAGAGAGCAGGTCATCCTGAACCACCGATCAAAGACACTATCAGACAAATCCACAACTGGACACGCTTTACGTATTCCAGGTCCACCATTATGGACACGTTTTACATATTCCAAGTCCACCATTATTTGAAGAATGAAAACTACTCCTATCATTAGCTGTATGGAGTTGACTTTGACTACGACCAAGCGTCTTTACAGATCCCTTAATTATTTGGGAAACGATACAACGATATTTGAAATCTATAGACTTATTGCATATGTATTAAGCATAATAAAATGGTTAGGCAATTTCGCAGTAGCAACTGAAGGGATCCACAGAATTTCAAGAGGCGTCGGAGAGATCGACGGCGAGGATCCTGAGGAGGGCGTCGAAGCTCACACCGTCGGCCGCGTCGCCTCCGCCGGTCGACCGGATCATTCCCCACACGTCCTCGTCGTCGGCCGGCAGCCCCGCCATCACCAGGTAGGACTTCAGATCCCCGAACCCTACCTTCCCGTCGCCGTCCCTGTCCATCACGGCGAACGCCTCTTCCAGCACGCCGCCGGCGCCGGCATCGCCGCGGCAGAGGACGCGCTCGAACTCCTCGAACTCGACGAGGCCGTCGCGGTCGGCGTCGGCCGCGGAGATCATGGACGCGATGTCATTCTCGGAGAGCGACGCGGCGCCGAGGCCAGAGAAGGAGGAGGAGGAGGAGAAGAAGAACTTGAGGTCGTCGCGGCCGATCTTGCCGTCGCGGTCGGCGTCGAGGACGTCGAACGCCGGGCGGAGGCCTCGCGGGGCGCCCCTGCGGGAGGCGGAGGGCGACGGGTCGCTGCGGTGGGGGCGGCCGGAGGTGCACATATCGTTGGCTACTGCAAAGGGCGGAGGAGGAGAGGGCGACAGGCTGAGATTCTTTGGAGGTGCGTGTTTTTTTTTAGGTCAGGTAGAAGGCTATTTATCGAAAAGGAAAATAGGAGGTGACGTTATCGATTACGCTATCGATAAGGATTCCGTCGCAGCTGAGCCATTTGAAATTATAAAATTAATTAAAACTTTTTTTAAAATAATATTTTTTTAGCAGAATTAATGATTAGCTTACTAATTTATATAGATATGTGAATTGATTAATTAGAGTTTTTATTTTGTAAAATAGGTAAGTTTTATTTTTGTAGTAAAACAAATATTTTTAAACGTAATAAAATATTTTTTTAAAAAAATAAAACTAAGATTATTTTGGTAATTTGATCCGGTTCGGGGCCTGCAATCGAACCGTTAATTTCTGTAATCATCGTGTCCAAGTCGTAAATAAATGGACGGCCAGATTGTTTTGGATCAACGGCAACCCTACATTGAACTACTATAAATACAGGCAGACGATCCAGAAGATAGAGACACTGAGAGGAAGCTGCATCCTCGGCGAAGAAGCGACGCAGCGGCGATCTTGGCAGCAGTTTTCCTCTCTAATCTAGTTAAGTCTATCCAATTTTCTCGTTTGATTTAAAGTTTTTCTATCTTGTTTTTCTTTATGTATAGAAGAGCCCATCTGATGAGCTAATCTCTGTTTCCTAGAACACAAATGGGGATGGGTTTTTCAGATGGGCGAAATTGGTTTTCCAGGAGATGTTGAGTCGGTTCACCTCGTTTTTTATGAGCCGCAGCGAATGTTTTCTCCGAAACCACCGCACATCTTTACGTGTTTTGTTTTTAATGACTTGCTGTTGATCTGGGTGGTGGTTTTAGGTTTTTGCAGTCCTATGATGGCATGAAATCTTTGAGACCTGATATCTTTTCTCCTGGTGAAACTATAGCATGATTCTGAGGACAACCTTTTTCTTTTTCTTCCATTGCTCTTAATTTGATCTCCTGCTTTTCTTGTTTTGCTTTGGATGATGAAATGCACTGGGCTCCGAGCAGCTGCATTGGCTTGACGGATGTGCACTTGCCTAGAAAGCATTGTCTGAACTTTTTTTTTCCTGATGTATGTTTTCGCTCCGGCAACATTTCTTTTTCAATGTGCTATGCGAACTGGCTGTTACAGCGGATTGTATGGTCCAATGTGCCATGCGATCTACGCCGGGTTGCTCAGTCGAATGTGCTTGCCGATCCGAGCCGATAGCTTTACAGGGCCAGCAGACCGGTGGGTTAATCCGGGCGGGCGATCTAGTCAATCTACGCTTACCAATCCTTCTCAAGGACGTATATATTGATATCTTCAAGTTTGTCAAATCGAAGGTATTTTAAAATCTCAACACTTCAGAAAAGGGTGAGTCCGATCATACTGTACTGATTTTTTTTTTTTTTGTTGCCAAAAACCAATTTTATCTGGAGTAATTGTCATTTTCTTTCATTATCCTTTTGTTCAGTTCTCATTCTTCTAGTTTTTTCTGTGCGAAGCGATTTTGTTACTAATTAAATTATTTTATTTTAAAAGAAAGGTGTTCAATAGCAAGCGTGTTTGTTTTTGTTTGTCTCTCTGCAGTGTTGTTGTAATTTTGCTTATAGACTACACTTCCTCTTACTGCAGACACAGGAGGGAAAAGATATAGAAAGGAAGGCGACAAGGTGGCGCGGATGGTGTGTGATGCCAGGACTATGGAAGCCTTGGGACTTAGTTTAGGAATTTATTAAGATTGCCATTTATAAAGAATGTATTAAATGAGTCATTTAGTCTTCCGCTGTTAGTTAATTATATGTGTATCTTGTTTCCGCTATTCATTACTTGCATGATTTGATTTCATTAAACTGCGTGGTGATGTTATTCATTTTTGTGTTTGATATGTGTTCCAGCCGCCTGTGGCTGTGTATATTATGTTATGTATGTCAGTTTAAGGTCACCGGTACAAGGGAGACTCTGCCGAAATTTTTCGGTAGGGTTTCCATGTGATTTTTAATCATACCGGTTAAGTAGAGTTAGTAGTTAAGTAACGGTCATCCTTAGAGAGTAGTAGTAGTAAGAAGGGTGGTCGTTACAGTTGGTATCAGAGCAGTTTTCATTCTCCAGCATCACACACATCAGCATCAGCCTTGCCGTCTTCAAGTAAGAAAGTATTTAAGTTTTTCTTTTATGCTTTCTTTATTATTGCAGTATAGAGTATCTACTTATATGTGCTTTAGTAAGATAGAAGTTTTAGTTTTTGCTATTTCTTATATATAGAGAAATGTTTAGAAGTACTTGCTCGTATAAGTTTAAAGTCAAGACTCAGGATTAAGTCAGGTATATTTAGAAAGTATAGTGAGGAAGAATTTATAGAATTTAGACAAGGTGACCTAGCCAAGTGGTTCAGCCTCAGTCAGTGCAGATCTAAGAGGATCTTAGCTATGAGAGCAGATCTACATAGATAGTGGACAAAGAAGTTAAGAGACTAAGAAACAGAGAAGTGCCACTAGGAAGTTAGTTGGAAATGTGAAGACAGCATGAGATAGAAATGTCCAGAATTATTCTAAGTTCGAGGACGAACTTTTTATAAGGGAGGGAGAATTGTAACACCCCAAATTTCATGATTTGGAGTCCTAAAAGACCTTATTAAAATCTAGAAATGCTTTAAAAAAATTCTAGAGATTTTTAGAAATTTTTAGAGTATTTTTATGAAATTTTTGGAGTTCGTTTGATATTTTTACCAAGAGGAAAAAGTAGAAAAAAAAAGGGAAAAGAATATGTTGAAGTCGGGTTTTGAACCCAAGAGCTCAGACCCGAGCAAAACCGGATCAACCAACTGGGCTAGCAATTGTTGCTTGATTAAATAAAGGAAGAATCTTATTTAATGAGCAGAAGTAAATAACAAGAATTAATAGATAAAAATTGGTTATAGGCAGGATTCGAACCCACAAGCCAAACTTTAACCCACGCACGCGCTGACCAAGTGTGCTAGCAATCGGTTCTGTTTAGAATAGGAAACAAAATTAGTTAAGCAATAACCGAACTTAAGAATAACCCTAGGTTATAAAAAGAGGTTAAGTTAAGAGAGGATTTATTTCTCTCGATCCCTCTCCCCTTCTCTCGAGTTCGACGGCGCGGCTTTTCTCAGCGAAGACGCAGTGAGCAATCCGGTGTCTCCGGCGGCCGGCCAAGGTTCTCCGAAGGGTTTCTCCACCTTAAGCTCTTCTCGTTGAGGAGGAGTCGTGAGCATGAAGTAGGGCCGAGATCTCAAGCCTTCCGCGAACCCTAGAGCCTCCCTCTTTTTGGTTGTGAGTTCAAGGAGCAAGGTAAGTCGCTACTCACCTGCAGTAGGATAGTTCCGGATTTCGATTCGTTTTGGTGTTCTCTTCCTTTTGTTTCGAATTTTTTTGTGAAGAATGTGGTTTAGGGCTTACTGCCGTGAGTTGTTAAGGAGGAGGGAAAGGGGATTTTGTTTGGATGTTTTCTTGTTTTCCTTGAATTCGCAGCATGTAGAACAAGTATGGTTTTGAGGTTACAATAGCAATTTTCATTAGATTTGTTGGTTGTGACTTGATGAGAATGCCCGGGTTGAAGGGAAGCTTGCAATCTTGTGTTTTTCTTTGGTTGCCGTAGCACATAGCAGGAGGAACAATTACCACAGTGCAGTTTTGATTTGTTATCAATTCATTGATATGTTGTTAGCCATTTTATCACTTATTACCTAACCGCAGCTTTAGTTTTCTTTTAAGTTGTGTAGATTAGCAATGAAAAGATTGTGTTCAGTGCTGGCTTTATAGATTCAGTGCAATGTGGATTAGATTGCTATTAGACCCCTTTCATCCATGCTCAGTACTGGTTTGGTTAGTGTGAATGGCTTTAAGGAATAAGTATAGTATGTAGATTAATTGTTAGCATTGCAGTTTATCTTGTTTAGCAGTGTAGATTCGTTGTTTCTTATCTTGAAGCATGCTTAAAGAATTTAGATTTGCTTCCCTTTGTTTTAATTCTGACATAGCATGCTTAAGGAATTCAGATGTGGTTTCCTTTATTTAATTCTGTTGTAGCATACTTAAATGTATTTCAGTTTTGGCATGAGGTTTATGTCTCTAGTTCTAGTTTGTTTTTCCTTAGAAGTTTCGAAGCTTATCCATGCTTAACTCAACTTGTAAAACTAGTAAATACCATATGCATAAGAGTATGTTTGATTTCTGTTTAAGAGTTAATTATCATGAGGTTTTAAGTGTTGTACTATGTTATTTTTAGGCACTTCAATTTAGTATGACATGCAGATTTTATTAAGTTATAATACTGAATTTTATTAAGCATTTTTGTTGAGCTTAAGTGTAGATTTCTTTTGTATTCTATACATGATTATGTGTTACATAGTTAGTTTCATTCATAGATGCATATGAAAGATACCATAACAGTATTTTGGGATAAAGAAAAGTGTAAGAAAGATAAAGAAAAGTTTAAGAAAGATAAAGAAAAGAAAAGAAAAGGCCGAGGCCTTAAGTAGATCCCAAAGCCGAGACTTTAGGGATTTTTGGCACACAAGGTGCCTATTAAAATGCCAAGGCATTTAAAGAAGAAGTAATTAAGATTATAAGTATTTTACTTTTAAGAAGAGGCTAGTATCCGACATCCAAGAGCTTGTCGTTAAACAAATCCAGGTGTCCAATTCCGAGGTCTTGGCCCTGGTAGACCGAGGTCTGCTCTTTTAGGATTGGTGGCTCGCTACCCCAACCTATTAGGGAACGCGCATAAGATGGTACTATGCCTGGGCCCAAGAAGAAGTTGATTATTATTTTGAAGTATTATAAGTATAAGTTTTTGAAGGTTTTACATAAGTATAAAGTATTAAAGAATAAGTCTTTAAACAAGTGGAATAAGATTCAGAAGGTGTTTAGAATTCAGTAAGTTTAGCTTTCTTTATGCTAGCATAATTGTATAGCTTTGCTTTACATGCTTAGTCTTTTAGTATGTTTCTTTTACTAGTAGATGAGCATGAGTAGATTTCCTTTTGAGCATTCAGTTTTAGATTTCAGTATCTCCTCATGCATATCGAGATTTTGTGAGTTAGATAGCGCTTACTAAGCAAATTTTGCTTATAGACTACACTTCCTCTTACTGCAGATACAGGAGGGAAAAGATATAGAAAGGAAGGCGACAAGGTGGCGCGGATGGTGTGTGATGCCAGGACTATGGAAGCCTTGGGACTTAGTTTAGGAATTTATTAAGATTGTCATTTATAAAGAATGTATTAAATGAGTCATTTAGTCTTCCGCTGTTAGTTAATTATATGTGTATCTTGTTTCCGCTATTCATTACTTGCATGATTTGATTTCATTAAACTGCGTGGTGATGTTATTCATTTTTGTGTTTGATATGTGTTCCAGCCGCCTGTGGCTGTGTATATTATGTTATGTATGTCAGTTTAAGGTCACCGGTACAAGGGAGACTCTGCCGAAATTTTTCGGTAGGGTTTCCATGTGATTTTTAATCATACCGGTTAAGTAGAGTTAGTAGTTAAGTAACGGTCATCCTTAGAGAGTAGTAGTAGTAAGAAGGGTGGTCGTTACATCATGCTATAAAATAGAATCAAGAAAACAACTTTAAGCTTACTAATCATGCTATAAAATAGAATCAAGAAAACAACTTTAAGCTTACTAATCATGCTATAAAATCGAGCTAAGAAAGCAACTTTAAGCTTTCTAAACATGCTATAAAATAGGCAAAAGATAGCTAACTTGGACTTACTAAACATGCTGTAAGATAAAGCAAAGTCAATCACTAAAATGCTGGGTAGGATAGCAAAGTAAGCTAACTCTGAATTGTTATAACGAGGTTGTTCTTGCCTTTCAAACAGTAATAAACAATCTATCCCAACATACTAGTATACTAAGTGGTGCATGCTTGTTAAGTAGTAGGGAAAAACTAAACCGTGCATGCTCTTTTAGTGGCAAGGGAAACTAACCGTGCAGGGCTCAAGTTAATGGTTGTTCATGTTCATTGAAACTCAAGAAATCCAAAACTAAATGCTTAACCTCAGAATTGCTCATGCACTAAACGGGAACATAGTTTAAATCAAACCGTACAGCTAAGACTATAGCAAGAAGACTAACAGTATACTCAAAATATGAACCACTTCAAGCTCATTATGCAACCCATTTCATGCTCGTTGAATGTCAATCAAATTCTAAATTCTGATACTGCTTACTCATTTTAAGTGGTTGTTCATGCTTGTTCAACTACACAAGGAACATACAACTAAGAAATCTAAACTGTATGCTAGGATAACAGGACTGTTCATGTTCATGGAGGTAGCAAAGAAAACCAAAACTAGAACTAAGATGTAACACATATAGATATTCATGCTTGTTCGGTCATCAAAGGATCCGAAAACAGAAATACTAACAGAATCTGAAATTGTATGCTTGTATACATTATGAATTCGTTTAAGCTTATTGTAATTCATGGAAAATCTGAGATGCTACATGACTGATCCTGTTCAGCAAATAAGCAAACAACCCTTAATTGTACGCCTAAATTAAATAGCTATTATTGTTCAAGTAAATTGAAATTGTGTGCTTGGAATAGAAGAGCTGTTCTTGCTCCTTACCGTGACATCACAAGGTCTAAGCAGAAATTCTTACTGTGATACTAACCGGCCTTGATAAAACATAACCTAGAGAATCTAACTACTTGTTTAAACCACAATCAATTCATGTTATTTACACGGCATACACAATTAAACTACATGCTCAGAAAAATCCACTCGGATTAAAGATTCATGGCAACACCAAATCTTTACTGCGGCAAAGAATGCAAGATAGGGAAATCAAATCCGACAGCTACTCCTACCGCAGGTGAGTAGTAACTTACATAACGTTCTTGGACTTACAACCGAAGGAGGAAGCTTTAGGGTTTCGGTTGGCTTGGATCTTCAACCTCCCTTACGCCCACAGACCTTCCTTGACGAGGGAATTACCACCGCAGGTGAAGATCGGCCGGAAAAAGCTTTCACCGGCGCTGGAGAGACCTTCACTTGCTGCTGCGTTTTTCGACCGAGACGAGAAGGCGAAATCGCCGTCGGGAGAGGAAAGAAAAGGCAGATAGGGTTTTCGGCGAGAAAGGGAAAACTTAATCCCTTTATAACTAGGGTTTTTTTATTACTAACTATACCTTAAATATAACCCATTCTTTCCTTAATTAACAAAAACTCGTTGGCACAGCTGGTTATCTGCGTTTCCGCCGAAACCCCAGGTCGCCGGGTCGAGCTTCGGCTCGGCAAATTTCTCTGCAACCTTTTTTTTTTTAAAACTAAGGTATTTATGTATCAATCATAACTTAAATACGTTTCGTTCCATATTGGGTTAACAAAACCCGCGTAGCTCAACTGGTCGGCTGCGTCCGGTTAGGTTGGGTTGGACCCGAGGTCACGGGTTCGAGCCTCGCCTTCAACGCATTTATTTATTTATTTTTTTTAAACTTCTTCCTCTTGATAAAAATACCAAATGAACTCCAAAAATTGCATAAAAATACTCTAAAAATTTCTAAAAATCTCTAGAATATTTTAAAAGCATTTCCAAATATTTTTATGGACATTTGGAACTCGAAATAAGGAAAATTGGGTCGTTACAATCCCCCATACCTTATAAAAAGTTCGTCCTCGAACTTAGAATAGCTCTGGATACTTCTGTGTCATACTGTCCTCCTTCTCCCAAGTGATTTCCTCGTGCTTCTGGTTCTGCCAGACGACCTTCACTAGTGGTACTTCTTTGTTTCTTAATCTCTTAATTGCTCTGTCCACTATCTGTGTAGGTTTACTCTCATAACTAAGATCCTCTTGGATCTGCACTGATTGAGGCTGAATCACTTGGCTCGGGTCGTGGAGACACTTCTTTAGCATAGAGACATGAAATACATTATGTATTGCTGACATGTCTTGTGGTAAGTCTAACTTGTAAGCTACTTTCCCAATCCTTTCTATGATTAGGTAAGGTCCTACGTAGCGGGGACTTAATTCGCCCTTCTTGCCAAATCTCATCACTCCCTTCATAGGAGCGACCTTGAGAAAGACTGAATCCCCTACTTGGAATTCAAGTGGCCTACGGCGTGTGTCAGCATAACTCTTCTATCTACTCTAGGCAGTCTCAATTCTCTGTCTGATCTTCTGAGGTGACGGTGGGAGTATTCTGCTGATTAGCCTTTAAGGTGGCTATCTCATGTTGCTGTTCTACTAGTTGCTGCTATAACTGAGCCACTAATGCTGTAAGGTCTGGGGGAGGCACTGAACTGTCTGCCTCATGCTGGGGCTCAGTAGCTGGTGGCTTTCTAACTGGGCGTCCTCATACCATTTTCTAAATGGGTAGAGAACATGCATAACTAATACTATCATGTTATAGGTAACTACTACTATCATGTCAAATGCTATCAAATATTAACATGCTTTAGTTATCTATAAACATGAAAGCAGAAAACATAGATAAGAGAAGAAGTATTCTTACTTGGAAGACGGCAAGACTGATGCTGATGTGTGTGATGCTGGAGAATGGGAACTGCTCTGATACCAACTGAAAGGATTGGGAAAGTAGCTTACAAGCTAGGTTTACCACAAGACATGTCAGCAATACACAATGGATTTCATGTCTAAGTTCGAGGACGAACTTTTTATAAGGGAGGGAGAATTGTAACAACCCAATTTTCCCTATTTCGAGTTCTAAAAGCTCTTAAAAATATTTAGAAATGTCATAGAAATATTCTAGAGATTTTTAGAAATTTTTAGAGTATTTTTATGTAATTTTTGGAGTTCATTTGGTATTTTTACCAAGGAGAATAAGTTTTAAAAATAAACTAAAATAAAGAAAAAAAAAATTAAGTTTGTAGAAGCTGGGGTTCGAACCCAGCTCCTCGGCCCAAGCAGAATCCGGCCCAGCCAGCTGAGCTACACGGACTTTGTCAATCTAATATGGAGAAAATTGATATTAAAGCATAGTTGTGATTAAAGCCGAGTATAAGAAAGGGAGTTAGGTTTTGATTTTTCCAAAAACCAAAACAATTCCTCCCGAAAACCCCTCTTCACTCTTCTCCCTCGCGACGGTGCAACCTCGGCGGAAAACCTAGAGACAGCTAGGTCTTGAGATCCCGGCGCCGGCGAAGCTTCCCTCCGGCTAGTCTTCATCCACGGTGGTTGTCTCGAAGAAGAGAAGCTCGGGAACACAAAGGGTTGCCGAGAGGATCCGCCCGAACCCTAAAAAGTTTCCCCTTTCCTTCTTCTCGGTAGTAAGTGCAAGAAGCTCTAGGTGAGTTGCTTCTCACCTGCAGTAGGAGTTGTTCCGAACTTCGATTTATCTTCATGGTTTTCGGATTTTAGGTTGTGGAGATTTTTGGATTTTGTTCCTTCTTGATTCGGTTCTGTTCCTTTCCGTTAGTGCTATGCAAGTGAATGTACTTTGATCCTTCTTCTTGATCCGAATCCTAGCATCAGTTGGCAAATTGTTCCTTTTAAATTTTCAGTTGTGCTTAGGTTTACTTCCATCCGAACCCTAACTTTTAGTTGGAGATTAGTTTTTTTAGCTTTAGTTTTCAAGTTTCTTATT
The DNA here is from genome assembly GCF_018446385.1 of Zingiber officinale. Taxonomy (NCBI): domain Eukaryota; kingdom Viridiplantae; phylum Streptophyta; class Magnoliopsida; order Zingiberales; family Zingiberaceae; genus Zingiber; species Zingiber officinale. The sequence goes on from NC_055994.1 coordinate 131,698,200, forward strand.
TCCAGTTCAGCAGATTGTAATCTCTCTTTATTCTAGCATGTTGTTAGATTTTCCAGCCCTAGCATTAAGCCTTCAGTTTTAGTTTAGCTTTTAGTGCTATTCTACATGTGTTCCAGATTCCTTGATTTAGCATTTCAGTTTCGCTAGTTTAATTGCAGTTTTAGTTTTTGTTCTTTCTTTCTCTTTGCGACAATGAAGAAGAACATCCAAGTGTTAAGCAAATCCAGACTTTGGTATCAAACATCTAGTTTCCTTGTGTAGCAGTAGGCGTGCACAACTAATGAAGCATGAGCAGATTTTTAGTTTGCATTTAGCTCATAGATTTCTTGTTGATTAGAATAAATTGTCATATGATCAGCCCTGTTTAATAGCATTGCAAATTCAGCCTCTTCGTTATTTAGTAAGCATGATAAAGAATGAGTATGTGCAGCATTGATTCCTTTATTTCTAGTTTTCTTGATATTAGAAGTTCATGGGCAGATTTTTATAAGTACAGTATGCAGATTTTGATAAGCTCAATATGCAGATTTTTGTTAAGCTTTGCATGCAGATTTATGTTAAGCTTTGTATACAGATTTTCAGTACGTAGAGTGTGTTCTAGTGCACCCCAAGTGCTTGATAAGATGCTTAGCTCAATATAATGCTACAGTAGGCATTTTAATAGCTCAGTTAATGCAGAAGAAGCATTTAATTCAGCTTATATAGTCTTGTTACAGCTTTTATGGACTAGATGTCCAATGGGTAGGCTCCCACAGTCGCCTCTAGGTTCAGATAACCTAGTTCTAGGTTCAGATAACCTAGTTAAAGCAAGGTAAGAAAATTAATTATGAAATCAGTATTTTATTTCAGTAGACACTGTACTGGATTAGATATCCATTGGGTTGGGCTCCCACAGTCGTCCCTAGGTTTAGATAACCTAGTAAACCCTACTAGACTCAGAACTTGCAATCCCGGGTTTAGTTAGGGATGCGCGCACAGCAAGTACAGTTGTCGGGCCCATCAGCAGCATGATTATTATTTTAATCTATTATGTAAATAGTTTTCAAAACTTCACAAATTAGTTATGTGAATACAAGTTAGACTCAGTTTAGCATTAATTAGTTTAGCTTAGGTATCAATTCAGTTTCTTATTGATACACATGATAGTTCTATGATTAGATTTACATGTTAGCTTTTCAGTTAGTTTCTTCGCTATTTATGAGCATGATTAGCTTTACATGCTAGCTTTTTATTAGTTCCTTTGCTATTTATGAGCATGATTAGCTATACATGTTTAGTATTTCAGTTAGCATGATATGATTTCTTTGCTATTCATGAGCATGAGTAGCTATACATGTTAGTTTTCCAGTTAGTTGATTTCTTGTCTATTTATGAGCATAAGTAGCTTTACATGTTAGCATCCAGTTCTAGCATGTTTTTATTTATATACATGCATATCGAGATTTTGTGAGTAGGATAGCGCTCACTAAGCTTTTAGCTTATAGATACTATTTTCCTCCTACTGCAGATAAAGGAAAAGGAAAAGTATAAGAAGGAAGGCGACAAGGAGATGCTGTGACAGTGTGTGTGATGCCAGGACTATGGAGAGATCCAGAGTTCGCTAGTGAATTTTCAGGACCTACCTGTTTAGAGTTTTAGTTTATGTTATTATGAAGTTGAGATTGTAATTGAGTTTATTTCCGCATTGTAGTTTGATACCTCCTATTGTTGGAGTGATATGGTTGTTTGCCATTGCTAGAGTAGTTTCATATTTTTATTGTGCTATTATACTGCGTGGTTGTGAAATTATATGTTCCAGCCGCCTGTGGCTGAGTATATATGTTATGTATCCCAGTTTGGGGTCACCGGTACAGGGGAGACTCTGCCGAAATTTTTCAGTAGAGTTTCTATGTGATTTTTAATCATACCGGTTAAGTAGAGTTAGTAGTCAAGTAGCGTCCACCTTTAGAGAATAGTAGTAGTGTAGAAAGGTGGGTCGTTACAGTTGGTATAGTGATGATGTAAGATGGATTGCAGATCATTTCCTGTTTCAATGTTTAAAGGTTGTAATAGAGTCCGGATCAGTCTATTGATCATCTCCCGTAATGTTTAAAGGTTGTAATAGAGTCCTGATCAGTCTATTGATCATCTCCCGTATTGTAAGGGGTAATTTTTATCTTAAAAATTTTTCTAGACACTTTATTCAGTCCACAAGCACACCATCAAAGTACAAGAGAATATAATGTTGGGCCACTCTAAAATTAGAGGGGATGATGAATAACTCTTCTCGCAATTTGATGCGACAAACTCTCCAATATTAATATTAAGATTTATTTGGTATATACCTCAAAAATAGATGACTAATCTAAGAATCTACATTGAGTACACTCTCTATTATTAAAATAACTCTCTTACGAGGTGGAGAAATCTTGTATAATTCAAGAACAAGAAAATATAATTCAAAACAAGGAATCAAATGTAAATACAAATTGAAACACGACTAATACTTTGAACCTTGAATCCCAAGAGCTTTTCTTACTGAGTGTCTTTTAAAGATGAGAAATATAGCATCACTTTTTTTCGCAAATCTTTCAAGAACTAATGGAGAAGATATTGAAAAGTTAGTTTCGTTTGAACTCGCTGTCGTCTTTATATCTACACTTTTAAGGCTTCCAATCGATTGGGTCTGTTCTTAATCGATTGCCACATCAAATCCAGTTGATTCACATCGTCTAAACTTTGCAACCTGCTCAATGGTCATAGCTTAAACGATTGACCAATCGATTGTAAAGATTTTGATCGATCAACCAATTGATTCAAAACGCCTTTGTACTCTCGTAGATTTCTCCAGAATCGATTCCGGCTGCCTCATACCTTTGCGAGAAAATCTTCCTCAATCGATTGGTTGATTGATTAGAGTGTCCCAATTGATTGGTTGATCGATTAGGAAACCTTCTGTGTGTTTTTGCGATAGTCTTCTAATCGATCAACCGATCGATTAGGCTTGGGACAATCGATCAATTGATCGATGATTGTCTAGCCTTATTTCGTCAAACACAAGTCTAGGGTTCCACTTCCAACACCCGGCCAACTAAGACCTATTGGATTCCTCATTGCCTAGCATTTGGTCAACCTTGATCTGCTGAGGCTTTGTCATCAAATGTTTAGTCAATTTTTTTATCCACTTGGACTTCTCTCCTTGTGCCAAGTATCCGATTAACCTTGACTCACTTGGACTCACCGTTTCGTGTCAAGTGTCTGGTTCTCCATGACCCACTTGAACTTCAAAACATCAAGTGTCTAGTGAGCCTTGACCTACTCGGATTTCCACTTCCTGGCTTCACTCACCAGGATTCCCTTCTGCTTAGCTTCACTCATTGGGTTTTTTACATGATTTTACTCGCCAGAATTTTCCAACTATTTGGCTTCACTCACCAAGACTTCCTAATTGTCTCCCTTACTCACTAGGACTTCCATCTACCTAATTTCACTTACTAGGATTTTTTCACCTGGCTTTACTCATCAGGGCTTTTCATCACCTAACTTCTCTCATTAGGATTTTTTCCACTGTCCAACTTCACTCACCGGGACTTCTATACCAAGTGTCTGGTCAACGTTTACCCATTTGGATTTTCATCTTTTGCCAATCTTCTTGTTAGACTTGTCCTTGCCTAACTTCCAATTAGGACTTCTCAGTCAAATATTTGGTCAACCATGACTTATTTCACTTTTCTTCACATCAAACTGGTCAAACCTTGACTAGAGGGGAATTATATCAATAATCTCCCTAAACAGACAATTGCATATGCAATCTGCATATATTGTTAAACATCAAAACTCAAACATCAAGAGTTAAGCTTGAGCGAACTCAAGCTTAGTTGACCTGGTCAACCTTGACCCAGGGGAAATTGCACCAACAATCTCCCCATTTTTGATGTTTGACAATACGTTTAAGTTAGGCTAATCTCATAGTCTCAACTTCTTCTTCATGCCAAAACATGAATGAGGGTTTCCTTCATTCTTCTCTTAATATAAGGGTTTCATAATCTCCCCATGTGAATATTGAGAATTTCCCAACTTAAACCCTATATTCTCCCCCTTTGGCATACATCAAAAACTCTTCTCCTTAAAAATTATCTCATGTTGTTCACAACCTCATTTGTTTTTCACAACATCATAATGAAAGTCTCATACCTTTTATTATGCACAATGCTCACCCTAGAACATGTTTTCATCGTACAATGGTCATCCTAGAGCATTCACAATAATGAAAGTTTACAACCTTTAAATGTTTTGTTAAAAATAATTCATGTGTTTAAAGAGTAGCTCTCCTCAAAACATACTCTAATCTTTTGTCATTGTACCAACAATGACTTGGAGTTCTTAAAATTTTAGGAAATCTAAACTTTGAAGTTTTGAGATTCAAGAATCAATATTGAATGCATACCTCATCCTAAACTCCAACTTAGTCTTTCTTAATCAATCATTTCTTATTTCAATAAGAAAACTATCCTTAAATATTTATAAATGAGTTTCATAGGGTTAAGGATGGTTAATGTGACTCAAGGTGGATTAATGGACTAAAATCACACTAACACGGTCAAAATTAGCTTTTCCAATCAACTGAAGTTGGGATTCAATTGATCAACTGATCGATTTCGTGAGCTTTTATTTGCGGGAAATGCCCTTGAATCGATCAACTAATCGATCAAGGCAGGGTTGAATCGATCGACTGATCGATTCCGTAAGCTACTACTCACAGAAACTCTGGTTCAATCGATCAGTTGATCGATCGAATATGCCCAATCAATCAGCTGGCTAATTGGGTTTCTGAAATTTCTGATTTTAAAATCAGACCAAATTTCAGAGATTTTTAACTAATTCTATGATCTGGTGGTAAGAATCCGGAACCCCATAACGAGGGGTCAACGCCACGGGGAGGTCAAAGGGCCCAGTGGCCCGCTGGAGAAGGACGAGCCGACCGGACTTGGAAGAAAGGGACATCTGGTAGTAAAAGGCACCCTGGTAGGGACCAGGGTTCCGACGTTCAATGAAACAGTACATAATGACCGAGCGGAAGGACGTGCCGCCCGGCCGATGCAGGGAATTAAGGCCGTCCGGACGACGTTCTTCGCCCGGTCGGCCGGACGGACGTCCCGGCGGGGCGGTAGGTAAAGGAAGGGAACACCCTCTGACAACCATCAAGTCGTATGGCTACGTCATACTCCTAGTCTGACAACGGGGTGTCCTGTTGTCCCATCGAAGACATGCTCGGACTGTAGCAGTATGGTGTCAGGTAAGCTCTCTGACAAGTGCATACCGAGGTATGGGTTGCTGACACGTCTGCACCTCGGTGAACGTGCATTAGTTCTCTCCTCGCTCTATATATAGAGCCTCTTACTTCGCCGGAGGTATGCGCAAGAAACATCTCTGGAGCCACCCTTTTACACTGTTTGCTTGCCTGACTTGAGCGTCGGAGGGTCGCCGCCGGGAACCTTTCCCGGCCCGACTTCTGTGCAGGTTCGCCGGAGCCTCGCGTGACCCGACGGAGGCCTACGCCATCGACTAGGAGCGCGCCACGTGCCCAGCGTCCTTTGGTTCGGCGATTCGGACAAGATCATTCTACATTTACCAAAAATTCACTAAATTTTGTATAAAAATTAGTTATGTCATATACTATTAAGGAAAAATAATTTTTTTATGAAAATACATCTTATTTTCAAAGAATAATACAAAGTTGGAAACTCTTAAAAACTTCAATGTTTCTTTCAAGTTTGTGTCTAACTATATAATAGTGATTCCTATTAAAAGATAGTCTTCACCAAGATTTTCTAAAGTATATCTAAAATCATTTTCAAAATCAATTTCCAACCATGTTCCTTAGGCCAAATGCACATGACTTGTACATTAGTTTTCCCAATGATTGAAGAACACATAAACTATATGTTTTGATGAATTTAAAACTCAAAAGCATGCATTCAATTAACATCTTGAGTTTTGTTCATCCTCCTAACATCTTACTTGTATCTAATGTGCATTAAAATACATACAAGTCAACTTATGGTTTTTGTGAGATGTAAATTTTAGTTTTGCCCTAAATTAAGGAATCATGTATCCATATAGGATCTCATTTGTTGATTAATGTCATTGTCATTAATTACAAGGAATTAAAATAATGCATGACGATTTATGACATATATCAAAATGAATAAGTTTCAAAAGAAAATATACTATACCTACATGATGTATGTATGGCGTGACCTAGTATTTTTATTTTTCATAAAAATTATTAATGTAAATTTATAATGTCATGGCATATGATGGGTAAACAATCATGACAATTTAGTATAAATAATATAGCTAGATTATTTATCTAAGTATTCCTATTCTTAAACCAATTGCTAAACTTAAAAAGTGGTCCTAAGTTGCCCCTTTCTTCCCAAGAAAATGTCGAAAACCTAACTTGGCATTTCTTTTGTTTTAACTAAATTATGCCAATTTAATTAGGTTGATTAGGTCCAAATCTTCAAATTTTGACATATTTTACTCTTACAACAAGAGTAAACATTTTAAACTTTCTCATTTTTAAGGAGTACAACTACCTTTAAATTGCCCTCCAAGTGTCAACTTCTTCAAGTTAGGTTAACTACCCTTCCAATTGGAGTTGACACTCTCTAAACCCATCTAGGGTGTAGAGAAAGCACTCCTAAAAATCCAAATCGATTGGTGCTCCTTGGGTATTCTAAGTACTCACTAGGGATAACTTTCCTAGTTACCTTCCTAATGACCTTCCTAGGTTTCTTAGAAGCCTTGGTCATGCTATACTTCTCTATGTCAATTCTAGAGATAACTTCCCTTGTGATCTTCTTAGTGACTTTCTTAGACTTTTTAGAAGTCTTAGTCACATTGATATTTTCAAGGTTGCTTCTAAAGATGACCTCCCTTAAAATTTTAACTTGACCCCTAGACCTAGGTTAGTTCTGTAACTATATGGAACTCTATAGTATGAAGCTTCATTTTTCTTAGCTTTAGGTTTGTATCCCAAACCTTTATGACCATTGAATGATACTTTATTACTTATTCCTAGGTTTTATCTATTTTTTCCCTGAAAGATATTCTCCATTCTTTTTAGGGTATTTTCTAATTTATCAAGTCTTGATCTCAAGGCTTGATTTTCCATTCTTAAATCCTTAGATGTGGATTTTTCCAGACTTCCTTTGGCATTTCTATTTCTAAGCTTATATCTAAGATCCTTAGACTTATTGCCTAAACTATTATCTACCTTCCTAACCTTATGTGAGATAGTCTTAACATGATATGTCACATGTTTTTCTTTAACACTATCATGCCTCTTATTTTGTTTGATAAATTACATTTAAATGATAAAGATTTGAACTAGCATGCATGTTATCATGACTTAAAAGAATTTATTTAATAAATGATACCTTAGGTTTTCTCTTGAGAGCTCTCCCTTGAGTTGAGCTCCCTCCCTTTATTCTTGGTTGGTTTCTTCTACTTAGGATATTGGTTCTGATAATGTCTATTTTGTTTGGAAGAGAAGCACACAATGTGTTCCTTGCCTTTGGGTACCACGGGATATACCTCTTTTGGCTTCTCCTTAGCCTTTGGTGTCACTTGACCCTTCTTCTTGGTCAACTTGGGGTACTTATTCTTGTAATGCCCTTTCTCCCTACACTAAAAATAAATAATATGATTTTTATTATTAACAATTGAAATTTTTATATCTTCATTTGTAAGGATGATATTTTCTTCTCTTGATCCAAACGTGGAGGCTTCCTCTTGATCCGACATTGATGATCTATGCTCCCCCTCAATCTTTGAGATGAATGCTTCTTCCTCTTCACCCTCGGATATTAAGCATCTCTTAACCTCTGAATCCTCAAGTATATGAAACAAAGAGTATGCTCATTCTTTACCTTTGTCTTCATGCTCTCTTGAGGATGGTCCTTCTTCAATTTCCTCCTCTTTCAATAGTTTGGTTATTTTGTTATTGGCCTCACATCTTTGAGTTTGCTCCTTGCTCCATTTGCTTCTATTGATAATCTTGCCTTTACTATCCCTTGGAGCTTGAAAGCCCTCTATTAGAGCAAACGATTATTCTATCTCATCATGAAGAGATTTTCGATTCTTGATTTCCAAGAGTCGAAGCTTGTAGATGTGAATGGTGGAGGCTTCCTTGTGTCGAATCTAAATTCATCTCAGAAATCTATCTTAAAGCTGAGCTCCTTTTTGATGATAGCCTTTAGCTTGTTGAAATTATGACTTCAATTTCTTTTTCTTCCTCTAGCTCGTTGCCCTTTCAGGCGATGAGTCCGGTGAAGAGCGACTTTGCTCTAATACTACTTGTTGGGACACTCTAGAGCTGGCAGTGGATAAACTTGAAGCGACAAACTCTCCAATTCTAACATTAGGATTTACTTAGTATCCACCTCAAGAAAAGGTGACTAATCCAAGGATCCACATCGAGTACTCTCCACTATCAAAACAACTCCTTCTTGAAACAATACGGAGGTGGAGAAATTTCGTACAACTTAAGAACAAGAAAATACAACTCAAAATAAAGAATCAAATGTAAATACAAATTGAAACACGATTAACTTAATCTTTGAATCTTGAATTCCATGAGCTTTTCTTGCTTTGAGTGACTCTTGAAGATGGGAAATGCAACAATAGTTTGTCTTCCAAATCTTTCCAGAACTAGCAGAGAAGATAGAGTGAAGAGTTAGCTTCTTTTGAACTCGTCGTCGTCTTTATATTTGCGCTTTTAGGGATTCTAATCGATTGGATCTGCTCCCAATCGATTTCCAGTCAGATCCAGTCGATCTCAGCCATCCAAACCTCGCAACTTGCTCAACGGCCATATCCCAATCGATTGACCAATCGATTGGGGAGTATTTGATCGATCGATCGACCAATCGATTCAGAGCGCCTTTGTGCTCTTGCAGATTTCCTCGGAATCGATTGACCAATCAATTATGGCTGCCTCGCACCTTTGCGAGAAAACCCAATCGATCGCCTGATCGATTGGAGTGTCCCACTCGATCGGTTGATCGATTGAAAAATCTTCTGTGTGTTTTTGTGATAGCCTTCTAATTGATCAATCGATCGATTTGGCTTGAGCCAATCGATCAACCAATTGATTGAGCTTGGGCCAATCGATCAACTAATCGATTGTCTAGCCTTATTTCGTCAAACACAAGTCTAGGGTTCCACTTCCAACATCTGGTCAACTAATACTGTTGGAACTCCTCATTGCCTAGCATTTGGTCAACCTTGACCTGCTGGGACTTCGTCACCAAGTGTTCGATCAATATTTTTACCCACTTGGACTTCTCTCCTTGTGCCAAGTGTCCGGTCAACCTTGACCCACTTGGACTCATCGTCTCGTGCCAAGTGTTCGGTTCTCTATGATCCACTTAGACTTCAAAACACCAGGTGTCCAGTCAGCCTTGACCCACCTAGATTTTCATTGCTTAGCTTCACTCACCAAGACTTCCCTTCTGCCTAACTTCACTCACTAAAGCTTTTCACCTGCTTTCACTTATCAGGATTTTCACCTACCTAATTTCACTCACTAGAGCTTTTCACCTAACTTCACTCACCAGGATTTTCCAACTGTCTAGCTTCACTCACTAGGACTTTCCAACTACTTGGCTTCACTCACAGGACTTCCATCTGCCTAGCTTCATGTAACAACCCAAATTTCCTCATTTCGAGTCCTAATAGTACTTAAAAATATTTAGAAATGCTTTAGAAAAATTCTAGAGATTTTTAGAGTATTTTTATGTAATTTTTGGAGTTCATTTGGTATTTTTACCAAAAGAAACAAGTTGCAAAAAATAAAGAAAATTAGCCGAGATTCAAACCTGCAACCTCCGGCCGAACCAAGCCTTAAGCAAATTCGGCTGACCAAGTGGTCAAGCAGGCGGTTCTATTTAGAAAAGGTAGCAAAATTTATTTAAGATAGTTAACAGAATATTGGATTATAAAAGGGATAAGTTGATGTTGGATTTGTCTGTTTAGAAAAGGTAGCAAATTTATTTAAGATAGTTAACAGAATATTGGATTATAAAAGGGATAAGTTGATGTTGGATTTGTCTGTTTAGAAAAGGTAGCAAAATTTATTTAAGATAGTTAATAGAATATTGGATTATAAAAGAGATAAGTTGATGTTGGATTTGTCTGTTTAGAAAAGGTAGCGAATTTATTTAAGATAGTTAACAGAATATTGGATTATAAAAGGGATAAGTTGATGTTGGATTTGTCTGTTTAGAAAAGGTAGCGAATTTATTTAAGATAGTTAACAGAAATATTAAGTTATAAAAAGAGAGAACTTAGGGATTATTTTCCAAAACCTAAACCTCTCCTCTCCTTTTCTCTCCCGACGGCACAGCGCCTCCTGTTTGGGCGAAGGAAAAAAGGGGGGGATCTAGGGTTCCTCTCCGGCGCCCGTCCAAGGGAGATTTCAGGGAGATCTTCACATGGTTGTGATCCTCTCGTCAAGGGGAAACCGTGAGCATGAAGGAGGGGTCGAAGCTTGCAATTCCCGCAAACCCTAGAAGTTTTCTTTCCGGTTGTAAGCCCAAGAACGCAAAGGTAAGTGCTTCTCATCTGCAGTAGGAGTAGTTTCGGACCTTTGTTCTTCTTGAATTCGAAGCATGAGGAGCGCTTATAGTGCAGATTTTTAATTAAGCTCATATGCAGATTTTTATGTAGGCTTGTAGTGCAGATTTTAATTAAGCTTGTAGTGCAGATTTTTAATTAAACCTATAGTGCATATTTTAATTAAGCTTATAGTGCAGATTTTTATATAGACTTATAGTACAGATTTTAATTAAGCTTATAATGTAGATTTTTATGTAAGCTTATACTGCAGATTTTAATTAAGCTTATAGTACAGATTTTAATTAAGCTTATAGTGTAGATTTTTAATTAAGCTTATAGTGCAGATTTTTATTTAAGCTTATAGTGCAGATTTTAATTAAGCCTATAGTGCAAATTTTAATTAAGCTTATAGTGCATATTTTTATGTAAGCTTATAGTGCAGATTTTAATTAAGCTTGTAGTGCAGATTTCTTAGAGCTTAAAATGCAGATTTCTTTAGAGCAGATTTCTTTAGAGTTTGTAGTTCAGATTTCTTAAGAGCTTATGGTGCAGATTTCTTTAAAGTTTATAGTATAGATTTTTATGTAGGCTTATAGTGCAGATTTTAATTAAGCTTATAGTGCAGATTTTTATGTAGGCTTATAGTGCAGATTTTAATTAAGCTTGTAGTGCAGATTTTTAATTAAGCCTATAGTGCAGATTTTAATTAAACTTATAGTGCAGATTTTTAATTAAGCTTATAGTGTAGATTTTAATTAAGCCTATTGATCCGACGGTTAGAACAGGGGACCCCTATTCTGAGGGGTCAATGCCACACGGGAGTCAAAAGGTCAGGTGGCCGACTGGAGAAGGATGGACCGACCTCCCGGCCGGCCGACCGGTGAATAGCCGATGGCAAAAGTCGCCCCGACAGAAGTCGGGGTTCCGATGCTCAATTGAACAGTAGCAAAGAGCCGAGCGGAAGGCCTAAGAGAAGGTGACATACTGCTAAACAGTCCCTACATAGCACCCTACCGAAAATATCCCCAGCATATCGATGCCAACGGCAGGCCGGACGTGATGTGAGTGCCGTCCGGCCGGCGCGTAAGATGAGGGCTGGCCGGACGGACTCCCCGTCCAGCCGGCCTGCCGGACGCCCCGGCCTGTGGTCGGTAGAGAAGGACAAGAACATCTTATGACAGCTGTCAAGTCCTATGGCTAGGCCATACTCCAAGTCTGACAACGAGGTGTTCTGTTGTCCCATCGAAGACGTGCTTGGACTGTAGCAGTATGGCGTCAGGTAAGCTTTCTGACAGACACATACCGAGGTATGGGCTACGGACATGTATGCGCCTCGGTGGACGTGCAGGAGCTCTTTCACCGCTCTATATAAATAGCCTCATACTTCGCCGGAGGTACGCGAAAAAAGACCTTTGGAGCCATTTTTTTCATTGCTTGCTTGCCTGACTTGAGCGTCGGAGGGTCGCCGCCGGGAACCCCTTCCGGGCCCAACTTCTGTGCAGGTTCGCCGGAGCTTCGTACGACTAGCCGGAGATCTACATCAGCGACTCGGAGAGCGCCACGTGCCCAGCGTCCGTTGATTCAGCATTCGGACAGGATCAAATTGGCGCCGTCTGTGGGAACGCTCCTGCATCCGAACGGAAGCAATGGACGAGGCTGGACGACAGCATACGGTGACGCTTTCCACGGAAGAACTCGATGCTCTGATCGAATCGAGGGTCGCTAAGCTTGTGGAATAAAAACAGAAGGCACAAGCCGAGCGGTTGGAGCACCAAGCGACATCAATATCAGGGAGCCGAGCAGAAGCACCTCAGGCCACAGTTCCATTCCATCGGGCCCTATTCCGTACGCCTCCTGAAGCTGCAGCAGTGAATCGCGATCGGGGATCTTCGTCAGATGAAATACCAATACGGGACAACAGAAAAGGCAAGGCCCCCCGAGCGGACGCTTCTCCCGAGCGGAAGCACCGACTGCCACAGTTCCATTTCCCTCAAAAGCAGATACTTCATCTCCCGAATTCAACTTATAGCAAGCCCCTCCTTCTGGAACCTCAAGAGCGGGAGTTTGATGTCAGCGATGGATCGACCACATACGAGGAAGCTGGGTGGACGAGCTGCCGAGCGGATGAAGATGGATTGGGACTTGGATCCACCATGAAGCGCAAATTATCTCCAGACTTTCCGGGGCAGGGTGAAAGGTGCGCCAATGTAATGTATGCTGTGTATTTTCCGTTTGGCTATATATTCGAAATGCAGGAAGCAAAATGTTAAAAAACATAATTGGCATTATCGGTCGAGCGGCCTATCTCCATAATATATAAGATCCGAGCCACCGACTCAAAGACGAAGACCCCGTGCCGATCGGCCGGGCGTATGGTTACACGAGTCAAGCTCGATGGCGAAGATCCCGCGCCATTCGGTCGGGCGTAAAAATTATCCGAGCCAAGTCATCGAAGATGAAGACCCCTCGCCGCTCGGTAGGGCGTATATCGGCGGTGTTAAAATTAGCCTTAAAGGCCGTCGAACTCCGACGTTAAAAATCGAGAGACGAGCCGGCGTCTATAAACCCTCCGAGCGGAAGACCGTCAAGCTCCGACGTTAAATATCGAGAGACGAGCCGGCGTCTATAAACCCTCCGAGCGGAAGACCGTCGAGCTCCGACGTTAAATATCGAGAGACGAGCCGGCGTCTATAAACGTCCGAGCGGAAGACCGTCGAGCTCCGACATTAAATATCGAGAGACGAGCTGGCGTCTATAAACCCTCCGAGCGGAAGACCGTCGAGCTCCGACGTTAAAAATCAAGAGACGAGCCGGCGTCTATAAACCCTTCGAGCGGAAGACCGACGAGCCCCGACGTTAAATATCGAGAGACGAGCCAGCGTCTCTAAATGTCCGAGCGGAAGACCGTCGAGCTCCGACGTTAAAATCGACGGGCAGGCGTCTATAAACCCTCGGGCGGAAGACCGTCGAGCTCCGGCGTTAAAATCGAGGCAGGCAGGCGTCTATAAACGTCTGAGCGGAAGACCGTCGAGCTCCGACGTTAAATATCGAGAGACGAGCCGACGTCTATAAACGTCAGAGCGGAAGACCATCGAGCTCCGACGTTAAATATCGAGAGACGACCGGCGTCTATAAACGTCCGAGCGGAAGACCGTCGAGCTCCGACGTTAAATATCGAGAGACGAGCCGACGTCTCTAAACGTCCGAGCAGAAGACCGTCGAGCTCCAATCTTAAATATTGAGAGACGAGCCGGCGTCTATAAAACCTCCGAGCGGATAGCCATCCACGTGATACATTCCGGCGCTAAGAGCCGACCGACGACAGAGCCTGTTCTTTAAGGCCAACATACGACCGAGCGGCTCGCTTAGCAAAAATATATGGAAAACCCCTTTGAGGTAAGGTGCAAAGCAAAAGATGGTTAATAAGAATTAAAGATGTGAGCACGTGAACGAGTGACGTTCGCGCGCCGAGCGGCTACGCAGTCGCATGGTGAAAGACGTTTTTTGAAGACAATCGGCTTGAGTCCATGTTAGAGTATGAAGCCGAGCGGAGGTGTTTTAAAGAACACTTTAAACATGACGAAAGAAAAATTTCTTGCCAAAACAAAAGTTGCAAGAACGGAAAGATGATCTATGCACGCCAAACGCTGGGCAAACAAAAGAAGTTACAGCAAAAATAAGTTTTGCCGAACGGCGAGGATACAAAAAAGTTGATAAAAAACACTCCTCACGCGTCAAAATCAAAAAGAGCATCAGGAATGACGCCCATCACGGTAGCCAGATCCTCTGGGGGGATGGTCAGCTCGGCGGGAAGGTGGCCTTTAGTCTTCAAGTAATCCACCGCCGCCTTAATCGCCTCTTCGAAAGTGAGGGAAATCTTGTCGATGAATTTCTCTCCGAAGCCGTCCGAGCGGACAAATGCCTTCCTCACTTCGTCAGAGTGAGCCGACTCCCCCTCCTGATACTCTTTGAGCGCGGCTCGGGAAGCATCGTTGGCGGCATGGAGATCCTTAAAGTCTCCTTCAAATTTAAGCAGATCGGCCGAGCGGCTCTCCTTCTCGGTGGCTAGAAGGGCATCCAGTTCCTTGATGCGTTGCTCCAGCCCTCTGATCTCCAACTTCATTAGGTCCATGTCGTCAATGGCCTTGCGCTTCCGAGAGGTCGCCGTCTTGATCTCTTTATCCCGTTGTTTGACCACATCTTCAAGCCGAGCGACCTCGCTCGCCAGATCGGAAGCGCGTTTCCGTTCGGCTTCCAAAAGCTTTTTGCTTTTCTCTAGAGCAGCCGTGGATTGCCCTTGGTTCGTCTCCGAAAGTTTGAGTTTTTTCATTTCGTCCTCCAACTCAGCCAGCCGATTGCTGACTGCAATCTGCTCTACCCAACTCTGCGAACAAAGGCAGTTAAGTTAAAAGCTAAAATAAAAAATATCAGTAAAGCAGAAAGGCATACCTCGGTCGCCTACTGCAGGTTACTGTCCCCTAGTTGACTGGGGGACATGAGCGCGACGCGTTCACGCGCGTCTTCCCAAACTTTGGCGAGCGGACCGGTGAGGGTGATCTGTTGTTCGGGAACCGATGGCCGATCGGCGGACAGTAGGTATTCCTCCGAGGGAAATCTTAGGACAGTTTTAATCACCCTCGGGCCGCTCGAGTCATCTTGAGATGTAGCAGCATGGCCAGAGGACTCACCGATCGGGACCGGACGGTCGCCCAGTCGTCTAAGACGACGTAGAGTCCTAGATGGGGAAGGTTGCGCCTCAGATATGGTCGGCGGCAACTCAAGCTGAGTCGGAGTGTGCTCCGAGGAGACCGCCTCAAAAACCACATGAGCATCATCGCTCCTCTTGGAAAGCTGCTCTCCTGGTGGAGGCTGTTGAGCGTCTTGTTCTAGCCTACGGCGTTTACGAGTCACTAGAGGGATTTCATCAGCCGATCGGCCCTCCTCCTCGGCACGATCAGTAGTAGTAGGATCGAGTGTGGCGTCATCAGCGGAGATAGGGGCGGCCGGATCAGTGGGAACCATCTGAGTCCCCCCATCCCCTTCAGCTGTCGAGCTGGCCAGAACCAAACCCCGTTCGGCTACCTCTTTGTCCTTCACCGCCTCAATATTGGCGGCTTTCAGCTTGAGCTTTTCGGTTGCCTTAGCACGCCACATAACTTCAGCTGCAGAAACAAAGAATAAATCAGTTAGAACAAAAGAAAAAGGGGGATAAGAATCGCTTACTCATGCTACAAGGTAGATCGGCTTGGATGGGAGACAAGCCAAATATGTACATTACTCCAGGAAGGAGCAACTTGTCGATATCGTAACGTTGGCCGACCAGCTGGTTGGCCGCATGAAGATACGCCGGATGGCTCTTGAATTTGCCAAGACCCGGTTGATTCGGCACCGCCGTCTGCCACTTCGTTCGGAAGGTCGGCCGTTCGGGGAGACGCATAAAAAAGAAATGCTTCTTCCAATGCTTATTGGAGCTCGGCATGTTGGTAAATAGGACGAAACCCGACCTAGATTGAAATATGAAGGTCCCCCACTCGGATTGTTTGGGGTAGAAGAAATAGTGGAAGACTTGGGGGTCCAAGGGGATATCATTCAATTTGAAAAGGACTATCACCCCGCTCAGCAACCTAATCGAGTTCGGGACTAATTGGCCGAGCGGGAGGCGAAAGTGGTTGCATATTTTGATGATGAACGGATGTGGAGGAAAGCGCAGCCCGGCCAAAAATTGATCACGGAAGAAGCAAATGGTGCCGGGCGGCGGGTCATTAGGCCGATCGGAAGGACTAGCTACAACTATCTCATGGTCAGCCGGAATTTCATACGTTCGAATGAGACGCAGTGCGTCTTCTTCATCGAATCGGCTCTCCATAGTCGTATACCAGAGACTAGGAGCGCCGACTGTAGGCGTAGAAGTACTCGCCATGGTCGAAACAGAAGAGATATTGACAGAAAAACTAAAAGAAAATGCCGACAGAATGAAAAAGAAAGCAATACAGGAGGAGGGAAGCTGAAAAGGAAGGCTTACGGGTACGAGAAAGATTGAGGAAAGGAAGAAGATGGCGAGCGTACCAAACAGGCGGGGAGTAAGGATCGTCGGAGCAGAAACAACAGCGGGGGGTCGAAGGTCGATGAAGAAGAAGGCGGCGGAGAGAGGGGGCCGCGAGATTTATAACGTTTGCCCCGTACGGCCTTAGCCGTCCGATTCAGGTTGTGAAGAAAGAGGTCATCATCCAGCCGTTCATTTCAAACGGCGGTTGTCCCATCGGAGGTGACGCTACCGCCATACCCTGACAAAAGAAAGATTGCCACGTGTCAGCAAGATACGGGTTACATTTAATGAGCGCCTTGTATCGCACGCAACGCACGTGGTTGGCAGTAGAGAAGAAGATTCGACATAAATTCCCAGGCAATACAAGGCACGGGCAAGATACCGCCGAACGGATGAGCATCCCTGAGCCTGCCCGAGTGGACTAATGTATCGGTCGTTACTCAGTCAGATCGGCAGTCCAGTCAGTCGGACTTCGCCTCCTTCGACTAGACTTGAGGGGGAGGCAAGTGATCCGGCGGTTAGAACAGGGGACCCCCATTCTGAGGGGTCAATACCACGCGGGAATCAAAAGGCCAGGTGGCCGACCGGAGAAGGATGAGCCGACCTCCCGGCCGGCCGACCGGTGAATAGCCGATGGTAAAAGTCGCCCCGACAGAAGTCGGGGGTTCCGACGCTCAATTGAACAGTAGCAAAGAGCCGAGCGGAAGGCCTAAGAGAAGGTGACATACTGCTAAACAGTCCCTACATAGCACCCTACCGAAAATATCCCCAGCATATCGATGCCAACAGTAGGCCGGACGTGATGTGAGTGTCGTCCGGCCGGCGCGTAAGATGAGGGCTGGCCGGACGGACTCCCCGTCCAACCGGCCTGCCGGACGCCCCGGCCTGTGGTCGGTAGAGAAGGACAAGAACATCTTATGACAACTGTCAAGTCCTATGGCTAGGCCATACTCCAAGTCTGACAACGAGGTGTTCTGTTGTCCCATCGAAGACGTGCTTGGACTGTAGCAGTATGGCGTCAGGTAAGCTTTCTGACAGACACATACCGAGGTATGGGCTACGGACACGTATGCGCCTTGGTGGACGTGCAGGAGCTCTTTCACCGCTCTATATAAAGAGCCTCATACTTCGCCGAAGGTACGCGAAAAAAGACCTTTGGAGCCACTTTTTTCATTGCTTGCTTGCCTGACTTGAGCGTCGGAGGGTCGCCGCTGGGAACCCCTTCCCGGCCCGACTTCTGTGCAGGTTCACCGGAGCTTCGTACGACTAGCCGCAGATCTACATCAGCGACTCGGAGAGCGCCACGTGCCCAGCGTCCGTTGATTCAGCATTCGGACAGGATCACCTATAGTGCAGATTTTAATTAAGCTTATAGTGTAGATTTTTAATTAAGCTTATAGTGCAGATTTTTATTTAAGCTTATAGTGCAGATTTTAATTAAGCCTATAGTGCAGATTTCAATTATGCTTATAGTGCAGATTTTTATGTAAGCATATAATGCAGATTTTTATTAAGCTTGTAGTACAGATTTCTTAGAGCTTAAAATGCAGATTTCTTTAGAGCTTGTAGTGCAGATTTCTTAAGAGCTTATGGTACAGATTTCTTTAAAACTTATAGTACAGAATTTTGGTGGAACTTGTAGTGCAGATTTTTGGTGGAATTTATAGTGCAGATTTTTTGTGGAACTTGTAGTGCAGATTTTTTGTGGAACTTATAGTGCAGTTTTTAAAGAAAAAGATTATAGTGCAGTTTGGTTAAGTATTATAGTGCAGAATTTATATTTACATAGTATGCAGAAATAGTGTAGCATAGAATGCATAATCTTGATTAGTATAGTATGCAGAATTTTGATTAGCATAGTATGCAGATTTTTGTTTATACATTTCAAAGTTAGAATTTGTTTAAACATTTCATTTTTTAAAGAAGCATTCTTTTATTAGAAGTATTAACAAGTGTAAGAAAGAGAAAGGCCAAAGCCTTAAGTAGATCCCAAAGTCAAGATTTTAGGGATTTTGGCACACAAGGTGCTTAAAGAAAATGCCGAGGCATTATATATTAGAAGTAATAAAAGATAACAAGTATTTTACTTTATTTAAGAGGCTAGTACCCGACTTCCGAGGTTGTCGTTAAACAAATCCAGGTGTCCAATTCCGAGGTCTTGGCTCTGGTAGACCGAGGTCTGCTCTTTTAGAATTGGTGGCTCGCTACCCCAACCTATTAGGGAACGCGCATAAGATGGTACTACGACTGGGCCCAAGAAGAAAGTTGATTATTATTTTGAAGTATTAAAGTATAAGTTTTTAAACAAGTGAAATAAGATTCAGAAAGTGTTTAAAATTCAGCAAGATTATGCTAGCATGATTGTATAGATTTGTTTTACACGTTTAGCATTTCAATATGTTTCTTTTGCTTGTAGATGAGCATGAGTAGTTTTCCTTTTGAGCATTCAGCTTTTAGATTTCAGTATATTCACATGCATATTCGAGTTTTTTGAGTTAGATAGTGCTTACTAAGCAATTTTGCTTATAGTTGCATTTCCTCTTACTGCAGATAAAGGAAAGGAAAAGTTATAGCAAAAGGCGACAAGGAGGTGAGGATGGATGTGTGATACCTGGACTATAGAAGCCTTGGGATTTAGTATAAGAATTTAGTAAGATTGTCATTTATTAAGAATGTATTAGATGAGTCATTTAGTCTTCCGCTGCTAATTAATTGTATGTTTTGAATTCTCCGAGAGTTTTAGGAATTACTATCAACATGTGAACAAGGATAGTTAAGTAAAGTTAGTAGTCCAGTAGCGCCCCGCCCTCACAGACCAGTAGTGAGGAGGGTGGGGTGTTACACTTCACTCAATATGACTTTTCACCTGGCTTCACTCATCAAGGCTTTCATCACCTAGCTTCTCTCATTAGGATGTTCCCATTGCCTGACTTCACTCATCGAGACTTCCACACCAAGTGTCTCGTCAATACTTACTTACTTGGATTTTCATCTTTTGCCAACCTTCTCGTTGAACTTGCCCTTGCCTAACCTCCAGTTAGGACTTCTCAGTCAAATATCTGGTCAACCATGACCTATTTGACTCTTCTTCACATCAAACTGGTCAAACCTTGACCAGAGGAGAATTATATCAATAATCTCTCCAAACGGACAATTGCATATGCAATCTGCATATATTGTTAATCATTAAAACTCAAGCTTGAGTCAACTTAAGCTTAGTCAATCTGATCAACCTTGACCCAGGGGAAATTGCACCAACATATACAAACTAAAGGAATAATAAAGTCATATGTAAAAAACACACAATGTACGGGAAAAAACTCTTAACCTATAAAGATTACAAAACGGACTCTTTATAGTTTGCTCACACATTCCTCTCCTTCTCTTTCTTGTCATTGCCTTAACATTGCCTATTTATCATGCATAGGCAACAACGGTTACAAATTATTGCTTGGCAAGCCTTGCCCACGTATCCAAAAAGTTGGATCAAAGGGGCAACGAACCAACCTTATGCCTAACCTTGTCATTGAGTTAAGGGGTTAACAAACCATCCCCCACCAAAGGAACTCGACATCCTTATCGAACGTTTCTGCATGTATGTCTCAATTTACTTTTCAAATTGCTAAACTGTAAAATCTCTTTACCAAGTGACCTTCGATTTAGGTTTTCCCTTCCAAAGAATCAAAAATTCTGTCATTTTATTTTTTTTTACTCATCCTGAAGGTTTTATGGTCTAGGATATCCTTAACATCATTAGTGAATTGCTTCTTCACAACTGATGAAGCTCTCTTGGTACTGTCTCTTGATAGATTTGTTTCATTTGGATGAAACTTTTTCAAAAAATCTATATGAAATATAGGGTGTACCTTTAGCCTTTCAGGTAGATTCAACCTATAAGCCACATTGCCAATTTTCTCCATAATCTTGAAAGGTCTGTCATACTTTGCAATTAATCCCCTATTAGCATTCTTGCTATTAATTTTATTCTAGATTTGAGGAGTAAGTTTCAGCAATACTTTATCCCCAATAGAAAATTTTAAGGGTCTTCTCCTTTGATCAACATACTAGTTCATTTTTTTTCAGCTTTCCTCAAATTGTCTTGTACTTCTTGAAGCAACTCTTGCTTTTCACTTGCATATCTATATGCAACAAGATATTTTCCTCCAAATTTTTGCTTAGAGTTGTTGGTTGCACTTTGAATACTAACTCAAAGGGACTCCTTTCGGTGGCTGAAGACTTGTGCAAATTGTAGTAAAATTGTGCACTGTCTAAAAGCTCTAGCAAATTATTCTGACTTGTTTAACATAGTGTTGCAAGTACTTTTCAAGTACATGATTAATTCTTTCGGTCTATCCTTCAATTTGCGAATGGTTAGCAGTAGAGAATTTGAGACTTGTCCCCATCATAATGAATAAGGAAATCAAAAATCACCTAGTAAACCTTGTATCCTTGTTACTCACAATGTCATTAGACAAATAAAAAAACTTTTCAACTTCCGATAGAAGAGTTTGACAACAACATCAGAAGGACAAGTCGAAGGAGCCACAATAAACACAACATATTTTGAGAATTTGTCCACCACCACTATGATAGAAGACATGCCATCAACATTTAGAAACCTTCTAATAAGGTCCATAGAAATTGAAACCCAAGGTTTTTCTAGAATAGGCAGTGGTTAAAGTAATCTCGCTTCCTTCTTTCGCTCAGTCTTGTCTTGTTAGCACACCAAACAAGTTTTCACATAAGCCTTGATAGCATTTTTCATCTTAGGTCAAATGTAAGAAGGGGCCAAGAGAGCAAGCATCCTTTTAACATCGGGATGACTAACCCATTGTGGGTCATGGGTTTCTTTCAGAAACTCTCTTCACAGACCACCTGCTGTAGATACAAAGATTCTCCCCTTTTATAAATCAAGAGATCATCCTCGATCTAGTACCGTCATATTGTCCCATTATTTACTTGCTTCACCAACTTCTCCTACGTTGTATCATTTGCAATAACAACCTTTTATTCTTTCCAGCATATCCAACTCTACTCTTGTGATATAGTAGAAAGTGACAAAAACTTCTTTTCAAGAAATTTTATTTCTAACAAATAGACTCTCTAGACTCGCAAGCAATAAACAACAATCATTTCTTTCTCAAGTGCATATTTATGTTCAACCGAATTTGGATTTTTATTTTCAAAGTTGATTAGATGACTTTATTACACCACCACATTGTCAATTGCTTTATCTGAAGCATCAATATATACTTCAAAGGGCAACTTGAAGTCGGACAAGCACAACACTTGTTCAAATGTTGTAGCAATCTTCATTTTCTTAAAGGCTTCTTTGCATGTCTCTAACAATTCCCACCACACATTCTTCTTCAATAAGTTTGTCAATGGGGTAGTCTTCTTTGAATAACCAACAATGAATTTGCGATAGTAGTTTGCTAAGCCCAAGAATGATCATAGTCTAGAAACTGTTGAAGGAGTTTGTCAATCAATAATAGTATGCAGCTTCTTTATATCGATCTGAACATGGAGATTGCTAACCAAATGTCCCAAAAATATTATTGCTTTGCTAGAAAATTCATACTTTTCCTTCTTCACATAGAGTTGTTACTCTCTTAGCCAAACTAACACCATTAACAAGTTCTCCTCCAAAGATTTGTTGTAGATTACAATATCATTCGAATAAACTATAACAAAATTGGCAAGGAAGTTATACAACACCTCATTTGTGAAATTACAAAAGGTAGTAGTGGTATTTGTCAAATCAAATGGTATGAGAAGAAACTTATAGGAGTCATAACGAGTTACACAAGTTGTTTTTGTCTCATCCCCTTCCACAACTCTAACTTGCAAATAGCTTGATTTTAAGTTAAGCTTTGTGAACCATGATACCTTGCTTAATCTGTTCAACAAATCTTGCACCAAAGGAATCAGGTACTTATTTTTTACTGTCGTTTTGTTTAAGGCCCTATGATCCACACACATCCTCAAGCAATCATCTTGTTTTTTCTAGAACAACACCGGTGCACCAAATGGAGCCTATTCAGCAAGTTTCAATGGAGACATCCGATATGGGGGGCCTTGTTGGAGGGATGGCACCAGGAATCAACTTAACTTTGTGGTCGATATTTTTTCTTGGTGGTAACTTTTTTGGCAATTCTAGCAACATCACATCAATAAATTGTATCGGAATGTCGTTAACACAATCAAGCAAACCACCATTCTTGTTAGATTCGATGTTAATCAAGACAACAAAGTAAATTGATTCACCCTGTTTCAAACCTTTCTTAAGTGACACTGGGGATATGATATCTGTCTTTCCCTTTTTGTTCCTTGTCATAAGGGTGCACACAACGAATGAAGCAAAGATTTAACTCCTCCATCACCATTATTCGGTCCAAGTGAAGCATTAGTATCATTTTTATCTTTCGTAAAAAATCAATACCAAGAATTAGTTGAAAATATTCGAGGGGAATCACCATTATATTTACCTTTCCAACCCAAGTGCCAACAGTTATAGGAACATTATAAGCCATACCTACAACTATTTGCACCTTTGCATTCACAAATTTGATGTAGTTTGGGCATTTGCTTACCAATAACCCATATTCCTTCACTAGTTTGGTAGACACAAAGGTATGAATAGCCCCCGTGTCAACCATGGCATGTACAATTTTCTCATTCATTTCCACATAAATATGTAAGAGTAGAGAATGCGCCCGTACCATGTCTTTTGATATATTGATTAATAATTCAACAAGATCAAAATCAACAATTGGATTTAACAATTGTAAGGGATTAACAAGAGTAACAACTTCTTGTTCTGGAACATCTCCATTATCTCCCACTAAGAGAGTATTTAACTTCTCACGTTTTGGACAATATTTGATAAAATGTGCACCATTACACAAGAAGCAACCTTGATTCTTCAAGTTATCCTTTCCATGGGCAACAAGATGATTAGTTCTCCCTTTCCATTGGTTGTTTCCCATATCTTTCTTTTTGTTATCCTTCTTGCCATCCTTCATCCATTCTCCTTTCTTATCATTTTATATATTATTGGATTTGGAAGATGAAGAAGTATTCAAATTGTCTTTGATCATGTAAAGGTTCACCAAGTCATAGGCAACAACAAGTGTACTAGGTGAATCCTTCACGTTTTGCCTCTGAAGTTCTATCTGTGCCTAAGGCTGCAACCCATATAAGAAATTATATAATTTGTTCTCCTCATATATATTTTGAATATCCAACATCAAATAATTAAATTCTTTGACATAGTTCCTCATAGAACTATTCTATTTGAGACGTTTTAACCCATTTCATGCAATCCACGAGGTGTTGCCCGAAAGAATTGATCTTTCATTTTCTTGTTCAACCGATCCTAAGTGTCAATTTTTCTATCGCTTCACATTGGAATCATCCACCATGTGTGTTCTCCATCATAACTTTGCATCACCCACAAAGTACATGCTATAAATTATCACTTTCTCAGTTTTAGGCAATTTAGCAGTTGAGAAGTATTGGTCTATATCCCACAAGAAATTTTCGAGTTCCTTGGCACTCCGTGTGCCTCCAAAGGTTTGGGATCAAGAACTCTTACCACATGATGATCAAACCCTCTTTCTAGATTAGAAGCCATTGTTCGTCGTAGAACAACTATTTGAAAGCATAGATCCTCATTATCCTTATGAATTTTAATCATTTGCGCTATCAGAGACTCTTGAAATTTCTTCATATTAGCCTTAAGATTGAGAATCTTTTCAATCAAATTGCAAATATCTTCTCCCTCAAGAATAGAACCGATTAAGGATTCAAGAGTTACAATCCTTTCTCTAATTTCATAGTTGCCTCCAGCCATCTTTTATGCTCTGATACCAGTTGTCACAAGGGTAATTTCTACCTTTGAAATTTTCCTGCGTGGCCACCAAGTCCCACACTTGATTTAGCTCACAAACGCACTACCAAAATACAAGAGAATGCAGAAGCCAAAGGCATAACAAAGTTACAAGAAACACACAATGTACAGGAAAAACTCTTAGCCTTAATATTCATAATAATAAAGGATTACAAAGTGGACTCTCTATAGTTTGCTCACATATTTCTCTCCTTCTCTGCCTTGCCATTGCTATTGCCCTAACGCTGCCTATCTATCATGCATAAGCAACGATTGACTTGATGGTTACAAATGGTTATAAATAGTTGCATGACAATTTTGTCAACTGTCATCTTGTATGGACAAACTACATCATTTGCTGCTTTGACATCATGCCAAAGGTCAACCTGCACCCTTGTGCTTGGCCTAAGCCCGACTCCATGGACTTACGTGAAACAATCCTTTGTTACTCCATCCGTCGTACTACATTGCATGCGCTCGCCGCATGCCATGACCTACCTTTCTTGCAAGCCCTGCTTGATCAAATGCTCAGACTTCGCACATTTAATCTTCACATTTGTTCGCTACAATCTAAGTCGACCTCCTATTTGACTTGTGCTTGGACAACCCTTATAGGCTATAGCAAATCCTATCATTGATTGACATGACTTGCACACATGCCCAAAAAACTAGATCAAAGGAACAACAGATCAATCCTTAAACCCAACTTTATCAATTATCATCGAGTCAATGTACTTCTCTAGTATTTATGGGCTGACCGTTTTACTTTATGTTTTGAATTGACATTATTATGTTAGATTAAAAAATTCGAATATCTTAAGAGTGTGTTTGGTCCAAGTTATCATGTATAACCTTAATTATGTGATTACTAAGTAATCACATAACCAAGGTTATATTGAATAAAACATAACCCAATGTTGTTTAATTTGGTTCAACCTAGGTAATGCAATAAAAACTTGTTTGTTTGAAGGTTTTAATGAATAACCTAATTTAATATTTTACTATATTACCCTTAGTTACAAAACTAACC
This sequence comes from Zingiber officinale, assembly GCF_018446385.1. Classification (NCBI taxonomy): domain Eukaryota; kingdom Viridiplantae; phylum Streptophyta; class Magnoliopsida; order Zingiberales; family Zingiberaceae; genus Zingiber; species Zingiber officinale. The sequence continues at coordinate 131,723,772 of NC_055994.1, forward strand.
ATATATATCTTTTAAACTATATGTTTTTTTTAATTTTTTTTTTTCACATTTTTCTTTATTTTTATGTGTTTTTTATTTTAATTTCTTTTCATTTTTTAATTTTTTTTCCATTTTTTATTTTTTTAATTTTTAAAGTTTTTTTAATTTTTTTAATTTTTTTAATTTTTAAAGTTTTTTTTATTTTTTCCATTTTTTATTTTTTTTTCATTTTTAAATTTTTTAAAATTTTGTTTAAGTTTTTATTTTTTAATTGTTTTATTTTTTAATTTTTAATTTTTTTTTCTATTTTTATATATATAATTTTTAATTTTTTACATTTTTAAAATTATTTTTATGTTTTTATTAATTTTTAAATGTTTTTACGTTTTTTCTATTTTTTTCCCCATTTTTAATTGTTTTTACATTTTTTCTATTTTTCTTTAATTTTTTAAAACTTTTTAAATTTTTTTTTTATGTTTTTTACATTTTTTATTTTTTAAAAGTTTATTATTTTATATTTTTTAATGTTTTGTTTACATTTCTTTTTTAATCATATTTTTCTTTTATTCGAAAATATTTTGGATATATTTTTTAACCTCATAATCTTAAAAAATCTTAATTTTTCATAGTTTTCTGATTCAAGGTTGTATGCCTCTTTTATTGATATGTCAAATAATATTTAGGAATCATTGATTACCTAAATCAAATAAAATTTTTATTGATAATATTAAATAAATAATTAAGATTATCAAATATAACTATCAACAAAATGTATCCTAAGAATTAATATACAAAAACGATTTAACAGAATAGGCTCAAGGTGCATTTTCCTATCCAAATGAAGTTCAAACTGCGGTCGGCCTCAACATAATTATATGTATAAATTATTATTTTTAAAAATAAGAATGTGCTAGTACAGAAACATGAAATTTAATGTATACTAAACAAGTGTTGAGGCAATTCATGCTTATCTCAATTATGGGACATCTGTATAGGAGCTATTCGTTAACATAAGTCATTTTTTCAAGATTTCATGAAATTTTCCGGCCTTACGATTTCAAAGTTTGGAAAGTGATATATCAAGTCGTCAGATTCTCAGGGGCGAATTGCAAAAGGTAGCAATTTTGTGGGGATAAACTGAATTTTTTTCGATAGACAAGGCTCAAGACGTGGCTGTCCTGTGACTCTTGCGTCCTGTGGATTCCTTGACGCTCCCGTTTGAATTTACGCACCCAGCCCCTGCAAATATGAAGAATTCAGCAAAGAGAAGGAAGGGCTGAATGGTAATTGTGAGTTGTCCTGGTCAGACTTGTGTTTCCCTCCGTTGTTGTCAAAAAGTCTCCGCCGGCCCCGATTCCTCGCCCAGCTCCTCCCAATTCTTGGCTGCCGCGATGCCTCGTCCTCTCCTCGTCCTCCTCCTCCTCTTCCTCCTCATCCACTCCTCGATTCGTGTCGCACGAGGCCATGAACACGATGATAAGGAGGAGCACAGCTGCGAGGCGAGTCCCGATGTCCGCGTTCTCGCCGGGTTCCAGCCCGGAGTGATCACCGTCGACGGTCACGCGGACGACTGGGCCGACATTGATGGATCTGAGTTTCCTCTCCTTCCTGCGCTTGACTTTGACGAGGATAAGGCCTATGGAGGCGGACAATTGGTAGTCAAAGTATGGATCTTTTTCTTTCGTTCCGCGCAACGGATTTTTTTCCATGATTTTGTTTTACCGAATGGGCAATGAATCCTTTTTCTCTCCGACTGAACCAGTCAAAGGAAGCTTTGTTGTTCGCGATATGATCAACTTGGTAGCTTCCGAGGCAAGCGAACAGTGCGCAAACACAAGGAAATAGTAGTTCTAATCTTTTTCAATCTGTTCTGCAACTTGGACTCTACAGAACTAGGCACAGCCCGCACAGAGACGCCTACCTGTTCACATCCTGATATTCTACTTCACCGCGGTCATACTTACCTCACTTCCCTTCATCACCTTTGACGTCCCTACTTCGCCTTGGTCGTCTAGTCATGTTGATTACAAGATCAGTATGATAGCATACAGTTACATAATGATAATATATATTTTTGTGCACGATACGTTTGTTATAAATTATGACGAAGCCAATTTCGAGGGAAATTCTTGTTCTTTGGGCGTGAAGCTCCCCATGGTGTTAAACCATACTGTCCCTCTTTTATAGCATAAATGATCAAACAATTAATGTTGGGAAGGCCAAATTATTTGCTTTTACTTGTTACGTCTGAATCTAATTGATAAGATGTCTCTGTTACCTAACTCATGCTCATGGCATTCATTTGTTTAGCTTGTAGGTTCTTTGTTCTGGTCCATGTTTTGGGCCTAGATTTTTCTTTTTTGATCGCTTGAGTCCATTTATAACAACTGCCAACCTCTGGAGTTCACAAATACAAACACTCATAATAAGCTACTTACAAATAACATTAGAGACAAAATAAAAGAGGAAACTTGGAGATGAAAGTGCTAGTGTTCTCACTTCCCTACTGGCCTCAGATTTCCTGAGAGCCTAATTACACATTTTGACAGAGTTCCCTCTGCCCTCAACTATTTTTCATTCTTCATCTCCGTCAGCTTTGACAGCCTCTCCTTCACCCTTCAATGAGGGCTCTTTCAGCATTCTTAGACCATAATTTGCGACTTTGTCACCCAACTAGCCAACTCATCGTGGTTTTACATCTTCAAAGGCTATTTCTAGAATCGTAGTCGTCTCACCATAGCCACTTTCTCTTTCCTCAACTCAATTATGAAATTGCATTTTTATTTGGTTTGCCGAGTGAGCGAGCTTCTATTTGAATTTTCTTATGATGCATGCCCATGCATGTACCAAATAGTTTCTGGTTCTATCTGAACTCATTAGATGTGTGTGATTTTATTGAATTAATGAGACTTACAGCTTCACCAATTGACTTGTTTATGCTTGTTAATATTTTTTTCAGGCTGTTCATGATGGCATTAATGTATTCTTCATGCTTCAAGTTAATGGTGAATATGCTTATTCCACTGGGTAAGAACTTTTGCTTTTATGGCATACTGATTGATTATTTAAATTGCCAGGGTAGTTGACATTTCATTATGGCTTATATAAATGTGTAATGATGCAATATTTAGATAATTAATTCTTCTTTTTTGGAAAAGGAGAGTTTCCTAAAGTTGCTAATGATGGCATAATCATTTTGACAAAACAAGAATCCAGCTGTCTCTAAGAGAAACGACAAAGCCATTAGTCAGGCCAGTAACATATTTGAGGGACATTTTATTTGAGTATTTTTGTTGTTATACATATTGTTATTTCTACTAGGGGAAATGGTTCTTGTAAGTTTTTAGTTTTTACTGATCCCAAATAATTTGAGAATTTTTACTGTTATTTCTTTCTCTTTCCATAATATTCAGAACACACTATTGCATTTGGAGGTCTTATATTGACTCTCGAGGTTACAAATAAAGCTGTAAAGTGTAACCCACTAAGTCCATCCTTAGTGAACTTGTGTGAGTGTGCTATGGATAAGCAACATTTGATCTCCTTTCCTAATTTGTACTCAATACCAAGATTATTTTGTTCAATGCAATGGCTATTAGCTTAATCTTCTTGTCCTATTTCACATGCTGTGACAATTTCATATAAAATTTATCAGAATCTTATGAATTTCATCATTATGCATTTGCATGAAATATTTTCTGATTATTCCTTTTTTTTTAAAAAAAAATTCAGAAACAGTAAACAATGCCCTTCTGTTGCTCTCATGTTTCAAGTGGGGGAAAATGCCACATATCAGAATGTGAGTTTTTAGTTGCAGAGCATCATTTCTATATTTTCTGAGTTTAATGAAACATTCCTAATTGATTTCAAAATCAACTTTGTTTGTTGTAAAATACTGATCCTGTCCGAACCAGGGGTCAACGAACGCTGGGGATGTGGCGCTCCCTACTAGATCCTCAGATGCTCCGGCGAACCTGCAACAAAACCGAGCCGGGAAGGGTGTCCCGGCGACGGCCCTCCGACGCTCAAGTCAGGCGAGGAAATAGATGAAGTGGCTTCAGAGATCCAGACGTGCGTACCTCCGGTGAAGAAATGGAGGCCTTATATAGAACTATCGAAAGAGCCCGGGCACGCCAATCGAAGCAGTCATCTGCTTTAGACCATACCCAAGTATGGGCTTGTCAGAAGAGCATATATGAGGCCATACTGCTACTGTATCCACCTCTCCCTGATGTGACGGCGAGATCTTCCATCGTGCAATCTTGTGTACGGCCTAATCATCAGACATGCCTTCTCTGACATCCCATATCCCGAGACAAGCGCATAGGCCGCTCGGCTACCTTTGTACCCTCGCCCTTATCTTGGCCGAACGGACCACCTGCTCGGCCCTTCGGTCCCAGCCGATCGGGATCCCGCTCGGCCCTTCGATCCTCCTACCTTGGCGTCGGAAACCCAAGCCCCTGGATGGGTTATCTCTAGCTCCGCTCGGACCATTACCCGCTTGACTAGCCTTCCATCCGTCCTTAGGCTGGGACCCTTCAGAGGGTGGGCCCCCCATTCTTACCGCCGGATCACTTGCCTTCCCTTCAAGTCTAGTCGAAGGAGGCAGTGAGTCCGATTGACTGGACTATGTGTCCGAGCGGGCGGTCGCCGCCTTTCAGTCGCTTATAATATCCCTGGGGCCGTTCGGCCCTTCTGCCAAATTCAGCCGCTCGGCTTTTAGTTATGGTTGTCTTGTCGCTCAACGTGGATGTTTGCTTGTCTAAATCTTCTCGAAAATCACGCAAATCCTCTTCATTAAGGCGAAGCGTGCGCGGTATGGGCGCATTAATTGCGCTTGGTGACAGAGCGCCACGTGTCGACCATTGTGTGGCGGCGGCGTCACTTACGATGGGACGCCCCCGTTTAAAATGGACGACCCGATGGCGTCCTTGTCTGTCGTGACCTGGATCGGACGGCGGAGGCCGACTGATCCCGGCTGTATAAAGCCTCAGTTCTCCTCCTCTGCCGCACGCTCGCTCGTGCTTTCTCCTTCTGCCTCCTCTGCCGCTGCAGCCTCCGGCGATCCAGTTCCACTTTCCGGCTGCTACCTTCTCCCCGGTGATCTTTTCCGCCCATTTCCTTCTCAGTGAGTCTTCTTCCTTCACTTACTGGGTTTTCCCTGCTCATTTCGCCTCTTTTGTTCCCATTCCTTCGATTTCTCGCTATCTTTTTGCTTCTTCGAGATGGCAAGCTCCTCCGAACCCGCTGTTGGTGTTCATGGCCCTTGGTATCTGACCATGGAGAGTCGGTTTGATGAGGAGGGTGCTCGGCGCCTTGCTCGGACATATGGGATTCCCGATAACTATGAAATAGTTGTAGCCGACCCGACTGACCGACCCCATGACCCCCCGATCGGCACCATTTGTTTTTTTCTAGACCAATTCCAGGGCGGCCTTAGATTTCCTACCCATCCCTTTATTTTAGAGGTTTGTAACTATTTTCGCATCCCGCTCGGCCAACTTGTTTAGGCTGCTGAGTGGGGTGGTCGTCCTCTTTAAGCTGCACAGTATCCCTCTTGACCCCAAAATATTCCACTTCTTTTCTACCCTAAACAATCCGAGCTGCACTTTTATCTTCCAAGTAGAATAGGCTTTAGATTTTTGATAATATGCCGACCTCCAACAAACACTGGAAGGAGTTTTTCTTCTACATCCGACTTCCCGAGCGCCAAATGGCAGACCGCTGTGCCGACTCAGCCGGAGCTCGGCAAGTTTAGAAGCAACCCAGCCTATCTTCATGCGGCGAACTGGTTATCCGGTCAGCGATACAAGATCGACCAGTTGCTTCTCAAGGGGGTGTTGTATATTTTCGGATTGTCTCCCGTTCGGGCAAATCTCCCCTTCCGCATGAGTAAGGATTCTTTACACTCTTAGTCTTTTTTGTCTAATTGATTTTAATTTCTTTTACTGCAGCTGAAGTCATGTGGCGCTCCAAGGCCACCGATCATCTGAAGTTGAAGTCCGTGGAAATTGAAGCGGCGACTAAAAAAGAGCTCGCCGAGCGGGGTCTTATCCCCAGCCGCCCGGCAGCTACAGGAGAGGGGGGGACGCAGTCTGCCCCTGAAACAGAAGTTACCTCAACCGTTTCAACGGAGGTTGAGGCGGATCCTGTTTCCTCTGCTCCAGCAGAGCTGGGAGTCCCCCAGGTCGGGGATCCCCCACTGGAAGTTCGGCGGAAACGTCGAAGAGACCCCAGCCTTCCGACGACTCAAGGCGAACCACAAGCACCGATCGGGGTAGATTCGCCGGACCGCACACCGCCACAGATCGGGACCCCCGTGGCTTCGCCTACCGCACAGCCCTCTGGCTCTCCTCCCCAAACTCGTCGTCGCTTACGACTGCGGCTGAGGAAGCGCCGGCCGGCCACCCGACCGTCAAGACTACCCTTCGATTCCCATCGGAGGAATATTTATTGTCTGCTGATCGGCCATCAAGCCCCGTTCATGAAATAACCCTGACGGGCCCGCTCGCCAAGCTCTTCGAGGATGCCCAGATTCAAGTGGCCCTCATGACGCCTAAGCAGCTCGGCGATAACAACATGCAGGAGGCCACTCAGGTAAATTCATTTTTCTCTGTGCTATGCTACTGTCCGGTTCCTCATTTTATTATTTCCCTTACAGCGCTGGGCTGAGCAAATCGCCACTAGCCATCGGCTAGCCGAGCTGGAGGATCTCCTGGAGAAACTCCAAGTGTCAGGGGGTCCATCGGCCGAGCGGGAGAAACAAACCCTTGAGGCCGAACAGAAGAAGTCCGCCGAACTGGCTACAGAGGTGGCTCGGCTAGAGGGCCAAGTCAAGAAGCGCGAAGCGGATGCCAAACGCGCTACTGCCTGGAAGAAGCGAGCGGTAGCCGATTTGGACAAGATGAAAGTAGATGTCCGTGCGCTAGATCAGCGATCCAAGGATCTGGAGGCCCAACTAGCTGCCGAACGGGATGGGCGCTCAGCTGAACGCACCAAAGCGGAGGTGGACCAGAAAGTTCTTCAAGATTCGCTGATTGCCTCCCGGGCGGCGCTCAGACAATATAAGGAGGGAGAGTCGAGTCGCCTAGCAGCAGCTCGCCAAGAATACCTCCGCTCGGAGCGGTTCGGCGCAAAATTCGGTGGCAACGTCTCCTCAACTTTCCTCGAGGCGGTCAAGGTCGCAACGGCATATTTTAAGAAGGGGGGGCACCTTCCTGCTGACCTGAGCATTCCCCCTCCTGATCTGGCGGCCATGCTTGATGACATCCCGGACGCCTTTTTTAATTTTGAGGATCCGGAGTGATGTGGGCTCCTTTTCAAGTACTTCCTGTATTTCATCCGCTCGGCGGATGTAAACTTTTTGTACGTGCCGGTCGGCATAATTTTTCTTCTAATGAAACGCTGCTCCTTTGCCTTTGTCTTCGTACTCATTATCTATAATATTCTTCTGTTTGCTTAACGTTTATGCTTAGAGTCAGTCATGCTCTTAAGCGTTCTCCATCACGCAACCGATCGGCTTAACCCATTAAACAAAGTCCGAGCGGGGAAGCCTACTCGCTCTGCACGTATCTGGCCTGCGCCAAGTATCGAAGGACCAACCCCCGATCGGGCCTGAATGTTTTAATATTCGTAGTTTCCGCGGTTTCTTATTCTGATATTCGTTCATCCGCCCGGGGTATTATAGTCGCCGGACCGACTCGATGCTTGATGACGGGGCTCGTCGGCGCGTATATTTATAGCCGGTCGGCGCGGCTCTCGATCTTTAACGACGGTGCTCGTCGGCGCGTATGTTTATAGCAGATCGGCGCGGCTCTCGATCTTTAACGACGGTGCTCGTCGGCGCGGATGTTTATAGCCGGTCGGCGCGGCTCTCGATCTTTAACGACGGTGCTCGTCGGCGCGGATGTTTATAGCCGGTCGGCGCGGCTCTCGATCTTTAACGACGGTGCTCGTCGGCGTGTATGTTTATAGCCGATCGGCGCGGCTCTCGATCTTTAACGACGGTGCTCGTCGGTCTTCCGCTCGGGGATTTATAGACGCCGGCTCGTCTCTCGATTTTTAATGTCGGTGCTCGACGGTCTTCCGCCCGGGGATTTATAGACGCCGGCTCGTCTCTCGATTTTTAACGTCGGTGCTCGACGGTCTTCCGCTCGGGGATTTATAGACGCCGGCTCGTCTCTCGATTTTTAACGTCGGTGCTCGACGGCGCGGTTATTTATAGCCGGTCGGCGCGGCTCTCGATCTTTAACGACGGTGCTCGTCGGTATTCCGCTCGGAGGGTTTATAGACGCCGGCTCGTCTCTTGATCTTTAACGACGGCGGACGATTATGATCGGCGCGGCTCTCGATCTTTAACGACGGTGCTCGTCGGCGCGGTTATTTATAGCCGGTCGGCGCGGCTCTCGATCTTTAACGACGGTGCTCGTCGGCGCGGATATTTATAGCCGATCGGCGCGGCTCTCGATCTTTAACGACGGTGCTCGTCGGCGCGGATGTTTATAGCCGATCGGCGCGGCTCTCGATCTTTAACGACGGTGCTCGTCGGTCTTCCGCTCGGGGATTTATAGACACCGGCTCGTCTCTCGATTTTTAACGTCGGTGCTCGACGATCTTCCGCTCGGGGATTTATAGACGCCGGCTCGTCTCTCGATTTTTAACGTCGGTGCTCGACGGCGCGGTTATTTATAGCCGGTCGGCGCGGCTCTCGATTTTTAACGACGGTGCTCGTCGGCGCGGATGTTTATAGCCGGTCGGCGCGGCTCTCGATCTTTAACGACGGTGCTCGTCGGCGCGGATGTTTATAGCCGGTCGGCGCGGCTCTCGATCTTTAACGACGGTGCTCGTCGGCGCGGATGTTTATAGCCGGTCGGCGCGGCTCTACGGTTTAACGTCTGGGCTAGACGGCCTTTAAGGCTAACTCCTTACCAGATGATCATCCGGGTCCGTTGTTCCGTTGTACTCGCCGATCGTCGGAGGCACGTAGTGCTTGGGTAGAGGGTCTCGTAGAATAGCCTCCGAGAATTGGCGATTGATCCGCTCGGGAGATGATTCCGCCCGGGGGGCTTTCCCTTTTCTGTCATCCCGCCTTGGCATTTCGTCTGAAGAAGAGCCTCTATCTCTTCGAGCTGGTGCGGCTTCAGGGGTGCGGAATAAGGCCCGATGGAACGCAACGGTGGCTTGAGGTGCTTCCGCTCGGCCACCCGATGCAGATGTTGCTTGTTGCTCCGGCCGCTCGGCTGACGCTTTTTGTTTTTGCTCCACAAGTTTGGCGGCCCTCATCTCGATCAGAGCGTCCAACTCTTCTTGTGAGAGTGCCACATTGTGTATTCTTCCAGCCTCGTCCATTGTCTCTGTTCAGATGCAGGTGCGTTCCCACAGACGGCGCCAAATTGATCCTGTCCGAACCAGGGGTCAACGAACGCTGGGGATGTGGCGCTCCCTACTATATCCTCAGATGCTCCGGCGAACCTGCAACAAAACCGAGCCGGGAAGGGTGTCCCGGCGACGGCCCTCCGACGCTCAAGTCAGGCGAGGAAATAGATGAAGTGGCTTCAGAGATCCAGACGTGCGTACCTCCGGTGAAGAAATGGAGGCCTTATATAGAACTATCGAAAGAGCCCGGGCACGCCAATCAAAGCAGTCATCTGCTTTAGACCATACCCAAGTATGGGCCTGTCAGAAGAGCATATATGAGGCCATACTGCTACTGTATCCACCTCTCCCTGATGTGACGGCGAGATCTTCCATCGTGCAATCTTGTGTACGACCTAATCATCAGACATGCCTTCTCTGACATCCCATATCCCGAGACAAGCGCATAGGCCACTCGGCTACCTTTGTACCCTCGCCCTTATCTTGGCCGAACGGACCACCTGTTCGGCCCTTCGGTCCCAGCCGATCGGGATCCCGCTCGGCCCTTCGATCCTCCTGCCTTGGCGTCGGAAACCCAAGCCCCTGGATGGGTTATCTCTAGCTCCGCTCGGACCATTACCTGCTTGACCAGCCTTCCATCCGTCCTTAGGCTGGGACCCTTCAGAGGGTGGGCCCCCCATTCTTACCGCCGGATCAAATACTTTTCTTCGTTACTTCTCTAAATTGCCTTTTTTTTCTGATCTATATAATATATCAAATATACTTGTGAAACCATGCTCTTTTTCATTAGATGGGAGGGTGTGCTGACATGCCTGGTACTTGCACTGCTAAAAGCTGCCGTGGTCATGAAGTAGACATTATGCACTTTTCACTTGGTAATGCTATTCCCGGGCGGCTATATGGTGGTAATCTCATGGACAACTTAAATGGGACTGGGAAAGATAGGTAAAATAATCCATTTCAGTTTGTATTTTAACTAGATATTCACTTGATGTCCAGAACCTGAGCTGTATGCTCTCTGTTTGTAGTTTTGGTCACCTAGTTGATCTATATGCATGGAATCCTCATTGCCGAAATCTTGATGGAATTGGCCCTTCAGGTAATTATATTTTATTGATATAATACAAGGCAACAATTACCCTTTTGTATTATCAATTGTTTTGGATTATAGAATGAAACTTGCTGTCAATATCTGCTCTTTGTATTTGATTTTATTTTAATCTATTTGGGTGAATGAAATCCACTCATATATTGCCTTGAGAAAAAAAGGCAATGTACTGTAAGTATGAACTTCCCTGCCCCTGCTCTTTTATAGCTTTTTAAGTTACAGCATCAAGTGTGTATTTATTTTTGATTTGGAGGTTTGTGTTGATACATCTGACATTATCTATGCTCCACTTAGTTATGCCATTTCTTGTGTTGCTTTGGTTATATTTGTTTTTTTTCCTGTCCTCTTAAATGCTAGTTCTCTTACTTCAAAGCCTATTAATGGGTCTTGCATTTTGTCTTCTCTACCCTTTTTTATTGCAAAACCATGTCAACAATGCCTTTGATTCACCAAGTTTTCTGACATTGATAATTTATCTCTGATTTATTTTGTAAGCTTAAGTTAATTAAATTTGCCAAATTTGTTTGCTTATTTTTTACATCCAAAAAAATAATAGAATTTTTATCTCTTCTTTTATAATGGATAATAACAAAGTTTTAGTTTGCCATGTCTTTATTTTAAAGTTCTGTTTTTGAAAAGAAGCCATCATTTGATTGCCCTTGTTTTCTCAGCAAATACTTCAAATGCTCAAAATGATTGGCGAGGAGCCTGGTGGCACAGTAGTCTAAACTTTCATTCAGGTAAGCTTTTATTTGTCCACTTATCATGATCATGTATTTCAGTAACCTTCTTGTGAGATCCACAACTGAGATTTAGTTTTCCTATTGAAGATATCCATTTCACAGGTGCACATGGTGCATCAGATCCTCCAAGAGCCATTACAATATATGCATATTGACTTGATAACCTTTCAGTAATGGAAACTGGAAATTACTATCACTTATTGAATAACTTTGTTAGACACGTTTTTACAAAATCCTGGCATGTGTAGAACGAAGTTACAATTTCACAACCCATGTCCAGACCTCTGATTCAATACAGAGATACATAATTGATACATGATTCAACCCTTAGATTATGAGGTTTAGTGGCATACAAATGGATTAGTAAGTTAAATTTTATGTTCTCTCAGAATATGATCAGTCCATTTCAGATTCATCTTCTGTTCAATACTGGACAAGGGTCGTCATGTGTAGTTAGGAGTGGTTTTCAAACACCAGAACTAAGAAAACAAGAGAGGACAAAATCATTTGTGGGAAGACATATCAGATCAAACTTGAGTAATTGTTTATGTCAATTCCCTTAAAACTCCATGTCAAATTAAATTAGTGCAGAAACATCAGAAAATTTTCTTTGAGATCGGATGATGGCAAAAATGACCTAAAGTGGTCTGACCCTTCTTTGTATTGGCGGAAGATTCGTGCACCGGGTTACCCTATCTGTCTATGGCAAAACTGCCCACAAGTAGAGAGGCTAAAGATACAAATTTTGGTGAACAATAACCATGACTATACTAGGGATTAGTATGTAGATATTACAGAATGAAGAATAGCTTTTTGAGCTAAGATATGCCATGTGAACGATATGTATGATTTCTTACAGATCCACTTTCATTCATGTGTCTTTTAATATGTTTTATGTTGTTGCTCTTTCAGTTTTGTGTGAGCTTCATTCTCATTTATTTAATGATTTGACTATAGTGTATTATGCTTGGGCTTTGTCATCTTCTAAGACAGAATTTGTACTTGACAATTAACATCGTAATTACCTACACCAGTCTACAAAGAACTCTTTTATCTCTGAGCACGACAAGAATGTGGTTTTGCCTATAAATTTTGTTTTGTTTGGCAAAATTTTCTGCTGCTTTGCTTTAATTCTTAGCTCCCTCATTTTTTATTGTCTTGTCTTTGTCCAGGTTTGGTTGAGGAAGACAGTCCATATGGAAAAGGTGGCGAAAAGGGTACTTATTTCTTTGAATTCTCAAGACCCTTGAGGACAATGGACCATTTCCAACAAGTATTCAGATTCCCTCTACTGAGCATTCTTTATTGTTCGAAATCTGAATAGTGTTTCTGGTGACAAATTCAGATTCCAATGAGAAGACAATCACGTGTACTCCTTGGTTGCAGGATGTCCAATTCACAATCGGTCAGGCCAGCAAGGTGGCTGTTGCATTCTGGTATCCGACCGATGGGAAAGCTTGGAGCAAATCTGATCATTTTTCTGCCAGTTGCAATTGGTTACCTTTGGACATTGCATCAGCTTCTTCTTCCCGGCTGTCCTCGTCTTCCTCAAATGGTTCATGGAACTCAGCATCTGCATTTGCTTTGCTGCTCTCAGTAGTTTCTTTCTGTGTTTCAGTTTTCATAGGATACCGAGTTGCAAGAACTAAAGCCATGCCATTCACACCGATCGACACTCTATGACAAGTTCAAGAGAAGTAAGCTACAAATGCACTACAATCTACAAGTATACTTGTAAAACATACCATGCGGCTGACAGCCTCGGAAAGTATAATAGTGTTATGTGTGATCCTTGTCCTCAGTTTCCCATCAAACAAACCACAAACACAGGCACTTTCTATCTGCTAATTGGTACACCATTGCCCGACATGTAAAATTCATAGGAACCTGTTTTGCTTGTTGATTCTATTATTAATTCTTGCGCGAGAGTGTAATGTTTGAACTTGAACTCAATTACTTGTCTTGTTTAAAAATCCGTAAGAGGTGAGCATTCAGCTAAATAATATGAGAAGAGATTTCATCCAATGACTTGAGGTGAGAAATTAAAGTTGGCGTGTATTTTACTTTGGGCAAAAATCAAAAGGGCCTCCTATTTATCGTAATAATCAAGTGGTGTCTTTTTTTCAAATTATTTTTGCCTTTATAAAATGACACAACTTCCTCAAATATATTGTTTAAATTATTATTTTCTCTCATACATATTAAATTTTGAATCGCATTGTAGTGGTTAATATTTCGTAATTATTATAATATGAATATTGTTGAAAAAGATAAATTTGAATTGTGGCAGCTATCATTTGCAATTATTGTATTATAAATATTGTTGAACATGATACGTCTAAGTTCTAATAGCTATATGACAAGTCTTAGTTGGAAGAAATATAATTTTATATATATTATAATATGAATATTAAATGAATATTATAGTGTTGCAACTATGAAACATGAAATTGCCTTGTCAAAAAATTAAAATTGTTCTAGCAAAAAGTCAAACTGATCAAATAGTATGAGAACAGTCCTATTCTTTTTTTAGGGAGGGTTGTGCAATGGAATTATAAAAAATCAAAAAAGGAATGTCGAATGATTCAAATAAAAAGGGTGTCTTTTTTTTTATTATTGCCCTTTTACTTTAAATAAGATAATAATAAGAAAATATAATTATTAGTTTAATATGCCTTTATATAGAGTCACTTAAAAAAAAACCTCGGTCCATCCATCCATCAGCGGACATACAGCGGTCCATCGATCACAATAAAAAATGATTTATTCATCAGGTAAGAAACCCTCGGACACGCGGCAGCATCCTGTCAGTAGATCTCCTAAGACTCGACGGCGCTGCTAGCCCGCTCGCAACCGTGTGGCGTACATAACAGGGGCCTTCACGCCCCCCTAACTGCCCTTTGTTATCCGTCGGTTCCGTTCCCGGCTCCAAGCGACTCGCTTTATCTTCTCCGTCGCTCGGGTTCTGTGCTCTTTCGACCTCTTCCTCTGGAGGAGATCGATTTGGAATCTCGACTTGTCCGTCTCTTCCGTTAGGTTAGTGCCTCTAATTCTCGATCGATCGATCATTTTTTTTCTCTCGTGTTATTTAGAGATTATTCTTTTTCTCGTCTCGAATGTTTGAGATCCTAGAGATAGATCTGCTTATCTCCCTATGATTATAAAGAATTTTATTGATCTTCTCTGACCAGCTAGTAAGAAGATAGATTTCTAGAGTGTAGACAACACAAAGTGAGTGAGAGAGAGAGAGAGAAGAGGGGGAATGGTGGTTTAAAAGGGGAGAACTTTTCTAGGCCTTTGTTGATGGATTATGTTTCTCAATATTTATCTACCTCTTGAGGCAGGATTATTTTGCTAAGCGAAGAAAGGAGATGTACCCTTCCAAGGGGAACATTCCCTACGGGCAGCAGGCTTATGGTTCCTCACAAACATATGGGCACATCGTGAGCATACTTTTCTTGTTCTTTCTCTTATGTGAAGTTCATGCGAACATTCAAATACCTTGGCCAATGTATTTTTGTATTTGGTTTTCTTTTTTATGCATCTTGATTTCATCAACTTTCCATTTGATCTCAATCTTGCAGGCTGGTAGTGGCTATAGTGGGAACACTGTTGGCAGTTCAGATGCAGACATGAACTCATACCGAGCCTATTCTTCACAAACAGCACAATATGGAGGACCATATGCCGCTGTTTATGGTTCTTCTGCTGCTAGCAATGTGCAACAGGTCATATCATGGATTCCTTAATTAACAGAAGAAACCTTTTACCTTTTAATTTTATTTAATGCTAGTTTAGCTTTATTTTTACAGTAGTTAACCCAACTTCCCACATAACTCTTCTTTGGTTTGGTGGGGGACTATTGATGCCCTTTATAGTCTTTCATAAAGTTGCACGTCACTTGTTTATTAAAATTAATTCTCATTAAGCTTGTTATGTTCATTTACAGATTTCTTGACTTTCCTTCAATTTTTTATGAGTGTCTAACTCTAAATTGTTTGCATGGATATCCTTTTTGGACGTGTTCTGGCTTAGATTCTGGATAAACTTGCATGCTTATGCAAAATTTGATAATTTTATTAATGTTAATAATTTTGATAAAATTATATAATATTTAGTAATTGAGTATCATCTAAGGGTCAAATTTTGATAATCAGTAATTTAGTATCATCTAAAGAGTAATTTTGTATTTGTAAGAATATATACATTTACAATAATCTAATTATATGATGTTGCAAATTTTCATGTGGTTATTTTTATATTGAATAATGTTGTACGATGGAATAATTTTTATATTGAATAATGTTGTATAATGGAGTAATATATGTACTTAATGTAGCATTAATATTATTAAATATTGCCCCCGGTCTATGATGCAACGGTAACACGCTTTCATAGTGAACTAGGCATCCACGGGTCAATTCCTAGCTGTGGTTGTCGATTAATTTCCTCCCGTGCGAAAATAACCCTGGAACGTTGGCTACGGAGCGATGAGCCATTTGCACTTCTGGATTTATCCGGTGGCTAGTGGTAAATTTCTGTGGGGCTGAGCCAGTCACCTCTACGATTAGTCGATTCGAAGAGCTGGATATATGGATTATCAAAAATAAAATTATTAAATATTTGATAGTAAGAATTACCCAAACATTTAATTTCAAATTCATACTAATATATAAAACTCAATTTCATATTATATTAATTTTATTTAAAAACAAGTTATAATTTAGTTTTTCTTAAATTTTAGAAAACAAGTTTTTGCACATGGCAAACAAGTTGTAATTTAGTTTATTAATTTTATCTATAGCTAGTAGCTTAAAGAATGCCTCTTATTTGTTTGAGTGAAGTTTGGGTTTAGGTTAACAAATGTGTTTTAGCTTAAAGAATGCCTCTTAAAGTATTATAAAATATTTTGTCAAATGAAATGATTTTAATAGAAGTCGATCTAAATGAGTATGTTTCAGTGAAAAATGAGGAATATGAATGAGTGTATGGAGTTATGAGTTTTGAAAAATAAATAAAGAAGGGAAAATTATATTTGATTTTGCGATAGCATATGATCTTATACTAACTAATACCTTTTTTAAGAAAAGAGAAGAGCACTTCGTCATATTCAAAAGTGAGAATAATGAATTACAAATGGACTTTTTTATGGTTTGGAAGAGGAATAAAATGATTTATAAAAATTGCAAGGTCAACATAGATTAGTAGTGTTGGATATACGTTTAAGTTATAATATCAATAGAAGAAAAATATACATGACTCTTAGAATTAAGTAGTGAAAGTTAAAAGATGGAGATGGAGAAACAAAACATATTTAAGAAGAAGATAGGAGTACAAACATTAGGTGAAATATACGGTGACTCTAATATGATATGGGATAAGATGGTATCAAAGTTAAATAGTAGGTAAGAGGAACATGCACCACTAACTAAGAAATCTTAGTGGTGGAATGAAAAAGTATAGGAGAAAGTGAAGGAAAAATGAATAGCTTATAAGAAATTATATATTTGTAAGAACGAGTAAAACTTAAAAAATATACAATAGCTAAGAAATAGGCTAAGCAAGCAGTGAATGAAACAAAAAAATAAAAATTTTGAATTGTTATATCAAAAATTGGATATAAAACAAGAGGAAAGAGATAATTATAGAATAACTAAAGTAAGAGAGAGGAAGATAGAGATCTTGTTCAAATAAGATGTAATAAAGATGAATTCAATAAGACACTAGTAAATGATGGAGAAATAAAAGAGTTGTGGAAGTCGTTTTTTCATCAACTTTTTAATGAAAGTTTAGGTGATCAACTTAACTTAGGTAATTTAAGTAGGTCAAATGACTATATAAATTTAAACTTTTTTATCGTAGAATTCAATTTCAGAAGTAAAATTAGCTTTAAATGGGATGCAAAATAGAAAAGCCTTTGGACCATTGATTTTCTGATAGAGGTATGGAAGTACCTAAGGAAATATTGTATTGCATAACTTATAAATTATTTAATATGATATTGAAAACGAAAAAATGCCAAATCAATTGAAGGTAGGGATTGTAGTAGTTCCCTTATATAAGAATAAGAGAGACACTAAAAATTATGCAAACTATAGGGGTATTAAATTAATGAGTTATACCATGAAACTTTTGAAAGAGTAATAGAAAAGAATTTAATGAAAGAGACCACGATCATCTAAAATCAATTTGGCCTCATGCTTAGAAGGTCGACAATAGAAGTTATACATCTTCTTTGGTAACTAATTGAAAAGTATCGGGAGCAAAAACAAGATCTACACAATATAATACTTTGAAAAAGCTTATGTTAGAATTTCAAGAGAAATTAATGGGAGAATTCTAGAAAAGAGAGGTGTCAGCATAGTATGTATTGAACTAATTAAGGATATGAGGATATAACGACTGAAGCGAAGACTTCAGGTGGATTAATTGAAGTATTTTCAATAAAAATAGGATTACATCAAGGATCAACTTTAAGCCCGTATCTTTTTATACTAATCATGGACGAACTCACTGGTACCATAGTGCATGTTGTTTGCAGATGATATTGTTTTGGTAGATGAGACATGTGAAGGAATAAATGCTATACTATAATCTTGGCGTGAAACATTAGAAGTGAAAGGTTTTAGGCTTAGTAGAGTAAAAAATAGAATATATGGAATTTAAGTTTAGCAATATTAGACGTAATGAGACAATTGTTAAGATAAGAGATAATGGGTTGTCTGAATTGAGAGCTTTAAGTATTTAGGTGAGAGATATGTCTTACATAAAATAAAGTAGTTTGATATAGAGGAGAACGTTGGGTGTTTTATGTGATCGTAAAATACTTCTAAAATTTAAAGGAAAGTTTTATAAGACGACGGTTAGATCTGCTATGTACATGAGAGAGTTGCAAAGATAAGGATGTTAAGATGGATGTGTGGACATATGAGGATAGACAGAATAACAAATGAGTGTATTAGAGAGAGGTGCATCTGTTGAGGGAAAACTTTGAGAGACGTTTAAAATTGTATGGACATATAGTTAGACGACCAATAAATGTTCCAATTAGGTAATGTGAAACTATGAAAAATATGTACATTAAACGAGGAAGAGGAAAATAAAAAAAGTCTTGGTTAGCAATAATAAAACAAGAGAAAATTTAAGTATAGATGATGATATAGTAGGGAATAAAGCCTAATGACGTAGAAGGGTCCATATAGCCGACCCTATCTAGTGGGATAAGACTTGATTGTTGTTGTAAAAGTTTTTTTTTTTTGAAAAAAAGACTCGTTGCATTGAAATATATTTGGAGCTATCAAAATGTAATAAAGTTTATCAGTTTGTAATTTATCTTTGCTTTTCATTGTCGTTTTATTATCTTTGCTTCCAAAGGAATATTTCTCTTGCTTTTCATATACATGTACTAGCGGAATTCAGTGTTTGTATACACAGTCTGTTTACAAGTAATGAGGAAAAAACCACAAAATGAAAAATGCAATGTAAAAATGGATGAGTGCCTCTTCGGTTGTTGCTGATAGACATTTGCCTTATTGTTCAGCTGAAATTGGCTTCAGGTTTGCATAGTTGAATTCCTCCAGGAGTAACTTTTTGTAGCCATGAATATGTTTTTGACCAGATATTTTGTTATAAGTCTGATTACTTTGATTATTAGTTGCCTGAGTTAGTCATTAACATTTGAAGCATATATTCTGGTTTAGGTTGGTGTAGTGAGCACTAAAGAAGCAGTTTCATCATCCAACTTACAAGGTCAATCTGCTTATCAATCTGCCCTGGCAGAGCCATCCAAGTTCCCATCTGGAACTCTTGTATCAGGCTTGGGCATTACAACTGATGACTATGGTTCTGCAGCTACTCATGCATATTCCCAGAAAGGGGATCAGTTCTCTTCAGTAAAAAATCCTGATTATGGTGTAGCAGACAGGAGGCACTATGGTGAACATCAGGGTGCTTTTGCCGGCAGAGATTTGCAGACTGATTCATCAAGAAGATACCTTGAGTCTGTTTCTCTCAATAGTCGTCATCAGGTTTTCATTTTTATTTTTGTGCCTTAATACTTGTTCCATATTACACCTTGTTAAATGTTAGCTATATTGATGATTTTGGTTCTTAAATTACTTGGAAATCTGTCTATCTTTGCAGGTTGAACTGCATGATCGAATGGACCAGGTACTTGCTTATAGACTCTTATCCTATTTATGATTTGTTTCTGCAGGTGCAGATATTGATAATCCTATTATGCATTTTTTTAAGGCTTCATTGCGACAACAATTGCTGAAAGCTCAGCAACTGCAATCGGGTGCAGACATAAGGTATATTGATGCACTTATAAGACAATGCCATTATTTTCTCTGTTTTGCTACGTGTACATTTCTATTTAAATATTATGTGTGGGTATGATTAGATTCCTGTGTTACTAAGAAAATGATGGTCGACATTAGTGGTGTCTTGCACCGATCTTTTGCTTATTTGGTATTGTATGCAGCTCCATTCACAGCTTTGTAGTTAGTGGAAATTACGAATCTTATTGCACTGAGATGGAATATGCATTTCTGGCAGACAAGATGAATACTATACAGCAAGGACTCTTCCTACTCATTCACAAGAAATTAGCGGCTATGGTGCAAGGATGGATGCTGATCCCCATGGTCTATCTAGTTTTGGTGCTGCTTATGGTGGACAAACAGCTTCCATTTTAGGGGGAGCTCCCAGAAGAAATGTTGATGACCTTGTGTATGGCCAAGGATCGTTGAATGCTGCTTATGGGGTGGGGTTGCCACCTGGTCGAGATTATGCTGCAGGAAAGGGTATCCTGGGTACTCATGAGTCTAATTATCAACCTAGTGTTCTTGCACGTTCACATCCAGCCCTTGGAGTCTCCATGGTGGACGAAAGGAATGATGATAGGCATGCTTACCGCCGAGAGCTCGAGTTAAGGGAGGAAGAACGTCGTAGAGAATTGATTTGGGAGAGAGAAAAAGAACGTGAAAGAGAAGAGCGGGAACGTGAAAGAGAACGCGAAAGAGAACGCGAAAGGGAACGAGAAAGAGAACGCGAAAGGGACCGAGAAAGGGAACGCGAAAGGGAACGCGAAAGAGAACGTGAAAGGGAACGCCTTCGAGAGCGTCGTGAAAAGGAAAGGGAACGAGATCGCAGGCGTGCACTTGAAGCAAGGCGAGAACGAACACCACCAAGACCTATTAGAGATCATAGAGGTTCTTCTTTAATAAAGGATGAGAAGGCTGTTCGTCGAGCAACACCACATCGCGAGGCTGTGCATAGGTGGATCTTCCTGCTATATTTATGCATGCTGCTTGCTGCTGCTTCTGATTTGCAGCTTTCTAACTAATCTGTTTGTTCTTGGCACTGAAGGCATCATTCACCTGTTAAAGAAAAAAAGAGAGAATACATCTGCAAGGTAAAAGATAGAATCATAACTATATAGTCAATCGCTCATTTAGATTGTCAGTCATGTCTACTTGATGCAATCCTATTAGTCCAACTTGCAGTTATTGAAAACCTAATTTCAGACTTTGGTTCATCTTCTCTATGTTGGATTCTCCTTTCCTCTCTTCACCTGGGAATTTATTGGCTCCTTAATTGCCCTTTGTTCATCATCTTCTTTGCTGTGATCATAATTAGAATTCTTTCCTGGCAAACTTGTTAAGCTCTGATATTTGCGTTGACTTAGAAAAGACATAATATATTTGGGGACACAACATATCTATGTAAAATGCACAGTTGAAACTATTAATTGGTTATATCCATTTCGTAAATGTTTATGGTAATATTGTGGAATGATTAACATAACGATGGCAGGTTTATCCATTCTGCTTGGTGGATGTTGAAAGAGATCATTTGTCTTTGAGCAAGAGATATCCTAGGCTAGTGATAGCAGCAGATTTTTCGAAGGTTCGACTTACATTCAATAATATAATTTCTTGGTTCAAAACTTTTTGTTCTTGTATTACATACACTGATACTGCAATTGCATATTTCACAGATTATTGTGAACTGGCCGAGGGAAACACTGAATCTTTCTCTTCATACTCCTGTTAGGTTTGAGGCCATAAAATTCTTCCGCCATTAATTTTGTACTAATTTTTCTAATTTTCTTTTCTTGGCAAATGTGATAAATAAGTGGTTGTACCATATTATTTTCTGTAGCTTTCAGCACAGTTCCTTGGATGTGGAAGATAAAAGTGAGGAGAAAGGGCCTGTTTTCTTGCAGGACTCCTCTGAATCCAAGGGTGTCAAAACTGTTTGGAACTCCAAGGTAAACTACAATGCTTCTTTTTGTATTACTTCTATGGACATGTAACTGTAGATAACACTTTCTATTTGTTGGTAGTTTAAACATGAATTAATTGTGTACTCGTGAACATATTATACCTATCTGAGTCTTGACTATCTGACTTCCAAATTCAAAATTTATCATTGCTTGCTTGTACTTTAATGTCTTTCAATATTACATTACCAGGCTATTGCTTGCTCTATGTTTTGCTATACCATAGCCATATAACCATAGACACAATTTTCCTTCTTCTTGATGAAAATATTTTCCACTATTCTGAGAAGTAAATGCACATTTTCCTTCTGCTTTAAACATTCAATGATATTACAAAGAAAATGTACAAGCAGATCTGTTAAAATAAAATTATATAAAGTATTTTTTAAATAAATATTGTAAATTGGTTCTGTATCTATGATCTTATTTGCAAGATATTTTTATTTTCAGGTTATCTTGATGAGTGGAGTCAGTGCTGAAGCTTTGAATGAGTTGTGTTTTGGTAAAGACAATGACGAGAGGCCAGTGCATGTTAACAACATCTTGAAGTTTGCTATTATGAAGAAAGATCATTCTTTTCTGGCAATTGGAGGTCCATCACATATGACTTCTGATGGGGATATGCAAGTTGATGATTCTTCCTTGATTCAGACTGCTATCAGGCAAGCTACTTGTGAATTTGTTTTAGTATGGTTTATTATCCGATATTTGTGAGTCATAATTGATCTACGAAGCACTCTTTTTCTCGCAGACATGTCAAACATTTAACTCAACTTGACCTACATTGCTGCCATCATTGGAATCGTTTCCTTGAGGTACATATGTCTGTATTTTGAATTTCATTTTTACTATTTTTTCTTTATTTGTACGACTTTTGTGCACTCATGGGGTAAATTTATCCGTACTTTGTTTGCAAAACTTCTGCTTATATGTTGTTCTGATACAATGCCCTAAGGAATATTTTAATATCAAATCAATCTATTCTGTGGTGACCTGCAAGAAACTTTTGTACGTTGTTCTCTGTTATCTAATCTATCCTTTGCCTCATTCTTTCTAGATGATTTGACATCTCTTTAATTCATTTGAAAAATGCAATTATTTTATATGGCAAGGATAGCCAGGCTTTATCAACTGACTTCAGCATATTGTTTCCTAATATAATCTGAGCATACAGATTGCTGTCTTATTCAAATACTTACATGTAGCCTTCTAGGCCTCCTTTTCCCCCTCCATTTTTTGGAAAGCTGTCTGTTGAATATTGTTATGAAAATTTTTAATAATTTTTTTATTCTTTAGTACATGGACGAGATTTTCTTACTTTTGCTATTTTTGTTGTATTTATTAATTGGGTTATCCTGCATTTAAATTTGATGAACACTAGCGTTCTTGGCTTATAAGGCCAATATATTTCCAGGGAAACTATTATCGATCAATTCATTATTATCATTGATTAGATGTGATTGATTTATACCATCTCAGCTGTAGATGGGCAATTCATAAGGCCATTTCATTATTATCATTGATTAGATGTGATTGATTTTATACAATCTGAGCTGTAGATGGATATTAAGGTGGCGTTTGGTACACGGGTATGAGAATGGGGAATTGGATACATTCCCAAATCTTGTGTTTGGTTGATGGAAATGGGAATTAGATTTTGGAATGAAACCTAAAAACTTTGGTATTGATGAAACTCACCTCCTTTGGTTTCACCATATCCAAAAATTTGGACATCATCCAGATTATTTTGGACTAAAATACCTTTTATATATTTGTTCAATTTTTCTTTTATATCACTTTTTCTCTCCTTATTCTCTCTCTCCCTCATACTTTTTCTCTCATTCTCTCATCATACTTTCTCTCTCATTTTCTATCGTCACATTTTTTCTACCCTTTTCTCTCTCATCACACTCTCCTCATTTTCTCACACCCTCTCTCTTCATTCTCTCTCATCACACACTATCTCTCTCATCATATTTTCTCTCTCCTCAATCTCTCCTAGCACATTCTCTTCATTTTCTCTCATTAGGTTTTCTCTCTCATCGTGCTTTCTCTCTCCTCAATCTCTTCCTTTACTCTCTCCTTATTTTCTCTCATCACACTTTCCCTCTCTTCATTCTCTCCTATCACACTTTCTCTCCCATTCTCTCCTTAATCTCTCCCATTACACAGTCTCTCATCATTTTCTCTCATCACACTGTCTCTTTTGATTCTCTCCCATCTCACTTTTTCTCTCCTCATCCTCTCTCATCACACGTTTTCTACCTTTTTCTCTCACATTCAATTTTCTCTCAGATCTAATTTTTTCTCTTAAAGGTAAAAAGGAAATTTTGATTTATTCCTATAGAAAATATTCAACTAACCAAATATTATTTTTAAGAGTGATATTCATGCTCATACTCATTCTTATTCCACAATACTATCATTCCCATTCTGATTTCTAGGAAAGAACCAAACACCACCTAAATTGTGCTTCATTTATTCATGTCTGGACCCCAATTATTCTTAGATGCTTCATTATTATTTCTATTTACATCATAATTTCCCCCTATGCATTAGAATCCGATCAGTTAAGTTATCTTGTATGCACTATCAAAGAATACCTACACTCTTATTAGACCAGGCAAATTTATTACACAAATAAGTTGTGGACCTTGATTTGTTTTGTGGTCTTGCACTTCCAAGTCTTCTTAGTGACCAGCCTAATGAAATCTCACTGAACCAGTTATTAACGTTCCTCTTTGTTTGGATTATGCAGTTACATTTCTTATACAGAAGGAAATGATACTGAAACACAGAAATTTACTGAAAAGTCACTCATTGAGTTTGTCACTTATTTTGTGAGTTCTCAGTCTACTTTCTTAATTCCACCTTGGTTGAGATAAGGGGCTGTTCATCCCAAATAAATATTCAATTTGGGATGGATTTGGTTTGCCCTGTCTGTAGCTCAACAGGGTATCAAACCTATTCAGGTCTCCTGGTTGCTTGAGTAGGGACTCCAGTGGGATGGATTATGCAGACCCGGTCTGATGACTTTAACTGATTGTGACTTAATTCTATGATGTGTTAGCTTGTGTTAAGAGGCAGTAGTCTAGTGCTTCACTAGTAGCTAACATTATTTAATATATATACCACTACTTGGATTAAAACACATACTTGTCTATTACATCTTCACACTTACTTTTTATCTGACAGTGAAGTGCTTACTGTGTTATCTACCAATGAAAGCAAAGTTGCATGTAGATTGCAGGATCAGTTATTGGTTCTGTGGTCCAATCATGTATTTTTATTATTTTTTATCTTTCTTCTACCAAATTTTACTTCTTCCAATGTTTTATATTTGCATATCTTAGGCTGGTTATATGCTCCTTGTGTCCTTGACTAAACTAATCAGAACGTTGCATTTGCTTTAATGCATATGTTGAGTTCTTCATATAATCTAGTAGGTTTGAAGGTATTCTTTTATAATTTATATGATAATTTGAGATCTTATTTTATGTACTTTTGTTAGATACACTATGATAGAGTTGGAAAGGATGGCTTTTTTAGCCACAAGGAAGTTACAGTGTTGTATGTGCCAAACTTGTCGGAATGCCTTCCATCATTGGATCAGTGGCGAGTGCAGTGGCTGACATACAAGGAGATGGCTGAGAGGGAACGAGTTTCAAAGGAGAAGGTTTATTTTCTCCTTCTGTTTCTCAAATCTGTTTTCCATTGCTTTTTCTATGCATTAATTCATCCAAGAACCCTATTAAATTATGATTTTTTTTTTTGTCTTTTAACATCTATTCTAGAAACCTGCAGAAAAGAAGGAATCTGGCCAAGGTAAGTCCGAGGGTTTTCTTCCCTCATAATTTTAGCCATTCTTATTGAAGTGCATCGTTTATGCATATCATTATTGGTATATGCAGGGGGAAAATTTCAAAGTAAAATGGTGAACAATAACTCAGCTGGAACACTGAAATCTGAAGACAACTTGGTTAAGGATGAGGCTGCTGATGTGAAAAGTAATGACCAGTCCAAGGTTGAAGTTGGTGAATCCAATAAAATTCCATCTGAACAGAAAGAAAAAATACTTTCATTAGCTGATACAGAAAGAAAAGATGATGTTGTTGACGGTGGACAAAGTAAAGCCAGCGAGAATTTGACTGGTGAAGGTTCTGTTGAGCTGTCAGCTGAGACTAAAAAAACAACCAAAAGGAAAATTGTTAAGAAGGTAGTGAAAGGAAAGGCTGTTGGTAAGAAAGCAATTATTGCTGGCGCTGACAGTATCACCAAGCAGGAAGTGATGCAAGATGAAAACACAGAAAATAAACATGGCAATTCTGATCAGCAGAGCCCTGCAACTATGACAACTACAATTGTCACAAAAGGTACTCTTGATAAGTCACCACTTATGGAAGATAAAGCTAATTCACCTGAAGCCCAAACTGATGGGAAAACTAAAAATGAGTCAACAATCATGGATGGAACAGAAGTAGTGAAGAAAGAACATGATGGGGGCTCCAGTGGACATGGTACAGAAGTTAAGATACCTGGAAAAAAGAAAATCATCAGAAGAGTGATTAAAAGAAAAATTTCCACTCTGAAAGCTAAGGATGCAAAAGCAAACAAAAACACTGAAGAAATTAAGGAAGATGTAAAAGCTGATTTGGAAAAGAAGGAAACAGCAGTTGAATTGAATACTCCTGAAAAACAGACAACAGAGGGATCTAATATTCCTAACAAGGATCAGTTGAATGAAATAACAATGACAAATGATAAGACAAAGGAAACTAAATCAGTTGATAGTGATGCCATCCCAGAGAAAGGAAGCTCAAAGACTGTCAATGGTTTGGAAAATGTGAAAGAAAAAGACTCTAAGAAAGGTGGGCAAGAAGGAAAAGAGAGAAAAAAAGATGAAAAAGAGATGAGTAGAGATGGAAAGCATGAGCTGCACCAAAAGTCTAGCAAAGAAAAAGAGAAAGGAGGTTCTGGAGAACCTCCTAAGCATCCTGGGTTGATTATGAAATCCTATCGAAGCAGGGGATCCAAAGTATGTTTAGTTGCATTGTTTATATTTCACTCACAGAATGCCTGGACCAACTTGCCTAACATGTTAATTTTTTTTATTCTGCAGCTTCGTTCTGTGTCCCTCTCATTGGACGGACTCCTAGATTATAGTGATAAAGACATAGAAGAATCATCATTTGAGGTTTGTTTACACTAAATACTATAATAATTTCTAGTCTTTTCTAAGGCATGGTCGAATGCCTTATTAGTGATGATGCTTTGTTGTGCTATTTAGCATGCTCATGCAACAAGCATCACTGGCTAAAACTTGAATTACAAACTGAATGGTATACCTTGAAATAAACCAGTGTTTATATCCTTGTAGATATATTTCTATGAAATGTGTGTTTGACGTGCATAAGTTTGTGAACATATCCCCTTGAAAAATACACAATTTAATCTATCAACACATATTCTTGTGCTTATGTTGTAACAGAATCATATATCTGTTTTCCCTTTCTTATTGTTAGCTAAGCATAATAAATATGCAAAGTAATTTTCTATTTATCTGCACTATTATGATTTTTGTCTTATGCGCCATTTTAAATGTGGATTTCTTCAGCTTTCCCTGTTTGCTGAGGCCTTCAATGAAATGCTTCAGTTTGGGATGGGCTATCATTTATTGTCCTTTCTTGAGGTATAATGTAAATGTATTACTTTGTTGTTTGAGTTGCCTTGTTATTTAATTTAACTATCTTTATTTTTTGATATTTAGAAATTGAATAAAAGATGTATATTGAAAAGAAATAATCGGAAAAGACAACGTGATGAAAAACTAGAGAAGGTTTCTGGAAAGGAGAAATCGCCTACCAAACATCCAAAAACTGATGATAGCCCTCCTGTTGCAAAGGAGGATACGTCAAACAAAGACGATGATGAAGCTTTAAATGTTAGTGAGTCTACAAAATTAGTAAAGGAAGATGTGTCTGACAAAATGGATCCTGAAAATAAGGGCATAGATAGTTCTTCAGGTGGAGGGGATGAAGCTAAAGTTGAAGACAACGCAATGGACGATGATATGATAGATGAGGATGAAGATCCAGAAGAAATTATAGAAGAGGAGGAAGCAGATGATGATTCTAGATCAAATGGAGTTCAAAAGGCAAGTTATGATTAATGTCTATGGTTCCTCTCATTGAATATTATGAAGATTGCAATACAGTAGATATCAGCTAAGCTCATTGTTAATTTTTGAATGTTAAAATAGATGCACATCTGTGTACTTTGTGGAATCTTAATTGAGTTCATTTTCAAAAGGAGCCCATTTTGCATATTTTAATTTAGCATGGAAAAACCCTATTCAGTGATCCCTCAGATTTGCAATCTTTCACATTACCAACTCTTTGATTTTTGAGTTTTTATAATTCTATGAATATCTGTACAGGATGATAATACTGGTGTAAGAGTGGAAACTGAGTCGGAAGTTGATGTTAAGATGGATGTAGATCCTGTAGTTATGAAGGAAAGTAACACTGACAAACCTGGCATCGATAAGGCTGCAAATGATGATGAAGCAGTCACGAAGGATAATAAACAGAATGATGACAGGACGGATTCTGTAAAGAATGAGAAAGTTTCTGTAAAAACTGTCGAGGAAGCATCCATAGTGAATGGAGTGTTGGATAAGGAGCTTTTGGAGGTTATTGAATTTTCATTTTGTTGAAGTTTTTGGTCATTTTAGGTGGTACGTTGTTTTCATGATAACAATGGCCTTATGTTCTCATTTGCAGGCGTTCAGATATTTTGATAAAAACAGAGTGGGATACATCAAGGTAATTCAGCAAGATCATTTTACTTGCTTTCAATATATTTTTTTTCCTTCTTTCTCATGATTGGTTGTTCAATTTGTTTTTGTATATTTACCATTGCAGGCTCAAGATTTAAGGTGCATTCTTCACAATTTAGGCAAATTCATGTCTAACAGGCATGTCAAGGTTGGTACCATCTATTTCCAACATTTACACTTATTTTTAATGGGAAATTCTTTTCCTCATTTTGTTTTTCTGTTGTTCTTAATCTTGGTTGCATCCTCAACCAACCTTTTCTGTATGCTAGGAACTGGTGCAAAGTGCTATCCTGGAAAGTAATTCAGGGAGATCTCACGATCGTGTGTTTTACAATAAGCTTGTGAAGATGGAACTTAGGGATGTACAGTGATGATGGTGCTGTCAAGACACCTGAAAGTTTTTCATCTATAGTCTGTCATCAGGATTTAAATATATTTTATTTTGCCATAGCTTCAAACTAGAACTGAGTTGTTGCAGATGCAACTCACAATGATGAATCCACTTATGTGATTTTGTTGCTGAAGTTAATTTATTATAGTTCACGCCTGCGTCTCCATTTATTGATTGGAAAAATTCTACTCGTGGTGATCTGATTACATCCCATTGCTATGAGTGCAATCTCCTCACCTGCGTTGCGATGTTCATGTAACAAAAAGGTGATTTGCTCGTCCCAGCGTTTCCGTCAACTTGTCCTTAAGTCAACACGGAAGAGGTAAATCACGGGTGGTTATTAGCCATTAGTGCAAATGATCAAGATATGGAGGAGATTATGTTCGGTCATGTCGAGTTCGCGTTGCGATGTTTATGTTGCCTATGATACTATCTCCATGAATTGTTAATGTCGCTTATTTATTTATTTATATTTTTAATCCAATTTAAGCCAACTAATTTTGGGGGTTATCAGTCCGGTGTCAATCCGTGCAGCTTCATGATTAGTCTTTTGCTTCAGCTGTTGATATAATACAGATTTCGTATTTTGATTTACTCTTGTTAGGACGAGGAACATCTGGAAACTTGGGGACGAGGTGGAACTCACTTAAATCGTAATGGCAAGCAAATTCCCGAACTAATGTCTCATATTTATTCGAATAAGAGCTCAGGCCTAGGGATTTTGTCCAATTAAAATTTGCTCTTTTTTAGCTCAGGTTGCCTTCACTTTAATTTTTGTGATCTTTACTTCGATTTTCAATGACTAGTCACAAGGCTTTATGTGCTTGATTGGCTGTAGGATCAAAAACCCACAATTTACTAAACATAATTTTCTGATTAATACTTCAACTAGAAAACAGATGACTTCAGCGCGCTATACCTTATTTAATAACTGCTCGAAGCAGGGCCACCAGTTAACTACCACAGGTGTATAGGTAACTAGAGATCAGCGTCGGTGACCGCACATCTCAAGCGAACCGACTTTAGTTGCGTCGCAAACCCCACCTGCGCACTCGGAGCCGGAGCTCCGCCGCGGCGGCGAGGAACTCCGCCGTCTGTGCTGCCGTCAGGATCTCCACCATTCGCCGCAGGGTGGCGTCCCGTAGCTCCTCCGCCGCGTTAACGGTCGCCCTCAGCGCCCGCGACACCTCGTCCACGGCCGCCTCCCACGCGCTCCCGTTGGCGTAGAGGAGTCCGGCTCTCACTGCCACGAGCACCGCGTGGCCGGCCATGGCTTCCTGCGCGCCAGCCATGTCCTCCGAGATCCGGTGCTCCGCCAGCTCCACCTCCTGCCGGAGCAGTTCGACTGCGGCGCGCTGGTCCGGCGCTAGGAGGCAGCGGCCAGGGAGGAGGCGGAAGGCAAGGGAGGGCTTCCAGCCGCCTATCCAGAGGAAGGTGCGCTCGAAGGGGGTGAGCCACGGGTGGGTGAGGGCGCGGAGGAGGTCGGAGTCGGCGAGGCGGGCCTTGGCGCCGCGGTAGTCGCGGTAGTGGATGAGGAAGGCGTCGACGGCGCTGGGGATGAGGTCGGTCCGGTGGGTGACTGCGTGGAGGAGCTCGGTCCGGAGGTTGTCGAGGCGGGTGAGCCATGAGTCGAAGAAGGCCTCCATGGGTCCGGCGCGGCCCCGGTGGTGGAGGGCGAGCCAGGAAAACCCGGTGGGGGTAGAAATAGCCGATCCATTTACTTAAGCAGGAAGCAAAAAAATGTGCAGGGAAGGAAGGAAGGAAGGAACGGGAGAGGGGAGATAAGCGGCGGGCGAGAGGGAGGCGTGGTGGCGGTGCGGTGGGTGTCGGCCGTGGCGATGGGAGGGAGCGAGGTGGAAGTACGAGGTTGGTTTATTTTGGAATAATTATTAATTTTTGTTTTTCTGACGAATTGGTGACGCAACGACGCTTCGGCCAGAAAGGTTCGAGATAGAAGCCAAAACTCTGTCTGTGTCTGCAAGCAGGGAAAGCAGCAGTGGGCCGCTTGACTCGGTGACCGACTAATGCCTGATGGTGAGTGGATTTCCTATTTTGGATTTGTTTCCTTCCGTTGATTCGCTTTGGGTAAATTTGAAAGCACAAAAGGCTCCTCGCCCACACCGTAATTAGGATTTTAATACCTCGCCGCTGAAAGATGCAAACTTGTATCGAATTCCCCCTGATGGACGAGTTGCATTTTTTTTTTCAAGATGATCAAGGAGCAACAATCAGTCAAACACCAGAAGATAAATTGGACCATCCAAGAGCACTAACGAAAGTGAACTGCATTAGGGATGCGCTATAAAGGTAGTATGGCAAGAATAAAGAAGCTAAGCAACAATGGAACATGAAAAGAGGTAAACTCAAACCGCCAATGCCTGAAGGCCCATGAGCTTTACGGTCAGTTTACTTGGATAGAAGATATAACAAGGGAAAGAGGAAGGATGACACAAAAGAAGTGGATGTATCTGAAAATGTATATACGGACATTGTTAATGGCTCCACTACCGATCGAGCAATCTTCACAAATCCATAATAAGTAAAGTAATCACTAATCAAGAATGGTTCCTTACTCCAAATTCAGTTATAGCAGTAGAACTGAATCCCATTTATTAAATTCAACTTTAAAAGTGAACAAAGAATGCATTCGGCTTTGTTTATTCTGAGAGGAGGGACTACCTTAGCAAGAAGTCCAGTTCTTGTGAGTGCTGATGAGTGCTGAAAAGAGCCCTGCCGAAGCCATCAGTAGAGTGTTTGAGAGGAGGAAGCCCTTTCCGTCCCTGACGTCGCCGAGAGCCATCAGTCCGTCAGCGAGGTCTTGAACGATGGAGAGCTGCTTCAGCAGTAGCTTCGTTCTCAGTTTCCTTAGTTCCTCGTCGCCCTCTCCAGGTTTAGCGCCGTCGATCCTCGATTGGATCGAAGACTGGATCTTTCGTACTTCTCGTGCCTTTAGGGAGACGCTGCCAAAGTAGCCGATAAGCTCCGCCCAAGCGCTGATCTTTTGGAGCCGCCGGGAGTACTCGGAGGGTATGAGACCGGCCTTGGATAGCCACACGAACTGCTCGAGGAAATAGTAGAGGCCCTCGCCGCCGTATGCGACGGCGGCGAGGACGCGATCGGCGGGGGAGAGGGCAGCGCCACCTGCGGCGGCACGGAGGGCGTTGAGATCTTGGACGAACTTGCCGAGGCGGAAGGCCTTGCGGCTGAGACCGACGCTGGATTCGAATGACTTGAGGCGGGGAGCGAGGGCCGGGGGGAGCGGGGAGGAGGGGGCGGCGAGGGCGATCTTGGCGGCGTAGCGGGAGATCTTGAGGAGCTTGTCGACGCCGTCGCGGCGGGCGAGATAAACTTCGAGGTGGAGGAGAAAGTCGCGGTCGCCGCCCTTCGATGGCCTCGCCGCCGCAGTGGCCAGAGGAGGGGAGGAGGGATTCTGCGACGGGTCTGCGACTGCGCGGTCCGCCATGAAAAGGGAGGAAGCAAAGAACCGATTCAGATCCGCTTGCAGTCAAAACAGGGATGCTTTGACGTCTGACGTGTAGTAAAGTAAAGTCGCAATTTGCAAGGGCCAATTTGACATAATTTGTTAAATTATGAGCTATCTAAAACGGGAAAGTTACAAGGCACAAGAAGAAAATAATGAAACTATCATGTTTCTCAAACGGTCCTATACTGATCTCAACTGTCCCACGCTTAACCCTATAATCGTGCCTCCCTTGTATTTGGCCACTTATTCTAATAGCTAATATCTATCCGTAATTTGTCCCCAGGGCGTAGCACAGATGGGGAGTGCATGGTTTCGTGGCTGAAAGGTCCAGGGGTCGATCCCCGGGGTGTCATTGCCTGGGGTTAACGTCTCCGCCATGCACTTTCCACCTGTGTACCTGCATTTATCTCCCTCCATATCCGTGGGACCG
Source organism: Zingiber officinale (assembly GCF_018446385.1). NCBI lineage: Eukaryota > Viridiplantae > Streptophyta > Magnoliopsida > Zingiberales > Zingiberaceae > Zingiber > Zingiber officinale. The sequence continues at coordinate 131,756,408 of NC_055994.1, forward strand.
GCTCTAGGGGGCCGCTGATGTGGCGATTCCACATTTTTTTTAATATCTATCCGTAATTATCCCCGGATTATAATATAATGGTAGGGTATTTAGGTTATTATTCAAACATCCACGGTTCTAGTCTCAATTATGGTAAATTTGTAAGAATTTTTTCTTCAAATGGAGCACACAACTAAAGGATGTTTGGTTCCTGAGTTGCTCGTTACGAGCGCTTTCTGATTTATTCCGGTGGTCGATGAAAAACTTTCATAAGGTCCGGCCGATCACCCAAGGCTCGACGTTACCCAGCCTGGTTAATCAATTTTTTAATATTAATCCATAATTTATCTTTTCTGTATTGACCTAGAAACGAATTGACAGGAGTACTAGGGTGCCAAATTTATAGAAAGATAAATTAAAAAACTAAACAAGTCACTATGTGGAAGGGTTTTTTTCATCGACTTCACCGGGTATATATATATAAATATTAGTATTGATCGATTTTCATTATCTAAAAATATAAATTTCAAATTTAAGGAGTTGAAATAAACTTAAATTGAAAATTTTTTATCATAACCTTTGGTTTAGTTGATATGATCTAAAGTTGATGATGTGATTCTTGTTTGTAGAAGAGAAAGGAAAAGAAAAAAAAACACTTGTATTTAGGAGAAGAGAGTTAAAAATTGTAGGTTTATTACTATTGGAGAAGAGGAGAAGAAGCAAAGGGACAAGAAAAGAAAGAGGAAAATAAAAGAAAAGGATTTGCATATAAAGAGGAAAATAAAAGAAAAGGATTTGCATATAGTATAGCGGAGTTGCAACATGTGTACAAGAAGGGGGAGAAAAAAAATGAAATAGAAGATTTTCTCAAAAAAAAAAAAATATCTTAATTCATTTTAAATCAACCCATTTAAATCTTAAACTTGATTTAGCCATAACTTTACCAAATCAATTTAATGTAATCCTTATCTCCGCACCTACTTATTAGATTTAATTCGAACTAAATTCAATTTTAGTTTAGTGTCCTCACTCCCCATCCTATAATTTAGTTTATCGATTATATATATAAATTATAATTCAATACATAATATTTCAATTTTCGATATTTCCTAATAAAAGTTGTATCAATGGATAAGTTAGGTCGTGTACTTTCTAAATATGCGATCAATTTCAATTTCTATAATGAAGATGATGAATCGGCCAATCAAAATGATGAGGGATTTCAAATGTATAATATTAGCCTCTCCTCCACATGGCCTGTGTTGTATGTTTCAGTTTCTATAATGAACGGTGATGAATCGACCAATCAAAATGATGAGGGATTTCAAATGTATAATATTATTAGCCTCTCCTCCACATGGCCTGTGTTGTATGTTTCAGTTTCTATAATGAACGGTGATGAATCGACCAATCAAAATGATGAGGGATTTCAAATGTATAATATTAGTCTCTCCTCCACATGACCTGTGTTGTATGACTAAGTGATGTGGACCACATGACCTGTGTTTTATGACTAAGTGATGTGGGGCACCCAGAAGTGATTCGTGCTCTTGGACTTGAGTCACACGGCTAGTGCTCAGCATATCAAATCTCTCTATATATATATAGATGTAATAAGGTAGAATATATGAAATTTAAGTTTAATAATATTAGATGGGTACACGATTATATCGAAAAGAATTTAGATATTTCCATAATGGTATGATATTGTCCACTTTGGACTTAAGCCCTCATAGTTTGCTCTTGGGCTCTACCCAAAAGGCCTCATACCAATGGAGATATTTTTTTCTTATAAACCTATGATCTTTCCCATATGTTTTCAATGTGGGATTATGTTTGTAACCTTTCATCCCCAACAATTAGCACACAGATGAGCAGTTTCGACAAGGAGAGGAGAACGAGAGGAAAAAAAACACGAGAAAAAATTGAGAAAAAGTTGTATTTAAAAAATTTAAAAAACGCCATGGCAAATTCACTAGAGTAGTCCATAATAATCCGTAGGAAATGGTCCGTGTGTGTGTGTATATATATATATATATATATATATATATATATATATATATATATATATATATATATGATGAGATGATGAAGAGGAATCCTATCAAAGGTGGATCAAACTAAGGAAAATCGACTGACGTGGAGTCAAGGACAAAAATGGTTAAAGGTCTCGGTCGGCCAGCCGTGCCGGACGACCAGGCAAGTGGACGAAGGGGAAGCCTGATCTGCCGGGCAAGTATGTCGAACAGCTCGCCCGATGACAGCAGATGGAATCGAGAAGTAAATGATAATCCGCAACGAGCTTGCCTCGCCGATCGGGAGACATGTCCAGTCAGACGAAGGTAACCAATGACAATCGGGAAACAGGAAAGAGACGAGCTAGTAGATCCAATATGCATGACCGAGCAGGGGTGTCTCAACCGAGTGGTTGTCGCTAGGCCTTCAGCGGGACCCACCTACGTATCTCGTCATATCCTTATGGGGGTTTGCGCCACTGACAAAGGAGCACATGTTCCGTAGGCAAATGGTACTTTGGAAGCTTTCAGCCTGTCACATCAGAAATATGCATGCTCGTTTAAGGAAAAGTGTCAGAGACACTTTTTAACTTGTCTTTGCCTAGGACGTTTTGGAAAACATGCATACTCTTTGAGATGCATGCACAGATACTACAATGACATTATAAAAGGGGGAGGGGTTCACATTTACAGGTGGAGGTTTGCACAACTTCGTCATTTTACATGCTCTTTGCTATAACACTCTTGTTATTCTCTACATCGTCGGAAACTGAATTGAGCGTCGGAGGGCCAATGCCGAGAACCTCTTCCCGGCATGGCACTGACACCTTTGTGTTACATGACTACGTGGAGTCTTCACTTTGTCAAACATCGAGCCACAGCCACAGTCCTAACTTATCATCTTTGCTTTCAAACATGATCAATATATATAAGGGGTGTTACCCTACACCCATGTTTGAGCAGCAATGTATATATATATATGTTTAAGCAATGGTGAGCACCTGCTAAGGTGGCACATGTACACTCAGTAAGTTTTTATTTTTTTATTTTTAAAAATACTGAGTATTTTTCCTTTACCAGAGAAGAGTTCGTTTAGGTTTTCCTCGCCGCTCTCATTTACGTCCCCCGCCCTTGTCGCAATCCCTCGTCCCTTGTCGCATCCTAATTTTTGTCCCTTGTCGCATCCTAATTTTTGTCCCTTGCCACCGTCATGCCTCGCCGTAGCCCTTGCATCTTCGTCCCTCACAGCCGCTGTGATCCCTCACTGATGGTGCCACTTCTTTTTCCGGTGATCTCATGTAGAAAATCTCCGTCATTGTGCTCAAACCCTAGCTTGAACTTCCCTCGATCCACTCTTTTCCTAGGTTTCTCCGCATTGATCTTTGTTTAGTTGAGGCCAAGGTCGTATCATGGTGGCAGTAACTTCTTGAAAAACAATATTTACTTGAAAACTCAATTTGGCACTCGTCAAGGTTATTGATACTGTTATCCAATACTCTCTTCAGTTTTCTCATATGTATACTCATTAATCTATGATTTATACCAGATTAATTTATCTCTTTCATGTCTATTTGATTTAGAATATTTTTTTACAATACGATTATATACAGAACTTCATCATCTCACATATAAGTATTGTGGTTCGTAGTTTGTTGAAAACAATATTTGGAATAGGTTTTCATATAATCACTAGTATTATGAAAAAAAGAATTTCATTTGATAACTTCTATTCTTTTGGTGGTGCAATTTTGAAGAAATTTACAAAACAGATTTTTTTTTTTTTTAACCACAAGAAAGTGGCGTTGGCGAGCGACGAAAACGAGAGCAGCATGAAAAACCTAAACTATTCTCTCGTAAAGGAAAAACACTCGTACTTTAAAAAAAAAAATTAAGAACCCTGCTGAGTGTAGGTGTGTCACCTCTATACGATCGAAAAAAATTTAAATATCTATATAATGGTATGATATTATCCATTTTGAATCTAAATCTTCATGATTTTATTCATGAACTCTACCCAAAAGGTCTCATATCAATAGAGATATCTTTCTCTTATAAACTTATGATATTTCCCATGTGTTTTCAATGTGGGACTATGTTTGCAACCTTACAACCCCAACAATCCTCCCCTCAAACAAAGGACCGAGTCCTACCCGCAACTAGGACTTCCTGCCTAGTGTCTGGTTCTCTTGATCCGGACATGGGACCTCCACTTCTTTGTTCAAGGTCAATATTCCACCCGCATGGTTCGATTGGATCATGACTCCTGTGCACAGTCGACGGTTAGTTCTTCTAGCAGTCCGGGCTCTGATACCAATTGTAGAATCAAAAAGAATTTAGATATCTCTACAATGGTATGATATTATCCACTTTGGGTCTAAGCCCTCATGGTTTTGCTCTTGGGCTCTACCCAAAAGGCCTCATACGAATGGAGATATCTTTCTATTATAAACCTATGATCTTTCTTATGTGTTTTCAATGTGGGACTATGTTTGCAATGCCCACATATCTCCACAATGACATGATATTATCTACTTTGGGCCTAGGCCCTCGTGGCTTTGTTCTTGGGCTTTACCCAAAATACCTCATGTCAATTGAGATATCATGCATCCTTTTAACCCCATGATCTTTACCAAATCTTTTCAATATGAGACTTTGATTGAACCCCAACAATCCTACCCTGAAACGAAGAACCACAATTACTCTCATGGTCTGGCCTCCCCGCGAGCATCTGGTCACACTGACCTGCTCTTGACCTCCCCACGAGCATTCGGTTACCTTGACCTACTCCGGGCCTCCCTACGAGCATTCGGTCGCCCTGACCTACTCGCCTTCCCGTGAGCATCTGATCATCCTGACCTGCTCCAGGCCTCCCCGCGAGTATCCGGTCACCCTAATCTACTTCGTGGACTTTCCCACAAGCATTCGGTCATCCTGACTTATTCCGGGCCTCCACATAAGCAGCTTGATCCAGTCAATCTTGACCTGCTTCAGGCCCTCCCTGCGAGCATCTGGTTACCCTGACCTACTCGTCTCCCTGCAAGTATCTGGTCACCTTGACCTGCTCCAGGCCTTCCCATAAACATCCAGTCATCCTGACCTACTCCGGGCCCACCCTTAACTTCGTTCAAGGCCGCCCCACATTGCATCTGGTCTGGACCATGGCTCTGATACCATTTGTTGTGCCCAAAGAATGACCACATATCTCTACAATGACATGATATTGTCCACTTTGGGCCTAGGCCCTCATGACTTTGTTCTTGGACTTTACCAAAAAGGTCTCATGTCAATGGAAATATCATGCATCCTTTTAACCCCATGATCTTTACCAAATCTTTCCAATATGAGACTTTGATTGAATCACAACAATCATCCCTTGAAACGAAGGACCACAATTGCTCTCATAGTCTGGGCCTTCCCGCGAGCATCTGGTCACACTAACATGCTCTGGGCCTCCCCGCAAGCATCCACACTCGGTCACCTTGACCTACTCTGGGCCTCTGCGAGCATTCGGTCACCTTGACATGCTCCGGGCCTCCCTGCAAGCATCCGGTCACCCTAACGTACTCGTCTCCCCATGAGCATCTAGTCACCCTGACCTGTTCCAGGCCTCCCCGCGAGTATCCGGTCACGCTGACCTGCTTCGGGGCCTTTCCCACAAGCATCCGGTCATCCTGACCTGTTCCGGGCCTCCACGTAAGCAGCTTGATCCGGTCAATCTTGACCTGCTTCGGGCCCTCCCTACGAGCATCCGGTTACCCTGACCTACTCGCCTCCCTACAAGTATCCGGTCACCTTGACCTGCTCTAGGCCTCCCCGTAAACATCCAGTCATCCTGACATACTCCGGGCCTACCTTCAACTTCGTTCAAGGCTGCCCCACATTGCATCTAGTCTGGACCATGACTTTGATACCATTTAAAAAATGACATGATATTGTCTACTTTGGACCTAGACCCTCATGACTTTGTTCTTGAGTTCTATCCAAAAACCTCATGCCAATGAAAATATCATATATTCTTTTAATCTCATTATCTTTATCAAATTTTTTCAATATGGAACTTTGATTCAACCGTAACAACTTCAACGTCGAGATCAAACATGGATGTCCAGTAACACCCTTGTGTGTATATATATATATATATATATATAAAATTTTAAAACAATAAAAAAAATTTCTTAAGGTATGAATATATTTTTTTAAAGAAAATCCATTTGCTACTATTACTAACATTAGAGTCTTGTTTGATTCATAAAATTTTATATTATTTAAAAAAACATCAATGGAAAAATGAAACAATGTTTTTTGTTTTTACAATTAGAAAAACATTTTAGTAAGTGTCAATAATCGTTACTCCCACATATAAAGTAAAGAAAATAGCACAACTTAAAAGGATCTACCCCTAAATATACTTAAAGAGATAACCCATCAAGCGCTCTACTAAGGACATCATTAAGCACCATGATTACATAACAAAGATCAATCTATGACTTCCCAATTTGATATTTGAAACCTTTTCTTTCTTAGCTCTTTTTTTCACTTCTTCCTTGATTAGAAGAAGAATGAATTCATAACCTTTTTGTAGCTTTTGGTGAGGAGTTGAGCTGTCCATCTTCAACCACTTTACAATTAGATAATGAGGTGCTTAGTTTGCTCTCTCTCTTTACATTTGTTATGTTGCTTCCATTCATCCTCATTCGCGAGTCAGGGAGATTCAAGTTTAATAGCCGAATGAAAAGAGAAGGAACATGATGAAGAGGCATGTGGTTCGGCGAAAGGAGAGTCTATGATAATTATCTAGCGCCAATTAAGGGAATTTAGTTTTGTTACTTCAATCAACTTTAGCCAATTATCTAGATGTAAACTCAATTCTCATTGTGCATACTAAAGTGCTATCACTATCATTGCAAACAAGTGAGGCTTCTCCCACCATAGCCATGATTATGAATATGAACCGACTTTTGCGGAAGGTAATTTTATTTATCGAGGGACCTTTGTGAAATTAACCATAGAGGGGTTCTTTTTTGGCCTTACCTTTCTATATAATTTACATTTTTTATATGTTAAAATGATCTAATGATCAATTAGTTTAGAGAGAGTTTGTGTAATACTTCTCGCAAATGATGATTAGAGATTAAAGGAAGTATCTTGGAAGTCATGTAGGATTATTAAGATTCAACAAGAGAGGCTAAATGGAAGTTTTTACTAAGGTTTGAAATAAAAAATAGATAAATAAATTGAATCTAAAGGTATTTTGTTAGAAGTATTAGGTTCAAATAGGAGATTATGTTGTAGATGTTTGTCTTGAAATAAAAAAAGGATAAAATTAATAAAATAAAAACTATCCTAGTATGACTATTAAAAAATTAATAAACTATTATATTATTCATTCAAATATTATAATTAAATAAATAAATAAATTATTACAGTAAATTTATTGCCAAACACTCCATTTGTTAACATGCCCGCATATGGCGTTGCATAATATATCCGCGTACCGCCGTCCGCATGCGGCCATCGAGGGAAACAATACTACCAAATGGCAAATGGACCGCACTCGTGTCTTCAACTGAACCGGGTTCACCGATTTAGTATTTATTTCAAAGGCAAAAACAAAGGAGGATCCGAGCCACTTTTCGTTCAGGCTCGGACGGGAACTTTCGAATTTTTTTGAACTTTCGGACAGGATCCGAGCCACTTTTCGAATTTATACGGAGTTCGGATTTTTTTTTTCGTAATTTTTGGTTTTTTTTCATAATTTATACGTTGAATCTGGTCAGAATTTAACTAAAATTAATAACAATTTATCTATCGCCGGTGGCTTCTGGCTATCTAATTCAATCCAAAATTATAATTTAAATGACAAGATAGAACTTAAGAAGATCTCAATTTTAATCACGACCCCCCGTATAAATTATGAAAGGGCCAGGAATAGATTAGTAATTACGGACCAAGGATCACCACGTTAATAAATGCAACGACTTGTTCGCACGTACAGCCCTTTCGTTTTTTAAATTTCGGGAAAGGCCCTCACAAGGGAAATTTGAACACGTAGAATTTGCAGTTTGGTGCCAGCTAGTTTCGAAATTTATAAAGTGTTAAGGCAGGCTGGAAAAGAAGAGTAGTTATAACTCGAAGCAGCGGCAGAAGAAGTGGGCACTACAAGGTTCACTCCAGGACCCTTTCCTGTCTCCACTCCGCAAAGCAGGCCACGGAAGTGGGAGGAGGAATTGGATTCTCCCTTCCTCTTCTCCTCCGTCGATCTCGAAATCTTCATTCCTGTCGTCGTTGGAAGTTCCGTGGATCACGGGTCGTCGGCAATGGCGTCGGCGTCGGAGGGGTTTCTGTCTGTGTCGCTAGCTTCGGTTGTCGAAGATGTCTTGAAGGAGCACGGGACTAGGTTTAGCGATACCAACTTGGCCTCCAGGAAGGCCGATGAAGCGGGTAAATCTATGTTCATGTCTGATGTCTTATCCAATTTGATTTTGTTGTAGTACATTTTACTAATTACTGCTACCATCTTTCTAATCGATTGTTTTGAGGGAGATTGCAATATTAGGTTTCTAATTGCTTCTTGTAGATTTTTTTTTCCCAACAAACTTCCTGTGTGATATATGGTTTCGCTTGAGTTCGGACGGATGATTCAAATTAGAGGTCTTGTTCGATATAATGGCAGCGGCGAGGAGGAACGAGGCAGCCGAGTGGCTGAGAATGGTGTTGGGCGTTGTCGCCGCAAAAGGTTTGCCCAACGAGCCTTCGGAGGAAGAGCTTAGGCTTGGATTGAGGAATGGGATAATCCTCTGTAATGCTCTGAACAAGGTTCAACCCGGAGCAGTTCCAAAAGTAAGTATGCTTTTTTATCTTTGTCCATGTTCTAGACTCCTTGATGAACTCAATGCCCTTTTCTTCTCTCCACCTGCGATTTTCTTAGTCTAAAAGATATTGCTTATCCAGGTGGTTGCCAATCCTGGGGATACAATTCAACAACCAGATGGCGCAGCGCTCTCAGCATATCAATATTTTGAGAACGTGAGGAACTTCCTTGTATCTGCACAAGAAATGGGTCTGCCCACCTTTGAGGCATCTGACCTAGAACAGGTGGAGTTTGGAACTCTTTAAAGTAGAGGTTTCTCACTCAGAAAGCAATGATATTTCTCTATGTTAAAGTTAAATTAGGTATTTTAAATTATTGAATTTTACTACTAAACTTATGGATATTGTAACACTAATTCATTGTGGAAAACTACAATCATTAATTAAATCAGCTTTGAAGTTATCTAGTTCTTACTTTCTACTCTGTTTGCTTGAACTCTAGGGAGGCAAGAGTGCTAGGATTATTGATTGTGTTCTTTCTCTCAAGAGCTATGCTGGGTGGAAACGAATGGGTGGTCATGGTACTTGGAAATCTAGTGCAAACCTTAAACCATCCAATTCAAGCAAGCATTTGTTGCGGAAAAATTCAGAGAATTCAAAGAGTTCATTGCTAAGAAGTCAATCTATGAGTGACAGTGATCACTTACGAGATGCGTATTTATTCGATGGGGATGTCTCTGCTGAATCAAGTGAAACGGTTAGTAATTGAAAGACTAAAAAAATTCTAAGCAGGTAGAATAGTTGAACTTTTTACTAAAGTCTTCATTGGCAACAGATAACTTCTGGTCCATTAAATATGCTGGTACATGCTGCTTTATCAAATAAGAAGCCTGAAGAACTTCCTATGGTAAATCTTGCTGAATATCTCTAGAAAGCATCATTATTTATTCTTTAAAAATAAGTCTCATTTATTTGTGCCATGAAAATTAAATTTTGTTGCAGCTTGTGGAATCATTGTTGAATAAAGTAATGGAAGAATTTGAACATCGTATCGTGAGACAAAATAAATTGGTACATTCCAATTCTTAGAACATTTTTGATGGTGCAGGATAAAATGTTTACTTTTTAAGTCAATAAAAAAAATTGTCACTGAAAATTCAAGTGTGCTTTTATTTCGTGATTATTATTTTCTTCTGCATTTGTTATGTCCAGACTTGTATATATATGGATAGTGGCCAAGTAACATGCAGTCTGTGATTTAGTTTATAATGTTGGACAATATTAATATAGACGTCTATAATGCATGTTTGGGTACTCTCGTCTACATCGTGTGTAAAACTCTTCCTTCATTTGAATGAAATCTGGAAACATGCCATAGCTCTCTCTTCTTCTTGCCGCTTGAGCATCATTTTTCTATAATTAAACATTACTTTTTTTTTAATTTAATGAGCATCATTAGTCAGCTGATTCATATGATTGGTTAACCAAACAGGTTAATTCAATTTCGAAGGACAACAACAATTGCACATTAATCAATATGAAGGCTTCAATAGGTCCTTTATCTTCTGACAATGGAACAGAGGTACAATGCACGATTCCTACTATCCAAATATCTAAATGCAGATTTAATACTAAAAAGTATACTAATTTATGTTTTCCCAAAAGGAAATTGGAGGAAGAATTTTCATAAATTCAAAAGAACAGGGCTCTAATAAGATGTCCAAAGGCGAGATGTCAAAAGAAAAGATTTTAATGCGACAACTGATTTGCAACCAAGATAAAGCTATTCAGGTTCCTTTTCTGTTTGAGAGCTATACATCAATTTGTTTATTAATTAAATATATTGTGGCACTAGAGTAACAAATTTTAGCATTATTTACAACTGTAGGAACTTAAGCATGCACTCCAAAGTACAAAAGTTGGAATAGAGGTAATGCATATGATGTACACTGATGAATTTAATAAACTTGGTAAGCCACAAATTGTACACTTTGACAAATGCAAATATTATATAATGCTTTCTTACTGATTGCCAATTTTCCTGCTGGGGAATCTGAATTTTAGGAGAGAGTGTACATGGTCTTTCCAATGCTGCTTCAGGCTATCACAATGTTCTTGAGGAGAACAGAAAGTTGTACAATCAAGTGCAAGATCTCAAAGGTAAACAAAAAAGAATTTGATCTTTATGTAGTAATAGAGGAATTCGTTTCTGCTAACTTTTTACTATTTTTTGTAAATATCAGGGAGCATTAGGGTCTATTGCAGAGTAAGACCCTTCCTAGCAGGACAATTAAGTAATAATTGCATTGGTTCTTTTGATGAGGGAAGTATCTCAATAATAACTCCCTCAAAGAATGGAAAAGAAGGGCGTAGGTCTTTCAACTTCAATAAAGTATTTGGTCCATCTGCAACACAAGGTCATTGAAGATATGTTATATGATATGCATATTTATTCACTTAAAACTTCGTGAAGCATCACTCTTACATGTAATCATATTGCAGAACAAGTATTTTCCGATACACAACCTCTAATCCGTTCCATTCTTGATGGTTACAATGTTTGTATATTTGCATATGGCCAAACAGGATCTGGGAAGACTTACACTATGGTATGATGCATAACTGATGTTTCTTTTTGAAGTATATGTGTTTTTGGACAACAAAATTTTCATGATACTTGAAGTATAGCTTATTTTGGTTTACAATTAAAATGCATTTAGTGAATGATTCAATTTGTTTCATGGGTGCAGAGTGGACCCAAGCTTCTTAATGAGCAAACATTTGGTGTGAATTATAGAGCTTTAAGCGATCTATTTAAACTTGCGGAACAAAGAAGGAGTGCATTTTCTTATGAGATTGCTGTTCAAATGATTGAGATATACAATGAACAAGTTAGGGATCTTCTCAATGAAGGCATTAACAAAAGATATCCTCTCACCTAGTGACTTTTTGATTCACAATCTATCATCTTTGTTTTGTTGATATCTGTCTATAATTACATTGTGAAATTTTGAATGGATGAAAATGAATTGTTATACTAAATGTTTCTTTATGTTGTTGGTAATGCTTTAATTGTCTTTACATCTTTTGCTTCCTTGATAAGAAAGAACATTAGAAATTCGGAATACTTTGGAGAAAGGACTTAATGTTCCAAATGCAAACTTAGTACCTGTTGCATCAACATCTGATGTGATGGCATTAATGAACATCGGACAAAAGAATCGTGTTGTTGGTTCTACAGCTTTGAATGATCGCAGCAGCCGATCTCATAGGTAACATTATAAGTTTTTGTTGTTGTTGTTGTTATTGACTTTCTTTTACACATCCTATAAATTGTTCAATTGTGTTACATGCAGTTGTTTGACTGTTCATGTTCAAGGAAGAGATATGACTTCCGAAACTGTACTCCGTGGATGCTTACATCTGGTTGATCTGGCGGGCAGTGAGAGAGTTGACAAATCTGAAGTGACAGGAGAAAGGCTAAAAGAAGCACAACATATAAACAAATCACTCTCAGCTTTGGGTGATGTTATATCTGCACTTGCACAAAAGAGCTCACATGTTCCCTATAGAAATAGCAAACTCACACAACTTCTTCAAGACTCTCTTGGTAAGTTGCCCTCTTCCAAGGATGTAGATCAATAAGTTTTATCTTATTTGGATTTAAAATTTTATATCCTTTGTTAAATAGGTGGTCAAGCAAAGACCTTGATGTTTGTTCATATAAGTCCAGAAATGGACACTGTCGGGGAAACCCTTAGCACACTTAAATTTGCAGAACGGGTTTCCACAGTTGAGCTTGGTGCTGCACAAGTGAATAAAGAAAGCGGAGAAGTTAAAGCACTAAGGCAGCAGGTTATTTATTTTATTCTCTCAGTAGCATTTCTATACTCCAATAACTAGTGTTATTTTTTGGCATCTGTGGTATTCTTATTGTCTCTTTTGAGTTTCTTATATACAATTGCTTCTATATTGCAGATAGCAAGCTTGAAAGAAGCCCTAGCAAGGAAGGAAACTGATCACCAGAATGTATTACCTAGTCCAGATCCCATCCATATTGCAACTCCATCACCTGTACATCCCAGCCGACAGAGTAGTGGGGCTTATCTAAGCAGTCAAACTACTCACAGACAACCAATGGAAGAAGTTAGAAACATTGAAGTAAGTGTTCTATTGTAGTTCAAGCCAAACCATCCATTCGGGTGTCATTGCTTTGTTAGATAATACACGTCATAGAAAAAAAGTGTAGTGTATAATTCTGAAAAATTTCTAGATGATCAGCCATAGATGATAAATCTAGCTCTGGGAATATACCAATACACATTTCTGTGTATTTGCCATGAATTTGCGAGTTCAATAGTACTGTCTAATTGTAAGTTCTGGTTACCATGCTTTAAAGTTTCACATAGCAATTGGTAATTTTCTGGCTGACACGAAGAGCAGTATTGTCTATGATTTCTTTCAAATATAGTTCAAGCATGATTCTTTTTCCTTTTCTTTCCATGTATTTGGTGTCTAAGTTAGTCCCCTTTTCAGTATCTCTTTTCTGGTTGACATTTTTATCATTGCCCTTTTAAAATAGCATGTCATTTACACAATTTCAAGCAATAATGTAAATTTCTTTCTCTGGCAGCATGCTTGAAATATGGTTTAATCTTGAATATTACTTTCTGTTAGTGTTTGTATTTTTCACAGAACTACTGTGCTTTCTCAGGTCAGGGGAAATGTTGTGCTGAGACGTAGAGTTCCAAGTTTTGATCTTCAAGATCTATTGACAACAAATGACTCTTTTCCTTGGCCTTTAAGTAGTTCGAGAATGAATCATCCTAACAAGGATGATAAACAAATTGTCTACAATGACTGGGTTGATAAAGTCATGGTGAACAAGCAAGACACAGTTGCTACAGATGGCAATTCCATGATAGATTGGGATGGCAGTTATGGAACATCACCTGATATCTTTTACCATCAGAGTCTTTCTGATATGAGAGTTCATCCTGATGAACAGTTTCATAAAAAAGGCATCACTGGAAAAGATAGCAGCTACGAGATGAATAGGCAAAGAAAAGAGTCATTTTATGCTGCAACTGATGGTTCAGATGACCTAGACGTTGCAACTAGTGACTCTTCTGAAGCAGAAATGCTATGGCAATTCAATCTCCAAAATGTACATAACACATACAATGAGAGTGGCTCAAATATCAAGAAACCTCAAACAAAAACACCAGATATAAGGTAATTTTCCTAGACTTGAATCTACCATAAATATCTTACTTTTAGAAATAACATCAATTTTTATGGATTGCATATGAATTACTTTTTGTTTTTTGATAAAGTAAATTTGAGCATACTACATAGCTAATGTATTTACTGAGTTGTACTCAGTAACATAAACTTCCATGGAGCAACTAGACAACTCTATATACTCTCCTGACCTCTTATTCTTTCGTTCTAGCATTTAGTATTATGGGTCTTGAGATGCTAATAGAATTTGACAAACAAACCCCATTTTGTTCTCGTTCTAAACTGCAGTATATTTCGTCATGGGAAAAACTATTATATCATTCTATACTATGCTTGATACAAGTTATTGACAGTAAACATTATTAAGTCGACCAAACCAATTAGAATGATACATGTTTCAAGTGTCAGATTTGCTATCGCATTCATTGTGCAGTTGGAGAACCAAATGAAGATTTCCTACTAGAAATGAAAATAAGGATAATTTTCATGCACGGCTTTCATCTGTTGTATAAACTTATGTACTGTAAATGCATCTTGAAATCAGTTACTTTTTTAAGGGCTTTCGAGTTCTTAGTTATACTCATTGATCTTTAGCAACTTCAAACAATGAATAAAGAATATGTTGGCACTATGAAAATGAAACACCAATTTACTATTAAATTTTCATTCTATGAATATAGAAAAAAATATTTGTTTCAAGATTTGATCAATTGAAATTTGGCATGCTGATGCTTGATTAATCATAATTGGCTCAGTGAGAATAGTAATGGCTGATTAACTTGTGCATAGACTAAAAAATTGCACATTTGAATTACAATTCTAGTTTGCTTTGGAAGACATCCTTTGAATTTAAATTTAAATTACAACTCTCTCAAAGCATCATTGCACATGCATTTTAATTATTCCTTGGGCGTTTCGTCATTCTTTAATGTCTTCATTTTAAGCATTTCATTAGTTTAACCATGATTATTCTTTATGTTTGAATCTGCAATTTAGGATTCCAAATCAAGCAAAATTATCATCTTCCAAGAAATCAAATGCGCCTAACCGGATAGGAAGGCCAACCAATTCCAGCAGTGCCGTTGACCGAAAACATCAATGAACATTGGTTGGCAAGATTATTTGCGACTTGTTCTTTCTATTATTCTACGGCTTTCTCAAGTAGAGTTAATGAATAGCAATGATCCCAGATGGTGAGTGTATCACTGGTGTTGTGACAAGGGATGAAAATATATCACCATATTATGTATATTTTTTCAGTCGTGTTTGCGATTTGTAAAGAAAAAAGGAAGAGCAAAATAAGGCAAATTCAATGAAGTACAACTACAATCTCATCATGTATATCGCGATAGAGTTCTTCCCACAATGGCAGTGCTTGTATTCTATTCTCCAAAACATGTCTTCATTGGCTCAAACTTTGTCTGATACTGAATTTTTTTCTTCTTCTTATCTTCGTCCTTAGCCACACACCATTAACGTTCTTGATGATACTTCCTTAAAATCCCAGATATTTTGCAGAAATTACTCTGGGAACAGTCCATAAATAACAGTGACTCACGGAGAATTTTCCTGCAAATATATCCAAAGAGTTGACTAAATGGAACAAAATAGCGTCCCGATACACCTCACCTGGAGCTGGCCATAGGCAAAATCATATTCATTGACGTTAATCCCCTTCAAACGGAAAAGTCCGCACCGTAGCGGCCGTGCCGATATAATCAAGGGATCAAACATCGCATTCATCGGAAGGGACCGCTACAAATACGACACTCGCGTCGCCGTTCCTTGCATCGATTTTTATCCCCCCCTCTCTTCCGTTTCGTGGTTCCCAGAGACGGCTGATTGCGTTCTTAGAGTAATTTCTTTTCTCTAGTTATTTTGTTAGAATCGATTTCGCTGGTTTTAGTCTTAAAATCCATTGTCGGAGCACTAAAAACATGCGGGTTTTTTCTTCCGGATTATTGGGTTTTCATGTGCTGTGGATGTATGATTTTGTTACAGGTAAGTATCTCAAGGATGGCGGAAGGTGATTCGATTGCAAAGGATGTCACTGAGGTAAGATTTTAGTTCTTATGATACATCCCTTGGATCTGTTATGTTGATCTGTTTCCGGATTCGCAGTTAATTGGCAAGACTCCACTGGTGTACCTCAACGATGTTGCCACTGGCTGCGTCGCTCGGATCGCTGCTAAGCTGGAGAGCATGGAGCCTTGCTCCAGTGTAAAGGACAGGTCTCGATGAATCAGTGTTTTGCTTTTCTTTGGTTTTTTAATTGAATAGTTTCATCTTGTTCTTTGTCGTGATGTGGTTTTTCTATGATGGGGTGAATCTTTAATACAGGATTGGGTATAGCATGATTGCTGATGCAGAGGAGAAGGGGCTTATCGAACCTGGGAAGGTAAGCTGTTTCACACCTATGTTTATGGGTTCCCAAAGACAAAAGCATGAACTAGAATTGGGAGGGTATAATTTGGATCTGTCTATCAGTTGCGGCAATTGCCAGCAGTATCTAAGCGGGAGGCGGGCGTGAGGTGGTACTGTAGGCAGTAACTCACCTCCGTCCGCCACTGCTGTGCCTAAAATCGTCGCTAGAATCGTCACCGCCACCGCTATTTCGCCAGCGCGTCTCCTGGCGCCTTGTAAGCGGGTAAGTTAGGTTTAATTAAATAATTTTAATTTAATAATTTTAATTAACTCTCAATTATGATTGAAATAATTTAAATAGACTTAATTAAAATCTAATAAAATTATTCAATTAATTTAATGTATACTTAAAAAATATTTTTTATTTTTTATTTTTAAATATTTAGATAAATATTTTATTTTATATATTTAGGTTAAATGTTTTATTATAATGAATATATTTTTATTAAAAGTAAATATTATAAAGGATAATGACTATTTATAAATTATGTAAAAAATAGTAAAAAAAAATTAGCTGACTATGAGACCCACCACCGACTATTGTCGCTCAAGACAATTGGGTCCCCATTAATAAAAAATTAATTTACTGACATAAATTAAGTTGATTAATAAATTAAAAATATTTATGCGCTATACTTATTTTTTTTTATAAAAATACTTTTTAAAGATAAAACCATATTTAATATTCTACTATTATTCCTCTCTAAATTCCATTTTTTTCTCTTTTTCTTTCTTTCATTATCATTTTTATATTGTTATATGTTTAGTAAATTGCTTTTCCCACCCCTCTAACACTGCACCCCTCCCTCTTCCTCTCTCTCCTTGTCAAATACCATTTCTACCCCTTTTTCTTTGTTTTTTTTATTTTTTTCAATTTTATTTAATTTTTATTCAATTTTATTTTTTTAATTAATTTTATTTATTATTTTTTCATCCATACTTATATATATTTTTAATTTTATTTAATTTTTATTTAGTTTTATTTTTAATTAATTTTATTTATATTTTTTAATCCTATTTAGTTTTATTTTTTAATTAATTTTATTTGTTATTATTTTCATTGATACCTATATATATTTTTTTTATTTTATTTTATAAATTTCTTCTCCCACCCCTCTGACAGGACCCTCTCCCTTTTTAGATTTTGTCTCCCATATAAATGACCTTTATACCCCTAACTTCTTTACTTATAATTTTCTTAAAAATTTTATTTAATTTTTATTTAGTTTTATTTTTTAATCAATTTTATTTATTATTTTTTATCAATTTTTTTTTATTTTATACTTTTATTTTTTCCCCAATTTTATTTCATTTTTATTTTTTAATTAATTTTGTTTATTATTATTTTTATTTTATATAATTTTTAACATAATCTAGAATCTCTCTTCCTTTATATTACTTTTCTAATTCGATACTTAAATTATCCCCATCCAACTCTTAACACATGGCAGAACCTCCCCTCTCTTAAAATTACCTCCCTCCAACTCTTGACACATAACACATGTCAAAACCTCTTACTATCTTTAAATTACTCATCCTCCAACTGACATATGTCAGAACCTTCCCTCCCTTTAAATTACCCACCCTCCAATCTTTAACACATGTTAAAACACTCATCTCCCTTTAAATTAACCCCTTCCAACCCTTGACACATGTCAGAACCTCTTCTCCCTTTAAATTGATTAAAATTTTTATTTTTATATATTTTCGTGCATTGTTTCATGTATATAATTTTTATTTTGTTCCATACTAGTAACGACCCTACGGATATGGAGGGAGATACATGTAGGTACATAGTGTAGATTATACTAAATGCATGAAAGGCGAATTAAAAATAAATGCGGTAAAAACTTACAGCGATCTCCCGCAGATCCGCAGTCGGCAGTGGCGAAAACTCGCTGTCGGGAGAGCGATCACAAGATCGGAAAGCCCTCCGCAATTCCACAAACCAAATCCCGCCGCCTTGGATGTTCTCCTCTTACTCTCGTCTCCAACGCACGCAATTTCACGCATCCTGAGCCTTGGACGGACCCTCTTTATATAGGGAAATACACTAGGGGCATAATGGACTTTTCCATTATGTGTAGTGGAGAACATGGGCCACGTTCCCCACTATCCCCATTTCCAACATCTCCCACTCGTCCAGCTAAGTCACTAAGACTAGTTCATTCAGGTAAGTCACAAAGACTTAATAAGTCACATAGACTATTAGAGAGTTTGGTCACATAGACCATATGAGAACATCCAATCCATACTTAGAGAAAATGGTTCGTGCGACAGCAAACACACTGAGCGATAGTTGCTAAGAAGATTGTTACACCTTGACTTAGCCGCTCTTTGAGCAATCAATGCTAATAAAGTTGTTACACTTTACTTAGCTACTCAAATAAATTAGAGACACACTCTTTATGACACTTAGCCACTTTCCTGGTGGCACATAGCCTTTATCCAGAATCCATCCAATCTTCAAGTGACACACAGCCATTATCTTGAAGATATCCATGTCTTGCTATTTACCCAGATTAAATAATTTTCGTTTACATCGATATGAACATCTCTAATCCCTTATAATGACCATTATGTCATGAGCATGTTCCATATCCAATGGGTCGACCAGTGAATAACAACAAAAGATGTAAATATATTTAATCTTCCTTTTTAGCTAGAATCAATTCATTTTAATCAGTCGCTTTCCTAGTTATGCTCCATAGACCGAATCATCCATAGCCATAGGATACACGCTAAAGTAGCAGACACTGATTAAAACTTCAAGTAGACAGCTAAATAGTCACTAAGGCAAAAATTGAGATTAACATATAATCTCAAAAGTCTCACATAGTAGAGAAACAGGGATTCATTCTCCTACTACCTTTATTGTCGCAATAGCACATGTGGTATGAATCACATGCTACGATGTTATTCTCTTTACTAAAAAGAGTGCATGTTGTCTTCAAATTTAACATCGTACAGATTTCGATCTAGACATACTTAACGTCTAATCCTGAATTCAACATATGAATTCTAATCTGGCTTCACAGTTTAGTAAATGGTGGGTTCATTTACTTGATCATTATTTACACATAAATGATCTCATCTTGACACAATTATCAAGGCGACCTCAACTTATGAATCTAATTTCTAATTTCATAATTTCATACGTAAGTTGTTTCATAAGTAACGGTCTTATCCCTATTTGTACTTAACAAACAGAGATGATTGTCCATGTGAGTGGACTAATCTCCACCGCCAACATGCTCACAGAGATCTTATATGAATGTAACAAATACAACATATACACTGAATAAATTATGGCAAATGACACAATCATAACACAAAGTCTGATTGTTATTTCAATATTGTTACATTCTACGAAGTCCCAAAGACTTTACATGTTCTTTAAATGACTCTTTAGTCATTGGCTTAGTAAAAGGATCTGCAAGCATAACACGTGTAGGGACATACTCAAGAATGACTTTTCTTTTAGCCACAATATCCCTTACAAAATTATATTTAATTTCTATATGCTTGCCTTTGCTATGATATTTGGGATCCTTGGAAAAAGCTATTGCAGCTTGACTGTCACAGTAGACAGTTACTGGACTCCCACTATCCTCAGCAATTTTCAGATGCTTCAGAAACCTTCTCAACCAGACTGCTTCTTGCACAGCTGCTGAACATGCCACATATTCAGCTTCCATAGTTGACAAAGCTACACAAGCTTGTTTCTTGCTGTTCCATGAGATGGTGCCACCATTTAGCAAGAATGCATAGCCTGATGTGGATTTTCTATCATCCAGGTCTCCAGCCCAATCTGCATCTAAATAACCTTTCAGACTCATATCTGATCCTTGAAAACAGAGACAATAATCTGTTGTCGCCTTCAGATATCTGAATATCCTTTTTACTGCCTTCCAGTGTCTCGGTCCTGGGTTTGACTTGAAGCAATTGACCAAGCCCACAACATAGCTGATATCGGGACGTGTACACAACATAGTGTACATCAAACTACCAATAGCACTGGCATATGATTTTTTTATTCATCTCAGCTATTTCCTCTGGAGTTTTAGGACACATACTCTTGCTCAACACAGTACCTTTCACAATAGGTGTATGTTCTATGTTGCAATTAGACATGCTGAAATGATGTAACATCTTATTTATATAAGACTCTTGTGACAGACCCAAAAGTCTTTTAGGACGATCTCTTATGATCTTCACCCCTAAGATGTATTCAGCTTCTCCCATATCTGTTGTATCAAATTGTGATGACAGCCACTTCTTGACTTCATTCACATATCCTATGTCATTTCCAGCTATCAGCATATCATCAACATATAATGATAAAATGACATACTTTCCTTTTTCCTGTTTCAGGAAAACACAATGATCCTCATTGATCATTTCAAAACCATAAGATAAAACGACTTCATTAAATCTTATGTTCCATTGTCTTGACGCTTGCTTTAGCCCATATATAGACTTTCCAAGTCTACATACTTTTTGCTCTTGGCCTTCAGCAATGAAACCTTCTGGTTGAACCATATAGATTTCTTCATCAAGATCACCGTTAAGGAAAGCGGTTTTTACATCCATTTGATGTAATTCTAAGTCATAATGTGCCACAAAGGCCAAAATAACTCTTATTGATACAAATTTCACTACGGGAGAAAATGTCTCTTCAAAGTCAATACCCTCCATTTGGGTATATCCTTTTGCAACTAAACGAGCTTTGTATCTGTTAATCGATCCATCTGCTTTCCTCTTTATTTTGAGAATCCATTTATTCCCAATAGCCCTTCGGCCCGGAGGAAGATCGACTAAGTCCCAAACATGATTTTGAATCATGGACTCCATCTCTTCAACCATTGCAGCTTTCCATTTTTCTCTAACTCTACATTCCAATGCTTCCTCAATGGATTGAGGCTCGTCGTCGTCAATTGGAAGTGTAACCAATGGCTCATTCTCAATATCAAACCTCTTCTTAGGTTTGATCTTACGAACACTTCTCCGTAAGTTGGGCTGTTGAGAAGTCAACTCATGACTCGGCATATCACTCCCACTCGGTTGACTAGACTCAGGTATCCCTTTTGACACCTCTCTTGTTGATAATATCTCATCCTCCTCAAATAGAGGAATATTTTTATCAACATCACCTCTGATTGGGAACTCTGTTTCGAGAAAAGTCGCATCTCTCGAGTCTATTTCGGAGATGGTTCCATCTAGTTGCTCACCTATGAAAACATAACCTTTGGAGGTCTATGATATCTTATAAAGATACATTTCTTACCTCTAGGCCCTAGTTTTCCATACTTGTGAGAACTATCATGAACATAAGCAGCTGACCCCCAAGGTCTCAGATTACTCAAATCTGGTTTTCTGCCTGTCCAACGTTCATATGGGGTAGATGGAACTGACTTTGAAGGCACTTTGTTAAGTATATAGGCTGCAGTTAATAATGCATCTCCCCAATAGGAGATTGACAAATTAGCTTGCGCCATCATAGACCTAACCATTTCAAGAAGAGTCCTATTTCTTCTTTCAGCTATCCCATTTTACTGTGGAGTTCCAGGGATTCTCAGCTGTCTAATAATCCCTCTATCATTACATATTGTCTTGAATATATCAGACAAATACTCCCCACCACGGTTAGTGCGTAAAGTCTTAACTTTACGTTCTGTTTGATTCTCAACTTCGTTCATATAACGAATGAAGCAATCTAATGCTTCAGATTTGTGAGAAATCAAATACACATGACCGAACCTAGAGAAATCATCAATAAATGTAATGAAATAGGAAGCTCCGTGTCTAGCCTTCACATTCATTGGACCACAAATGTCCGAATGAATTAACTTCAATGTTGATTCAGATTTAATAGCCTTACCAAATGGTTTCCTAGTTGCTTTTTCAGCAAGACAATGCTCACATATAGACAATTGAATCTTAGCTCGAGTGCCCAATAGACCCTCTCTAGCTAATCGATTCATACGTTCTTGTCCTATGTGTCCTAATCTAGCATGCCAAACTTCATCAGTTATATCTGCATCACTAGTTAAAGCAATGTTTGAAAAACAACCATCAATAGCATAATTGACATCTGGTTCTACATCAAGAACCATAAAACCATTTGTTAAAAAACCATATCCGATTGACACTGAGTCAATCTTAAGTTCAACAGACCGACTGTAAAAATTAATACAATACCCTAAATCAAGAAGACACGTAACGGAAACAAGATTCCGTCGAATTTCAGGACATCATGTAGAAATAAAACTCTACCACCACGTAGGTTGAGTTTGCAAGTGCCGACTCCTTTGACTTCAACTCTTGCATTATTTCCCACATAGATCCACTTGTTGCCAGCTGGTACCCGACGGTACTCAACAAATGTAACTCGTTCTCGAGCTACATGGTTGGTTGCTCCCGAATCTATAATCCACAAAGGATAAGAATCAGCTAACAACACTGAACTAGCAACAAAATACTCTTGAAAAGAAGACATACTTGGATTTACCTTTTTCTGCTCAGTGCACTCCCGAGCAAAGTGGCCCTTTTTGCCACAGTTAAAACAAGTCAACTTGTTTTTAGGTTTCTTTCCAGTCTTCTTGACTATCTTCTTGATTGGGCCTTGTCCCACAACATCAGCTTCCCTCTTCTTTCCCTTCCCTTTCTTGAACCATTTCTTTTTCTTGGATCCATATGATCCAGCAGAACTTACAGCCACATAGGCTTGTCCAGAAATCCTTGCGGATTCAACTCTCTCTGCCTCCAATTCTACATGGCGTGAGACATCAGTGAAAGTCTTGATACTCTCACTGTGAGTTAAGGTCTGCTTCATGGTCTCCCAAGAATCTGGAAGTGAATGAATAACTGTTTGAACCTGTTGTTCATCAGTCAACTCATGACCAGCAGTTTTAAGCTCCCGAATCATGTTCGACATCTCCCTGAGGTGTTGAACCATTGACACATTCAGACGCTTTTTGTAGCTGTCGAATTTAATTGTCAGCTGTCAAAGCTTGCTCAGACTTACTCCACTGTATTTTTCTTTAAGGGCAACCCAGACTTCATGAGCCGTAAGATATAACTCATATTCAAAAGCTAGGTCATCTACCATTGAACTAATCAATATACCCTTTGCAGTGGAGTCCATTTTCTTCCATGCCTTATAGGCATCAAGATCTCGTCTGTGTTGTGCAGTGGGACCATCTACAGGTACTTCCATAACCTGATTTACAGCCTCTAGAACTTCTTGTTCCTCAAGTACATATTGTATCTTGAGGTGCCAGATCTTATAGTTATCCCCATTAAGTTTTTCACCTTTGTTGAGTTCAGCTATTATGTTTTTGGTTGCCATAATCTATCATAAATAAACAAATTATTTAGTATTCAGTAGATATCATATGTATGCAATTTATGATTGACTTAATATTACTTTGAGTTGGTTTACAAAATCAAGTGACAACTATGTTTTCACTCATCATCCGTATGACCAATCAAATTAATATTAATCAATTCTATTACATACATCCCAACAAATGAACTAATCATTTATAATATCATGAATTCATTAATTAAATGAACTAATCATTTAATATATCATGTTTTTTTTAATTAAATGAACTAATCATTTAATACATCATGAACTAATCATGCATCATGTCAAGCAAACAGCATAAATAAATGAACATATCATTAATATAAAATTATGCTGCAAATTGTTAACATATAATCAATTGACATGAATGAAATGGACTAACTATTGTTCATACAAAACGACAATAAAAATAACAGAACTCTAATAAACTAGATAGGCAACTACCACTCCCACTAGGACAGACACTAGTGCAGTGGCCAAAATAATCCCTCTCAGCCTGGACTCATTTGGGGTAATCCCAGGTAGGGCAGCTTCAAGATTTTCAATTGGTTCCCACACACACTCTCCCAGATCCTCTGGATCTTCAGGCTCTTCTGAATGCTCTTCAGATTCTTCTGGATCCTCCTCTGGAGGATCTTCAGGATCTTCTGAATCCTCTTCAGATTCATCTGGATCCTCCTCTGGGTCTTCAGGACCCCAATAGAGATGAAGCAACTGTTTGCACATCTCTGAATACGAGATGTGTCCATCATAATCATCCCAAAGTTGGAATGCTATCTGCCTAAGGTTTTCTGGCAGTGAATAGACTAGAGCAAATCTTCTGTGTGTGTCTTCTACTGGAAATTCTTCTCGCTCGAGTTTCCAGAACAACCGATCGAGCCGACCAATAAGCCATCCGAGTCCTTGAACAGGGTCAAAATCAAGCTCCTTAATCTCCTCCCAAAGCTCATGTTGTCGTAAATCACGACTAGCCATCTGAAAAATTGAAAATAAATAAGTCAGTACAAAACCGACTAACCAGTACAAAACCGGCTTATTTCAATTTATACAAGCATAGTACCAACATAATAAATCAAGAAAAACAAATCTTCTCGATTTTCAGGAGTTAAGTCGACAATTAGAACTAATCTAATTGGTCAGATCCATCGGATCGGTTGATTAGGGATCCAGATCCTAAGCTCAGTCCATTGTCCTTAATTAGAACTAATCTAATTGGATAGGGATTTTGTGCCTATATTCTGTTACTTTTTCTCTAAGTCTATTTCTACCAATTTCAGACTTATTGATCAAACTCAGGTCCATTTGATCAAACCAATGTCCATTGGTTTAAGTCCGACCAATTAGAACAAATCTAATTATTTTGATCAAATCTGACCCATTAGAACAAATCTGGTCATTTGATCATATTTGGTCCAAATCTAATTAATTAATCCAAATTAATTTAGAGTTGAATCAAATTGGTTTAATTAAACCCAATGGTTTAATCTAAACCGGATCTAATTGGACCAACCAATTTAAACCCACCTAATTAATTAAAATTAGACCAACAATCATAATTTTAATTAATTTTAACATGCATAATTTTTTTTTTAAACACGGAAGGTTAAAAAAAATTTTACAGGAAGAGCAATTCAAAACCAAAAGGTTCGGTTTCTTTTTTTAAATTGCATGCAACACTCTTTTTATATATATATATAAATTTGATTTATTTAAATCAAACTTTTCCTCATAAAATGTTTCCTCACGAAGCACGTTCTTCCTTTTTTTTTTAGCATCGCGTTTTCTCCGCCGCCCACTGGCCACGCCCGCTGGCCACGTTCGCACACCGCACATCGTGCACGTTGTGCGCGCCGTCTCAGCCGCACACCAGCGACAAACACGGTACAGAAACTGCAAGAGGCCGAGGTCGCCTCGAGCACGCTGCCGGCATTTTCTTCACCACAATCTATTCGCCGCCCACCACTTCAGTGCCTCACCCACGACGAACGCAGGTAGCAAGTCTCTGCTTGCGCAGAAATTGTGAGAGGCAGCAGCCATGAGCACTCCATCGACCAACCAAGACGCCATCATAGGCCACAGAATGCCTTCACCGGTATTTCATTGCGGCCTGAGCCCTGCTCTGATGGAAATCGCTATACTGTCGCGGTTTTTTTTAAACTTGGTACAGTACGCTGTGGAGCAGCGACGTTAACGCCGATGGTGACTCTTACCAGCGATCCTGTCGCCGGTGAGCGACGTTGTATGCTACGACACATTAGTCGTGCAAAAAACAGTGATGAGAAATGGCAAATCGAGAAAACATCCGAACAACGATTTTATAATTCGTCTCTAAGCATTTAGAAATAACTACGCGCTCTGATACCAATGTAGATTATACTAAATGCATGAAAGGTGAATTAAAAATAAATGCGGTAAAAACTTACAGCGATCTCCCGCAGATCCGCAGTCGGCAGTGGCGAAAACTCGCTGTCGGAAGAGCGATCACAAGATCGGAAAGCCCTCCGCAATTCCACAAACCAAATCCTGCCGCCTTGGATGTTCTCCTCTTACTCTCGTCTCCAACGCACGCAATTTCACGCATCCTGAGCCTTGGACGGACCCTCTTTATATAGGGAAATACACTAGGGGCATAATGGACTTTTCCATTATGTGTAGTGGAGAACATGGGCCACGTTCCCCACTATCTCCATTTCCAACACATAGGCGTCAGGCGCATGGTTGGGTAAACCTCAGGCCGTCAGTTCCTGAAAATCAACCTCTAACTATTAGGCTAGAGATGTCATGCGCCTACCATATGTGATACGCCGTTTTTAAAATTTGTATACTTTTAAACATTTTTACAAATAATAACTCTTAAAATTTACAACTAAACAATAAATAAAAGATTATAAATATATAATAAAAAATAAATTATTTAAAAAGAATAAAATTGATAAAAAAAATCTGAATAAAAAAAACAAAACCAATAAAAACAAAAGAAACAAAATTTACAAAAAAACGTGAATGTGAGAATAAGAAAAGGGTATAAAGGTAAAAAATTAGGTGAGACAGGGAGGTGAGGATATTTGAGGAGGTGGGAAAAGCAGCTCATATATGTTTAACAGCTAAATTTTTTAGTTAAATAAATTTGATTGATAATTTATAGAAGTTAGAGTATCCACATCAAATATCCTATTAGAGCATCCACATCAAATACCCTATTAAAAAATTTTACCTTAAATTTTGGATAGAGCGTCCTGATTGAAGCTACTAGTGGAAACACTGGGATCGGCCTAGCTTTCATGGCTGCTGCCAAGGGTTACAAGCTTGTTCTTACAATGCCTGCATCCATGAGCCTTGAAAGAAGGACCATTCTTAAAGCTTTTGGTGCTGAATTAGTCCTAACGGATCCTAGTTCGGGCATGAAAGGAGCTGTTAGTAAGGCAGAAGAGTTGGCTGCAAATACCCCAAATTCCTACATTCTTCAACAGTTTGAAAATCAAGCAAACCCAAAGGTAAACCTCTGTCAAGTACATGGATTTATTTAGATACAGCTTAATCGAGGCATAAATTTGACATGTTCTGTGGTTTCAGATTCATTATGAGACAACTGGACCCGAAATATGGAATGGAACAGGTGGAAAAGTAGATGCTCTGGTGTCTGGTATTGGGACTGGGGGTACCATTACAGGAGCAGGCAGCTATCTCAAGGAGAAAAATCCTAATGTTAAGGTTAGTTATGTCACCATGAGCAGAGTGACAGCCTTCATTGTTGAGATTATTGTATGACAATTGTGAAAGTACCATTTCTGAATACTTTTAATATTAACAAAAGTTCCAATCACTCTTTTTGATATTTACATCTTTCCCCATTCTCTCAGCTATATGGCGTAGAGCCAGTTGAAAGTGCAGTCCTGTCCGGAGGGAAACCTGGTAGGTTGTTCTTTCCACTGTATTTCTCATCTGATGTTTTCATTTGACTGAATAACTTGCTTGTCTGTTTATTTTCTAAATGCAAACATTAATGTTAAGCTCATAGGGAGGAAATATCAATGCCTGTTTCTATTGAAACATTAATGTTAAGCTCATAGTGTTTGTGTGAATAATACATGATTTCAAGTCATAATAACAATGTTACTTTCCATCTAAAAAAACAAGAAAGTTCTATTGAATCTGATCTAAGTTGATTTATATGTCCCAGGTCCCCATAAAATTCAAGGAATAGGAGCTGGCTTCATTCCCGGTGTTCTTAATGTGGATCTCATCGATGGAGTTATCCAAGTTGGCCTCTCTTACTAAGAGCAATTGCTTTCCATCTTGAAATAATTCATTGCTATGTACCTAAAATTCTTATTTCACATGCTCACTGTCTAGGTTTCAAGTGAAGAAGCTGTTGAGACGGCTAAACTTCTTGCTTTGAAAGAAGGGCTACTGGTGATTGTTTCTACTAGCAAGACCACTATAGCCTAATGTTTAGCACTCAGCCATGTTGATACAAACATATCTTGGTAAAATATTTGCAGGTTGGAATTTCATCTGGGGCTGCAGCGGCGGCTGCTATTAAGCTCGCACAGCGACCTGAGAATACGGGGAAATTGATTGTTGTGAGTTCCTGCTTTTCCTCATGCTTTGTTTTGCTCCACAATTTAGTTTTGTAATTGCAAGATGCACAAGGATTCGTATCCTGAGCAAAGAATACAAATTTTTTGTTTCTGCTTGCAACCAACGGCGAATCTCAGCTTCATCTTTAGTTTCCTATCCACAAAACCATGCGGCATGCCATCAGTGATCAGTGGCACCGCCTTTCTCATTAGCTCAAACAATGCTTGCTGCTTTCAGCTTACATGTCCATTCATGCCAATGAATTTTTTGCTGATTTAGGTTGTTTTCCCGAGTTTCGGGGAGCGATACCTTTCCTCTGTGCTTTTCCAGTCAATCAAGAAAGAAGCAGAAAGCATGGTGTTCGAAGCCTGAGAGTTTGTTTGAATACGATCCTGAAGTCAATCCAGTCGATGGTCCTCTCACTCTTCTCGAATCAAGATGGTTGTATTAATAAGTGTACCGCAGAAAGTGTGTTTCTCTTGTTATCACGGACAAACGCTTGCATGAAATACAGTTACTACCTTTACCTGGTGCAATAATGGTATCACTATTTGCTCATCTTATCATGAGAAAAAGAATTCTGGATTTTATGCCATGGGAATCAATGTTAGTGCCGCCATGAGAATTCTTTAGTTCCAACTGCGATCAACATAATCCACTTTTCTCTCTGTGAATCTGTACTGGCATCCAATTATTCAAGCCTGTAGCTCGTTTCTTCATTTGACTTTGCACATGTCCGGCTGCACGTGCCTCGTGAGGCAGGAAGGCTCTTTAAGTAATAAGTGCACAGCTTGAAGCCAATAATGAGACTCAAGTGTCGATGGTTTCCGAGAAATGGAAAGTGAAGGAATTGCCGTACTTGAAAGCAAACCCTTTCTCCCCTTTGATTGCCCTTTCCCAAATGCCAACATTTTTTAATTGTTGTCTCCCAATACCCAAAACATTTTATTTACTTGGTAATATTAATTTAATAGATGATGTAAAAGAAATTATATAGCCGATCGACCTCATTTTGTCAACTATATAATCTAATTTTAGTTACTAAAATAATGACAATGTATCTAACTTAAGTTCAATTAAAACAAATGGTTTTGTTAATTATTATATAAGAAAATTCATATCAAATATATTTTTACACCAACTATCCTATCCATTTCTTAAATTATATATTTATAAATAATATTTTTTTAAATTTAGAAAATAAATTTCATTCCCTAAATATATAAAAGAGAAAAAAGAAATAGAAAAATTAATATATGACATATTGAAAAGTGGATATTTAAATTTAATAAAATAATTTTTTTATCTTAAATTATATATTTTGGACAGAAAATTTGATATAGATATTCTTTGATTAACTATTAGTAGTAGATGCACTAATTGTCAACTAACCTATAATTAAGGGTAATGAATCTCTCGTATAGCCAAATATGAGTTTTCTTTTAACTAGGCAAAAGGTAACTACACCTCTTATCAATTGAAATTGATTTTATTCAAAGAAATACAAAAAAAAAAAAAAAATCTTATTAACTATATAAGCTTTTTACTAGCCCATTAAAATCTGTCCCTTTCCCTAACCCTAATTCATTGTCGGCCCCTAACTAGAATAATTTGTGAGCACTAGGATTCAATTAAAGTATGTGCTTAAATCATATCTAAGATAAGTAAAAATATTTTTTTCCTTATGAAAAGGATATATCTTATCTTAAGAACATATCAAAATGGTATCCTATTTTAATTTTTTGATTTTAAAATGTTTTTAATAAGTAATAATATTATAGCAATTTTAGCTAAAAGTAATTCGATGTTTACCAAAACTATTTTAAATTGTTAAAATTAATTTAATATTATTTAAAAGTGCTTTCTAATTTAGACGGTTTAAAATAGTTTTAATCAAAAGAGAGCAGTCTAATAAAAAGAATAAATAAAAAAGAATTTTTAGAATAAAAGATTATTTTAATATTGTTTCGATACAGGATCTAATGATAATAAAAATGAAGAGAGCTGATTAAAAATTATCATTTCCAAGCAAACCGGTTCGGCTCCTTTTGGCCGGTTTGGTTCATTCAATTAAACGTCCTCCACCTGTCTCCTCTCTCTCTCTCTCTCTCTCTCGCGGAAACTGCTTTTAGAATAGAAATTAGGAAGAGAGGCTGCGGCGAGGCGAGCAGAAGAGCGAAAAAGAGAGACACAGAGAGAGAGAGAGGGAGGAGCGGAGGAGCTCACCGCGAGTGGGCTTACCGCATCGCTTCCTTCGTCGCCTCCTCGTCTATGGATTCTTCTCTCTCTCTTTAGGGTTCCTCGCGGCTTCCCCACGTCTCCGGCGATTGCTTCGGGCTCAAGGGAAGTGACGAGGACCCCAATTGGTTTCGCCGGCGCTGCGGCCGTGGTCCTTGCTCATCCCATTGGTTGTAGGGCCGATTCTCCTCCTCCGCCTCTTCGCTGGCGGCGATCCGGCGATCCGTCGCCCTGCTCGCCAATCTGTTGCATTTCAAGATCCGGAGTTGCAGGCGCCGCAAGGCCTGCAGCCGCGGCCTGTACTTGGGGGCCGGGACCATGCTCTGGCTCGTCCGCCTCTCCGGCCTCTGCTCCGCCGCCATGCTGATGGTCGTCCTCTCCCCTTCCTTCCAATCCTTCCCTCCTGCCGAGGCCATCCGGTCTTCGCACTATCTCCGGACCCCTGGTGGCAGGTACCACCGTGTCGCCGCCCTATCCGATTTCACCGACGTCTCTGGATTTCGGCGCGCGCCGAGTTTCCGCAATGCCGGCGATTGCGAGGTCCCTTCGGCCAATGGAACCTCGGTCTGCGACCCGTCGCTCGTGCACATCGCCATTACCCTAGATGAGGAGTACCTGCGCGGTTCCATCGCAGCGGTCCACTCGGTGCTCACCCACGCCCGGTGTCCAGAGAGCGTCTTCTTCCATTTCTTGGTTTCGCAACCTGGCTTGGAGACCGTTGTGCGATCCGCCTTCCCCGGGCTCCGATTCAAGGCGTACTTCTTCGACCCGGATCGCGTCCGGGGGCTGATCTCGACGTCGGTGCGCCAGGCCCTGGAGCAGCCCCTCAACTACGCACGCAACTACCTCGCTGACATCCTCGAACGGTGCGTGCGCCGAGTGATCTACCTGGACTCGGACCTCGTGGTCGTCGATGACATCGCCAAACTATGGCGGACGGGGTTAGGGTCGCGCGCCGTGGGAGCGCCGGAGTATTGTCACGCCAACTTCACCAAGTACTTCACCCCGCGCTTCTGGTCCGATCAACGACTCGCAGCGGCGTTCGCCGGTCGCCGGCCATGCTATTTCAATACCGGGGTGATGGTGCTCGACCTCGTCCGGTGGCGACGCTCTGGGTACACGCGGCAGATCGAGCAGTGGATGGAAGTACAGAAAGGCGGTGAGGCACCCGGCGGCCCGGGGCGGATCTACGAGCTGGGCTCGTTGCCACCTTTCCTTCTCGTCTTCGCCGGGCACGTGGCGCCCATCGAGCACCGGTGGAACCAGCACGGGCTCGGCGGCGACAACATCAAAGGCAGCTGCAGGGACCTGCACGCGGGGCCGGTGAGCCTGCTCCACTGGAGCGGCAGCGGCAAGCCGTGGGTGCGGCTCGATTCAAATAGGCCGTGCCCGCTCGATCACCTCTGGGCGCCTTACGATCTCTACGGTCCCGACGTCGCTTGACACTACATTCACGGCCGCTGCTCTCCGGTAAATCCTCTGCCTCGTCTACTTCTATTGCTCCCCATCAATTTTCATACAAAAAAAACATCAGGATCGTCGACTATTTCAAAATTTCACGTTTGTTATTCTTTTCGGTTTTAATGGTGATTTAGTGACTTCTCTCTTCGCTTCCCTTACTTTTGCTCCCAAACCCCGTTCTTGCGAGGCGATTTATATTTTACATTCCATTGTTACTGCCTCAATGAAATAAAAGGGAAGCAAGATGATCAAATTTGTTCCATATTGAATCCCTTTCTCTCAATTTGTGTTTACCTTGTTTTAGTTCATCCAATCTATAATATCGACGCATTGGGTTAATCGGGGAAACACAAAAAAAACAATGTCCAAGTCCAACTTCTTGGTTTGGATGTGCAAAATCTGTTTTTTAGCCCTTGTAAGGGTTTAGATTTTGTTGATATTTCCAATATCAGAAGAAAGATTCAACCTTGTGGCTAGAAAAAGGGGAGGCCATGGATGTGTGGCTCAACGTTCGTCAGCAGCTAAAAACCTGTGAAATACCTGGTAAACGCGCCTCCTTTTTTGCCCCTGTTCCTCTAATTTAGCAATTCAATGAATGATAATTAGGTGCTCCATCGTTATCCCCCTCGATATATCCCGTTTGTAATTTAATTGTTTTTTTGTTCTCCAGTTTGCTGTCGGTGGGTTCCGGTGACGGAGACTGCTCCGTTTATGGCCACTTTTGCATATCTATCTTATTCTCTTTAGCAGTTGGCATCCTTCCATCATCACACGTTAACAAAGAAGAATAACACCTGAGACCATCATGTCATAACCGGGCCCGTATTCATCGTGATTTACTCCCTCTCATACTTGTGGGGCCGGGGTGAGGGGGCCGCTGGGTTGGCGGTTCCAACCTTTTGCAACACGTTAACAAAGAAGAAGCCCCCACGGGCGGGATCAACCGGTTATGACATGGTATTCTTGCAACATGGGTCGGGAGGTCGAAGGTCTGCGGCAGCAATTGCGATAACATCAATATCTGTCCGTGCTAAACACCTTCGACCGCCATGTCATCGCCGGGCCCGTATTCACCGTGATTTACTCCCTCTCATACTCGTGGGGCAGGGGTGAGGGGACCGCTGGGCGGCGGGACCCGCCTTTTTGCAACACGTTAACAAAGAAGAAAATTTGTATTATTCCCCTCATCTCTCTCTTCGATTTTAGGACAAGTCGGGCTTTTGAGTTAGTCAACCATTGAGCGGCTGACTTTTCCTAGATTGTTTATGAAGCAGCTAGTGAGCTGGAAGGATCGATTGATTAAGAAGAATATAGACAATTTGGATGCTCACTTTAGGAGTTCCCTTTAGCAAGGAGAAATAAATGGCGGTCCATATTCTATTCGGCCACATAATTCCTGGGTCCATTGATTGATTAAGCAGCATTTTAGGGTTTGATTAATACTCTCTAACCATTATGAGGACAGGGAAATCAAATTTGTCACGTGTCGATGAATGATAGAGTTATGCCAGGTCTGTTTCTTGAAGTGGCACTCGTAGGTTTTCATTTTTGGGGAGGGAAAGGGATAGATTGTGTGTTACAATCGATCGAACTTGTATTCAGAAATATTTTGGATTTAGGGTTTAGGATTTAATAATTCATTTGCCCTCACCGAAAGAAATAGACGAAGAGTTTTTGCATTTGTATAACTTGTTTAACCTCGAAGTAGGATGAGATAGTAAATGGTTCAAATTAGGCCTGATACCTATTTGAGCTCGTCTCGGTTTAGGTACGACGAGAAGTTATGTGGCTAGCCAAACTTCTAGTGTTTGGTAACGACATCTACGTTAGCTGAAAGAGAAGGATACATATACATCCAATTGACTTTCATTTTGGTTTTTAATGATTAATTTTGTGGTAGAAATATTGTGCCATTTTTGTGGCCAATATTTTGATTATGAACAACAATTTGGTTGTTAGGAGGCTTCCATCAGCTTATTTCATTTCCCTTTTAAACAACCGTTGGATGTGCTTTCTTAATCGAATTACAACCTAATCATTAAAGAAATATTGCTCTTGTTTGAAAGATGAGAAGTTTTTTGACACTTCCACCATCATGATTTTTCTATATGGAACAATTTATGAGCGACAATTAATATTATGCAATTAGAGAGTCCCAGGGAAATTTCAGACTATATTGGATCAATTGTATTACCTTGTATAAGAGATTGTTTTTATAACTCATTTCAAGATCATGTGGTAGTAATTTAGGGTTGGCAAACTCCCCTTCAAAAGGTCTAATGTTATTAGCATATATTTAAATATTATAAAAATAAATAAAAAAAACTAAAGGAGATCTTATTTTTTTATTGTCAGTTGAAGGTGTTTCATATTGAGAAATACGAAAGGATATCTCATCCTAATTTTTTTATATCCTAATTCAAATATAAAAAGGTCTAACAATGATGTAGCAATTTTAGATAAAATTGTTTCAACATTAGGTAAAACTGCTTCGTCTGTGATCAAAACAATTTCAATGCGGATAAAATTATTTTAATGTTAGTCAAAATTGCTTTAATATTGATTGAAAATAAAACTATGTTGATATTGATTAAATTTGTTCCAATATTGATCAAAATTGCTCTAATACTGTTAAAATTACTATAATGATGGTCAAAATAGTTCATATATTGATTAAAATTATTTAAACTTAATCAAAAACTCTAACACTATTATAGTAATTTTGATAAAGGTACAATGTTGATTAAAATTGCTTTCACATTTAGATGAAAACTATTCTTATAATTTTAATTACTAATTAAAATAATTTTAATACGGATTAAAATTGTTATAACTTAATTAAAATTACTCTAATTTAATTTAAAGTATTATAATAATTTTAATCAAAATTACTATAATGTGAAGTATGTTTTTTTAGTTAGCACTATGTATTTAGTCCTCCGGATGGATTAATATTAAAGATGACTGATTTAGTTTTATAGAAATTTTTTATCAGTCATCCAGATAAATTTAGAAGTACTTATAATTAACAGCTTAGTAAACAAATATCCTAAGCTTATTATTTCATTGGAGGAAAATATCTTATAATACATCATAGTTGAAAATCAAATTATAAATATTTAAAAGATTACATAGATACACTGCCGCTCACCTTAGTACAGGACTAATGTGAAGCAATTTTGATGTTTTTTTAGAAGCTAAACAGATAATTTGAATGATATTTCAAAATATAAAAATATTTTAATATATATTTTTTAAAATAGAATGTATAATAAAAATAAAAAGTGCTTATGTGGCAGAGATAATCGGTTCTACATGGTAAAGTCAAGTCAAAAGTTAAATAGAAATAGACCGTCAAGTCAAATTGAGCTTGAATCAGATCAAACTGAGTTCGAGCTACGTCTCACTAAGTCGGCCCTATTAAAAGACCTTAAGTCAAGTCCCTCCCAGTCGGGTATGCCCCAATTGAAACTCTAATTCGACACGGTAATTATTGAAACGCCAATCATCAAGAGATATGTCCTCGGAAGAGATGTGCCCTCTCAGTCATTAGAAAAGAGGTGTGCCCTTTAGGATCAACCTCATCTTTTCACTTTCTAGTTAAAGGTACCGATAGCAATATCAACAAAAGCAAGTTTTATTATTCTCTACTTTCTCTTTATTGTTCATTATCATTTTTTGTTTTCAACATTTATCTTGAAAATCTCGCTTGAATGTTAGAGGGACTTTGCCAAGGAAAAATGATATGCTCAAGAAAAAAAAATTAAGAAAAAATTCAATAATAAATACATAAAGTGATGGGACTCACAAAAATGAAATGATGGACCATATTTTATATGTTTATCTTTAAATTTTTCCTTAAATTTTTTTACTTGAATATATCATTGCTCTTTGCCAAGGCCGCCTTGTCTTTCTATATCTTTCTTGTGTCTTTTCATACTCCTAACATGAAAACCTCGTAGGTCATCCGAGCCGGTATGGGACGGGAGTTGCTGCAATGAGGCCGCCGGGTCGAAACTCAGTGGCAGCGGGGGAATAAATCCCCTATCCCTGTATCCCATCCGGTCCGTCCCATATTAGCTTAGGTGCTGCGATTTACCTTCCTCACGATGATCGTGGGTCCGGTCGGTGGGGGCCCTGGGGGCGAGGGCTTCGTCTTTTATTGCAATACTCCTAACATGAAGAAAGGGGCGACCTCCTGACTCAATCCGATTGGTATCCAACCGACTAAAAGTATGTGATTATTTAATGTAGTCATCTTATCTCTCGATCTCAGACCAAATCATGTACTAAATTTATATTATTTTTAATTTTAATTTTAATTTTTAAAAAAAGAATATTGCCTGAACCAGCTGATGTAAAATGCAGAGAGGGAAAGAATACACACGTCTCCCCTTTCGTTGCAAACTACGCGGAAACCCAACGCAACGCAGGAAATCAGGAATCTCTGCCGCATCTCCTCTGACCACCAAACATCTTTAATGGATTCTCATCAGGCTTTTTGTAAGCCCATCAACCTTTTCCTCGATTGAAGCTCCGAAGTGGGCCACGCTCATCAAGGCGAGCAGGCCAGACTCTTTTGACGGCCCCTGCAATCTGTAGCCCTCTCTTCCCAGCTAATTGACCAGTTTTAGTTAGTTTTCCTCTGGATTATAAAAAAAAACAATTTTAATTCACCCCACAGCTTTACCTTTCACTTTGTCTAATCACCATTTGATATGAATGGAACTTTACTTTTGGCAAGTTTCGAATTTTAGATGAATTTTCAATTAAATCATTTGATGAGATTATTTTAGGACAATGAGTTGGCACATGGGAGGATGGATGCCTTGCGCCTGAAATAGTAAACATTAAACAAATAAAGAAAATTTTAAAATACTTTAAATATTTTATTTCTCTCTTTTTTTAGTGATCACATAGATTGCTCATTTTTTATTACAAACTATTTGCATAATAATAAGAAAAATATTCTTAACAAATTTAATGGTTACTTAGGACAAGAAACAGGGGCCGCCACCATCCTGGACGATTGTGGACCCCACGCCGCGGGGCCCTCTTGCCCCGCCCCATGCGAATCGCCAGCTGTGGAGTCACACTTTCTTCGCTCCTCTCTCCGCGTATATTTATATTTAAATTAAGAAATATGATATGCTCAAGTAATTTTTTTAAAAAAAAAATTAAAAATAAATAAATAAAATGATGGACCTATAAAAACTAATTGATGGATCATGATTTTATATTATCTTAAATTTTTTTCCTTTAACATATCAAGCTCTTAAATTAATGTAAAGAATTTCACATTAAAGTTTTTCACTTTGACCCTCCAAGTTTGGTAAAATAATTTCACACGTGATATTTAAGCTAGTTGCCTCTGAATTAGGACGGGATAAAATGTAAATTTCTAAACTATAACGGAGAATTAGAACAGAATGAGAAACTAAGGGCTTAAAGTGCAATTTTCTCAAACTAGGAAGGAAAGAAAGAAGAAATCTCACGTCACGCACCAGTCACATGCCAGTGACGTCAGCGCCATTTTTCAAAATTGCAAATAGTCCGAAAGCCTCCCTTAAAATTACGCCTCCATTAAGCTCCCCTTCCGCCTCCTCCGCCTCTCTTCCTGTTCCTGCTTAATTTGGTAGCGAAACAGAGTGAGAAACCCTAACGTGCTTCTCTTCCTTTCTTCTTCGTTCTCCCAGCGATCCTGCATCGAGATCACGCCAAGCTTCACGAATCTTGTGTTTCTGTGTGATCTGGAAGCGATCATATGATGGATCATTCGCGTTCTCGGCCCTCGGTTTTCCTTTTTCTTCTCGTTTGTTTGCTTTCCGCCGAGTCTTCTTGGTCACAGCGAACTAGGCCGCCGTCAATCGCGGCGGCGCCGGTGCTCGTCCCTGCCCCTGCTCCGGCCCTTGCTCCGGCCCTTGCCCCTGCTCCTGCCCCTGGCCCGTCGCCGGAGTCTCAATGCAACGGCATCTACATCTCTTACGTCATCGAGAAGCGGGAGAGGATCCACCCGATCACCAGGAACCCGGCGGACCAACCCTACTCCTTCCGTGCCACCGCCACCGTCCTCAACCACGGCACCGCCGACCTCGTGTCCTGGACGCTCCTCGTCCCCTTCCGCCACGATGAGCTCCTCGTCTCCATCGACGGCGGCGTTCTCGCCAACGGCTCCGCCTCCGCTCTACCCTACAACACCACTATCGATGCAAATGTCACTGCCTTCTCCGGCTACCCAAACACCGATCTGAAGACTCCGATCGAAACGGCCAACGATCTGACGCAGATTCAGGCTAAGATTTCCTTGGTGGGCACCCTCTTCGGCTCGCCGCCCCCTGCGGTGCCTCTGCCTGACTTCCTCGATCTCGGTGACCCTTCCTACAGCTGCGAGCCCCTCCCCGGTTTCAACGGCTCCGGCTCCGGCTCCGTTGATAGGTGCTGCCTCCGCGACCCTAATTACGTTCCTATACCGGCCAACATCACCGGCTACCTCGATCGCCGATCCGGCGATTTAACAATCGCCTACGACGTGCTTCAGTCCTTCGAGAGCAACTACCTCGCCCTCGTCACCATCGAGAATCATAACCCCATCGGCCGCCTCGACCACTGGTATCTCTCATGGGAGTGGGCGCGCGGCGAGTTCATCTCCTCGATGAGGGGCGCGTACCCTACGGTCGTCGACTCTTCCGATTGCATCTTCGGCAAGCAAGGGCAGTACTACAAGGACTTCGACTTCACCAAGGTGCTCAGCTGCAAGCAGAATCCCGTCATCTCCGACCTAACCCCATGGCAATACAATGACACCAATCTCGGCCGCATCCCCCACTGCTGCCGCAACGGCAGCCTTCTTCCTACCGAGATGGACCAGGAGCAGTCCATCTCGGCCTTCCAGATCCAGGTGTACAAGATGATGCCGGACCTCAACCGCTCCGTCCTCTTCCCGCCGGTCAACTGGAACATCTCCGGCTCGGGTCTCAATCCCGACTACAAGTGCGGCCAGCCCATCCGCGTCAGCCCGGCGCAGTTCCCGGACCCGAGCGGCCTCGACTCGGAAAGCCTCGCCCTCGCCAGTTGGCAGGTGGTCTGCAACATCACCCGCCCTAGGGGCACCAGCCCCAAATGCTGCGTCTCCTTCTCTGCCTTCTACAACGACTCTGTCGTCCCCTGCAACACCTGCGCCTGCGGGTGCTCAACCAGCAACCGTGCCCGGGCCTGCAACGCAATCGCGCCGGCGATGCTCCTCCCTCCCGAAGCTCTCCTGGTGCCATTCGACAACCGGACGGAAAAAACCCTCGCCTGGGCGGAGATCAAGCACTACAACGTGCCCTCCCTCATGCCCTGCGCCGACAACTGCGGCGTCAGCCTCAACTGGCACATCGTCACCAACTACGAAAAGGGGTGGTCGGCCAGGGTGACGCTGTTCAACTGGCGCGAGGACCAGTTCGCCGATTGGTTCGTGGCCGCCAAGATGGAGAAAGCCTATCCGGGCTTCGAGCGGATGTACTCCTTTAACGGGACCAAGATGGGCAACGACACCATCTTCATGGTGGGCATGCCCGGACTCAACTACTTAAACGGAGAAACAAACGGTACCAGGGACGGCGACCCCAGAGTGCCGGGAAAGCAGCAGTCCGTGATCTCGTTCACGAAGAAATTGACGCCGGGCATTGACATCCTCGCCGGCGACGGCTTCCCTTCGAAGGTCTACTTCAACGGGGAGGAGTGCTCGATGCCGGACACGATTCCTACCAGTTGGGCATTCAGGACCAGCCGACCTCGAATCTTCACTGCTCTGGGTTTCCTTCTGCTTGCTGCTTCTCTCATCTCCCTAGAGCTGTAGCTCTCGCTTGCCCGTTTGTCACTTGGGGCAGAGCAAAGCACGGCGTTGGATTTCTTGTTCATAGAATTGTTGCATGATATCTATTTAATATATTAGAAAATTGAATTAAACCAAGAAGAGAATTATATTATATATTATATATACCTTTGCTCTCATACTCAATGTTATGGCAAAAGTCTATGCGCATGTTTCTGATGATGAGTGGAACGTTTTAACTCAGAGAATGAAACCCACAAGAATTGATTCTTCCTCCTAATGTGGTAAATCACCACCCAAGTATCAACTGCGGCTATGCTCCTGGGTGTTGTGTCTACACTGAATGTTTAACTTGCCATACGCAAGAATCTACTTTCTGTATTCACATCATCGCCATAAACTTTTTACCCATATTCTAGATAAATATTCATCAAATGCCCATTCAAATGAATTATAGGCATTCACTTGTCAAAACTAGCGATAGCTATTCTTTTCTTTGTGCGGAAGGATTCTTCTTCGGTGGATATATCCCAAAAACAAAAAAAAGATTTTATTTTATTTTTTTAATTTTTGACAGAAAAAAAAAACAAAAGAAGAGAAAAAACAAACCCCATAATGCTCTCTCTTTTAATCCTTGTGGTCGGCTGATGGATATATCGCCAAAGCAAGTTCTTTCCGGGATGCGTTCCATAACCCCAAACCAACCAACCACACTACTCCACCACGCTTTCAGCGATTCTCCTCCTTCGAATTCCTCTAGTACAAATACGCAGCCGACTCTAATCTTTCAGTTCCATCCCAAGAACAACGCTTACACAAGAGCTAGCCATGGTTCCGGAGCTTGAGGTGAGTTAGCACGATGGCCATTTTTCTGTCTGAACTCGGAACTCTGAACTCATCGTCGCCGGTTCTGATTTTTTTTGTTCTTTTTTTTTAATATCAAATTGCAGAAAGCTCGAGTGACGGAGCTGCATGTCCGAATGGACTGCCGTGGCTGCGTGCAGAAGATCAAGAAGGCACTGCACAGCATCGACGGTGAGAATTCCTTTCTGGGAGTAAGCCAACGGTGGAATTGGCTAAACTTGGCATTGGTCTGCAGGAATTTTCAGCACGAACATCGACTTAGCCAGTCAAAAGCTGACGGTGGTGGGCACGGCCGAGCCAGAGGCGATCGTGAAGGCCATCAAGAAGGCGAGGAAGATTGCGACGGTTTGCTCGCACACGGAACCGGCCGGTGAGGCCACTGGAGGAGCAGCAGAGCCAGCAGCAGCACCGCCGCCTCCGGCAGCTGAGCCACCGGCGAACCAGCCTCCGGCGGAGGCTGAGACAACGCCACCCAAGGAAGAGGCACCACCTTCACAAGGCCAGGCTGCAGCCCCCGAGGTGAAAGAGGCAGTACCCGGCGAGCCCAAGGAGGTGGGCGCGATCATCCCCGTAGTCCATCACTATCCTTACGATCGCATCCCAAATTACTATCACTGCAACGACCACTGCTACTACCCTTTTCCTCGGAGATATGAGCCTCCTGACTATGCATATAGCGGTTATAGTCACTACAGGACCTCACCTTATGCTCTGCCGCAGCG
The DNA here is from genome assembly GCF_018446385.1 of Zingiber officinale. Lineage (NCBI taxonomy): Eukaryota > Viridiplantae > Streptophyta > Magnoliopsida > Zingiberales > Zingiberaceae > Zingiber > Zingiber officinale. The sequence continues at coordinate 131,797,934 of NC_055994.1, forward strand.
TGTTCGCTACATCCAGGATGGCGTCGCCGGCGACGACTACAGTTACGGTGGCAATTACCGCCGTGGTGGTGGAGGAGAAGTCTGCGTCTTCAGTGAGGAAAATCCGAATGCGTGCACCATCGTGTAAAGGTTGAAGAATCGTAGGCATGTCTTCCTAGCCAGTAGCCACAGCAAGCAAGTGATGGAGATGACTTTTTTTCAAGTTCTCTCTGTCTAATTTCTTGTACACTGCACTATTTTTGTCTTTTAAATCTGAATTAAATAACATCGAACAGAGGAAGCAGAAGGACAACTTTATCGAGATTTAATTATGAGCTGCAGAGGAAATTGTCAATAAACAAAACAAACCAGTTAGCTATCTTCGAGTGGAAAATGCCTAGATCGAGCATGTTTTCCAACATTTTGACGATCATGCAAGATCAATGATAGATTACATCAAAATTATGCTAAAATGGTAAATTAACCCAGGTAACAAAAGGACCGTCATTTTGAAAAGGCTTTTATTCCTTAGCCTATAAAAATCAATGAATGATTTATCTATCATGTATAGTTTACTCTGCTCCTGTACGTACAAGTTGAGAACATTTACAAGCCATGGGCTGCTGTGGTACACAATATACAGTGTATCGAAAAAGAATGTAAGTTCATAAGCTAATGAAAAACCTGAGAGGACGCATAGAACTCGCCCTCACTGAAACCAGGCCTCAAATCCTCATTGCACATAAAATCCAGAGGAAATGAAACCAGGTGACCTCTAACCATCTGTAGTTTCTCCATCGGATCCATGTCTTTGACATCTCCATTCTCGTAGGTCTCCAACTTTTCAGGACATATTCCTAAATCAATGGTGGTATGTCTGAGTTTCTCTTTACAATAATTGGTGCTCTGTCGGAAGGCAGATCTGCATATTTGACCATTTTTCAGAGGAAATGTGAAAATAGAAACTGAGATGCTGGAGCATAAATGTTCGAGAATATGATTGTACCTGGTGTGGATAAGATCATTGGGAACGCATGAAAAGATAGCCTGGTATATCATTGTGTTTGTCTGACAGAAACAGATTTACTACCTTTAGTTAGAGCTAGTATCAGAAGCACACATGCATTTTTTTTTTCTTTAAAGGCAAACCAGAATTTTATCCCCTTTCTTGTAATAATAAGCTAGTTTGCAAGAGAACAATGTGTCTCCCTATCTTGTAATGGTATGTATCTGGATGATGAATGTAATACAAGGAGTGCAAATTTCCGATGTCAGAGTTTTCTGTGCTAGGTGTCCGGAAAAAAAAAAACCAAGCAAACTTGCATGCAATCAACATTACCCCATGAGACGAGAAAGGTCTACCAATTTGGAATGTCATTCCTGTGTCATAATTAGAACCCTCAGCTAATGCATATTTAAATGTTCTTTTTGTTTTCCCTTTAATTTCATTTAAAAGACTTTCATGCTTGCAATATACTTTAATAGGGGAATTCTCTTTTATCAAGGCAAGGGCAAAAGGAGAAATCACAGATCTTTCAAACACAGCTTGATAATGATGATAGTTCATTTTAAATTATTCAAAGGAAAGATTGACATTTCACATTTCTTCTGCACAAATGCATCCTTAACAAACCCTAAGATATAAATAAATTAAATAAAAAAATAAAAGACAATATTGAGGTTTCATTGATTATAATTATCTCTAACTATCAGATATTAACTAATCACGAACTCAAGTTATGATAAAAGATGATTTCTCAAAGTTAATAAAGTGAAATGGAGAGTGCAAGCAAAGATCCATGTAGAATGGAGTGAGATGATCAACCTTTTATATTGGCAGGTCACACAATACAGCTTGAGTTTGTCAGACTGAATGTCGGACATGAGTACCAGGATAGACAAATAGTCTAATTATGACAATGACTAATATATTCTGTCCAATATTTTTGGAAAGATAAAATATTACACAATCAATAACTAATGTTGGACTAAAACTTCATGATAACGAGCATGGTAGCGCACTGATACAGGAGTAAAGCAAACAAGTAATTGGATGAAAGAGAGAAGATACACTTTTCTCACCTTAGCAGTTGTCATCCATATATCCCTGTATGTGGCCTCAATGACAGGATCTCTAATCTGACTAATCTGTGAAAAGAAAAAGGTTTTAAAAGGCTAACATAACAAGATCTCTAATCTGCGAAAAACAAAAAAAAAGCAAAGACAAGAACTTATGCATATTCTATTTGACTGTGGCTCAAGTACAATATTCAAACTTTGTATCACTGTCAGTCCAGTAAGATATCTAAATTGACAAGTTGCAATAAAGAAGACTGATCTTGCATGAGGCAGTAAAAATCAAAATAGGTGCTATTGTGGGATATATGTGAACCTTTAGAATTAAAAAGATCGCCAAGATATAATTTCACAATTCAAAATGAAAATTAAGTTGTTGAAATCTGTAGGTACAAGATCATCCATAGTACACATGGTAGAGAATAAAGTTTCAAGAATAGCAGAAAATATCTACTAACTTCATCAGCACGAAGACCCAAATGTTCCAGCCACAATGAGAGGCGAAGGCTAAGAGAAAACTTTCCAGCTTTCCATGGTTTGCCATTCATAAATGACTCAACAAATTGTTTATCTTCAATAAGAACACCGATCTGAGCAAGGCAAAATTTCATTAAAATATAATTAGCCACATAAAAATCAGAACAAAATATATTTGCCTAGGGAAAATAATCAAAAATATAAAAAGGAAGCTTGGCCAGAAGTGTGTATGCAGAGTTTAACTGCCTCACATTTTGTCATATGCACTTTGAACATGCACTCATGCAGTCAGACCATATATGTGGTTGACTTAGCATGTCCAGTTTGCATGATGCATATGGTGTTGCACATTTCTGTAGGTAATCAGTTACAAAGCAAACCTTTTATCAGGTACAAAACCAGATTCATATCTTCTGGCCTTGAGCTCTAACCTGATGTTGATTAACTTCACGTGTTCAGTGTTTGTTGGATGACCATAATCTCAACCAACTTATATATATATGGTCTAACATTCCCTCCTAAGTCCAAGCAAGATCAGAAATAGGTTAGGCTAATGGAACTTAGAAAGTGGTACAAACAAAACCTGAAATCACACTGCAAACTAGTGATAAACGGGGTGGGCCAAAGCATGGACTCGTATCCTATGCACTACACCATTTAAGGTTGGCCATAATCTCAAATGTGGTACCTTTTGGACGTCATGCTAAAAGAATAAGCTGGCAACTTTTCCAAAAACATAAGCTATTAGATTGGTAACCAATTTTTATATTAATGGCCTTTTTGATAATAATTGTATATTGTTTTCTTAAAAATTGCTTACTTAGATTAAGTTATTAATAACTACACGAATTATGACTATATGAAGATAATGTTTTAAATATTCATGGTCTAGCATTTTCCTGATGTAAAGCTTTCCACCCACCAACTCCATAGTTGGATGACAAAATTTACATCTTGTAAAAAAGTAACTTGTCTTCATCTAGGGAAAATATAGAATCTAGCTTTAGAGTTCAGCTAATGAGCAGCATGGAAGTTCTTTTTCCATACATTTTGGGATGATTAAATGGTGGGTGAAGTTCGCATGTGTGCCAGGATTATGAATAATTGTAAATCGCAGTAAAGAAACAAGTCTACAGGGACAAGTGGAAGCACAAAACAAAACAAGGAATATATATTATATGCCAATGTGAACACATATTGTGACTTGGAAACTCAAGTTTATAAAAGAATGATGCATGACAAATAGAAACATGTCCTATTATGGTGGAGGAAAGTGGATGGAAATGACAGTTATCAGCAGTAATAGTAATTAGTAGGGTAGTTAATATTTTGAAGGAGTGATAGTAGTTGTGTCCTGTTTGTGACTATAGGGAAGGATTCAATTGTGATCACACAATGTAAAGGGGTGTGCTTATATATGTCCGAGATATACAGTGTTCTCCATTGTAATTTCTATCATTTCTCTCGTCTTGAACATCGTATTCTCTACTCTACGAATGAGGCACAACATGGCTAGAGGAAGCAGCAGGAAGCCCCAAACTTACCCTTACTGAGGAATAAACCTGTTCTTCCTGTCTATCGACAGCAGTTTAGAGTCTCTCATTCGATCCTCCAATTGGGCCCAGACCACTACACTAGATTTAGACAATCTGACTGGTATGTAGAAAAACAACTATCAAACAAATACAAAAAAAAAGGCAGCCTGGTGCACAAAGCTCCCGCCATGCGGGTCCCGGGGAAGGATCCATTGTACGCAGCCTTACCTGCTTTTTGCAAAAGGCTGTTTCTAAGATTCGAACCCGTAACCTTTTGGTCACATGGCAACAATTTTACCATTGCACCAAGGCTCCCCTTCTAACTATCAAACAAATACAATGTTTAAAAAAAAAGAGATAATAGAATGAAATCTACAAGTTAGCATTTAAAAGAATATAAGAAAATCAACCAAAGCATTTGACTAATCTGACCAGAGACATACAGGTAACATAAATGCTCTAGCATATGTTGTGCAAATGAATATTTATTAATTTAGAAAGGCAAATATTAAAGTAGAAGGATACCTCAGAATCTCTAGATCCTAACAAGCTTCTATCATTTATGTTAGCTGAACCAACTAATGCCACCCGATCATCAACTATCATCAATTTGCTGTGTACATATATCTGAAAGAACGAATTCCAAAAATTAGAAACTTTGGAACAAGATTTTTTTTTTCAAAAAGTGAAAAAAAAATGTTAAAAAAGAGTTCTTTCCTGCTACTGAAATTGAATATAAAAATTGTGGATGCAAAAGTTTCAATAGAAGCATATTTTACATGTCGATGGATATAAAGCACAATGACAGTAATACATATCAATAATTGCCTCAAGAAACAAATATTCAATGTAGCTGAAAAACTTGTCACTAAGAATTAGATCAGATTATATAGTCAGTACCCAATATAATTATTTGCTTTTTTGTAATAACCAGGCTGTGCATGTTTTATTGATAATTAGGTTGTACCTCCCTCCATATCCATGAGGCCGACACTAGGGGGGCCGTTAATGTAACGGATCTACATTTTTATTGATAATTAGGTAAAGATAGATATCATTTTTGTGAAACTAAGAATACACGAATATAACAACAGATTTTTCAAAAAAAAAATAGAATGTTATTAAGATGTTTGTAATTTAAATCCAGTTATTTCATTTTCAATATTAATCAATAATCTACACTAGAAGAGTATATGAGGCATTTTTGGGGCACTGGCAGATGATTGGCCAATGCAGGGGCTGACTCATCATGCCTAAGGCATGTGCATGGTCAAGGTATGTTGGGCTTCTAGCCATGGATGCTCAGCAACAGCATGTCATAAGTTTGCTTACCTAAGTTGTATCACTCACAATTTGATGACAAATCCAATCAGTTCTCAAATTCAACAAGGACACATGAACAATAAGAGCATTCAGTTAGGTCTACAGATTGCGTTCAGTAAAGCCTACAGATTGGATGCCATATCTATCTTATGGGAGTGATATGTCAGATATAAGCAACTGCTCTGAGAATGAATTATTAAACATGATAATTTCAAAGTGTTGACTATTAAATCTTCACCTGATTTGTCGCCAAAGGACCTCCATCAGAAAGTCTTCCATATGATCGAAGGCCATAAAAAGAAATGTAATCATGTGCTCTAGGACCCATCAAGTCATATAGATTCTGCAATATTGAATTTGGGCCTCTACAAATGGTTCGATATTGCCAATGCATTATTGCCCTCACAGATGCAGCACCGCCATCATCAATGCCACCCTGTGACAAAGGTTGTCAGATGAATACCAAGGAAAAGACAACTAAATTATTAATATATGGTACCTGGAATCCAGGTAACAAGGGTATCACTATTATGACCCTGAAACACATCTTTTCCCTCTCGGCTCTCAGAATTCTCTGGTATAGTGCATCTAAGACACGGTTCCTTATTATCACATCGCCTGAGAGCCCTGATATGAAAAACTGATTCTGGGAAAAAAATATAAACAATTTCAGAAAAGGTACTCCCATACATTGACAGATAAGCAAAATATAATGCAAACATGAACCAATATATATAACAACAATATTTTTTTGTATGGATGGATTATAAAACCTTGAAGAAAGAGTGGCACATGAAAAAGAATTTGAACAAAGGAGGCAGCAACTAATAATCAAAAGGATTAACTGGTAAGCTTTAAAAAAATAAAGAAGAAAAGAGAATATTTGATCATATTTCATCATAGTACAAAATGCCACAGTACTTACTGAGAGCCTGTTTACTTAAGTGGATGGACAGGAGGGAAGAGAGGGAGAAGGAAAGTAGAAAAGGCAAAAAATAAAATAAAAAATCATGCTCCTTTTTCCTCTCCATCCCTCTTCCCCCCATGTACCTACTCAAGTAAACAGGCAATAAAGGGCCCACCAACAGATACCAGCAAGAAAGAACCTTTAAATGATGGAATTTTCTTGACCCATAAAACTAATGAACACTTTTAAGTCTTGTAGACTGCTATGCTAATTATGGTTTTGAAGGACAACTTGACAAGAAGTCACAAACTGTAAACAGGTACAACATACTGAAGGAAAAATGATTTTTAGTGAGCTTCAACTCCTATCAACTCTACATGATTAGGAAAATACTTCCCTTTTATGAGGGATAATATGCACTTAGAAAGCCACGAGTTCCACTCTGTCCTGTTTATCTTTCCCTCCCTCCTCATGTTTCTTGGGTGTCTTTAATCTAGTCTTTATGACCAAGTTATTCTGCTATCACAATTTGCTTTATGAATTTATATTCTACAAGCTATGATCATCATTTAACAAACTGCTCATTAAAAAAAAACACTTCAAGGAGGCTAGTAGCACTTATAGATATCAAATTTTATTGTATTTAAATTTTTGTATTTTAACTTCAAACCAACAAATTAGGTTTTAGGGGAAGAGCTGCAGTCAGATTGGCTTTGAAAGGAATCTTTCATGTAAGCATGATGAGGATCACGTAGGCATGGTTTAAAGTGTCGTGCCGAAACGGTCGAAACGGGCGAAACGTCTCGTTCCGCTCGGCGACCGGCACGACCCCGGCACTAGACCCACGACAGGTGCGACGTGTTGTGCGACCCCGTGGTCATAGCAGAGGGGTCACTCTACCCTGCAACAGTAGCGGAGAGGTCGCATAACCCTTCCGCTGCTGCCGTGGAGGCATCGTGTGGCCGGGGTTGCACGACCAACGTGGTCGTGCCGAAGGAGTCATGCAATCCCCGTGGCCATGGCTGGTCGCGTAACCCTGCGATAACACCGAAGTTGTGTGGGCTTGCGAGTGGTGTCGGATTTCAGATTTTTTTTTAATTAAAACTTAGGTTCATTTTTTTAATCAACTCCTAGTTATGGTGGAGATAATCTAAAGAGACTTAATTAAACCCTAATAAAATTATCTAATTAATTTTATATTTCATTTATTTTAATTTAAAAATTATAATAAAATTTTTATTTATTTATTTATCTATTTTCATATCTTTTCCTTTTTTTAAAAGATTATTTTTTATCTTGTTTATTTTTAAAATATTTATGTTAAATATTTTAGTTTTTAATTAATATATTTTTATATTTAAAAAATACCGAAATTATATCGGCACGATACGGTACCGAAACTGTATAGTTCCGATCAAGGACCAAAACCTCGACACGGATCCAAATTTTAAACCTTGCACATAGGTTCAAATCAGGATCATTTGAATCATTTTGGCCAATTTAGGATTGAAATAAATGTTTATTTGGAATAATGCAGTTTAGGTGCATTAGGTTGGTGAAATTTTTGAGTGGTTGGGAGTTGGGACTCATATACAGGGACGGACCGAAAGAGGGAGCTAAGGGGGGCTTTAGCCCCTAGTTCGTCGGAACTGTCTAGTATGACGGTTCCTAACTGTGGGGACTACTTTTGCAGCCCTCCAATCTTCTTCTCCGACAGGCTTTTATGCAGGAGGTGATGAAGTAGGTGGTGTTGGTGGAGAAATGGAGTCAACCTGAGCTCCAGGCCTTCCACCTTTCGTCTCCTCCCCCGTCCTTCCCACCCAAAAGGACACGTTGAAGCGCATCTGCGCATGTGATCGGTGGCAACAGTGACGGATGACCTGTGCAAGGTGGATTTAGCCCTCCTGTAAAAAATTTTCTAGTTCCGCCCCTGCTCATATATATACTTCTCTCTCTCTCCAGAATCCAAAAGGCATATGCAAGTCTTTTAGAAGACCTTAGAAGTTACAAGCTACTAAATATGGTAGTCACCTCAAACAATTAGTAGCAAACAATTATGCAGTTCACATTACACCTTAGTAGCCACTTACACATTGAAGCCTTTTTAAAGCCATGGGTCTATTGCAAACAATTAGTTGGAAATCTTTATAACAAGAGCTTTGCCAAAGGAAAAAAATTCCTACCTCAATGTAAATGAAATAATCTGCTTTTTCAATAAGGGAAATATAGGCATTGTGAATGCTCTCTTCAGTCTGGCTTGTTCCAGCTGACCATTGACCTACACTTCTAATGATCTGTAACCAGTGAAATCAGTAAAAAGTAAGAGAATGACTACATTCATCTAAGTAAACACTCGATAAACATGCCACCAGACACATCCTACATGCTATATATTATATGAGAATGTAAAAAATAAACAAAAATATAATTGTGAGCTCAACTCCACAAAAGGTCTCCCATGTAATTTTTACTTCCAATTCATATGTTAGGAGTCTAGGATTGCAGCACAGTTAAACAAATATAAGCAGGATAATCACATGATTGAAATAGGTATTCTCTCAAATGCTAGCTTAACTGTGAAATCTAACTGTGTGACTACTTAACGAGTTCCCCCTATTCTTAATAACAAATTGAACTAAACCAATATCAAAATGAAGAAGGATATTTTTCACATACCCAGAAGCAAGGTTAAGTAATTAGTTTTAGATATCCCTGCTAGCAATTTAAACCTGAAAGTTGGAAGGATCATAAAAGAGAACAAGGTCACAGATTTGCATGTTTGTTGTTTCTATGCATTTTACTAAAGTTGATTCCTAACATGAGATAAGGTTATCATGACATCAAGCAGAAGATCAAAAGTTGGTACAATTACAATAATGGTCAGACAGTACGTCTCATTCAAGTTACTCAGTGGTTAGTTGTACTATAGATTCTTATTGCTCATCATTCCTCCCCTTATTACAAACATGCTAATTTCAATCACTTAAAAAAGAAATATAAATTTTCCAATGAACAAGCTCACACTTTAGGATTTTTTAAATAGCACAGAATTGAGAATCTCAACAAACCATCAACTTATAACTAACCCTATTCAAGTACCATAAGTTGCCATGAAATGCTAGGGAATTACTTAAAATGTATAGAGAAATTTTCAAACATATGAACGAATTGCAATACCTATAGATAGAAATGATGGCACTGCAATCGTACAAAACATCTAATTTGGTTCATATCCTACAGGTCTAGGAAATCAATGCATGCTTTATTTTGCTTCAACAGAAGAAACATACTTTCCAAAAGAGAGATTCCAGCTAACAAATTCAAGAAAACAAACTATTTCTCCAAGTAGTCTCAGAAGAAAAAACTAAAAGTTGAAATCTATTGTTAAGAAAAACTATGTATAATGCAGAATAGTCTCTTCTATGCAACTTCAATTACACCAACCTGACAACGGCATAGTGTGCGAGGGCCAACTTGTCTAGCTTCATCTGCAGACACAACTTGATCGCCTCTCTCTTGTGTTTCCCACCACTCATCCATATTTTGAGGTGGGGCGATCACATCATAATGGTTTCCCCTCTCTAGTTGGGGAGATCCAAGGTTATCAACAAAACCTTTCATCTGCATGTCTTGAATAGGATGTTCAACTTTGATTCTCCTCAAGGGAAAGGGTTGATTCTGGTTGGCTCTATTTCGATTATCCAAAAGACCACATGAATTTTCCAGCACATATTTTTCTCTATCCTTTGCTGCTTCTAGCCCATCAGGTTCTTGTGGTAATAGCAGTGGAATATCTTGGTATGATGTAGACGAAGGGAATAACCTTGTCTTTTTAGCATCTTTGTGATTTTGAACTTGTTCCTTGTTTCGTACATCGACTTCTCCACCATTTCCCATGTAATGTGGAATAACCATGTGATGCTGAGGCATCAGCAAGGGAATTGCTTGCTCATTTGCAGCTTTGTTTCTCTAGGAAAAAAACCATTTCCAAATGGAGTCAGAACAGCAAAAGTTGGAAGCAAAAACTTCCTTTCAAGTAACATGAAACAACCTTAGCATAATTCCAGCGCTGAACAAAATGCCTTGCAACATCACGACAGGGTGCTCCCCAGAGAGCACACTGGACGTCATGCCAAGGCATTCGAGGATATTTTTCACGATCTAATTCTTCTTTCATAGTATCTTCCCAAGAATTAGGTTCTGATTCCCTAATTGAAAGAGACAGAGAAAAGATTTTGTCAAAATGCAGAACAATAATCAATTATCAAATTAAATATACCAGAGTGGGCATTATTTAATTTGATTAAGAATCAAAGCATAAAAAGTACCTAGGGTTGTAATAGTCCTTTCCAGGCCACATAAGAGGTGGGAAATCACCTACTTTGTGTTCAAAGTTGTCATAGCGTCCAAAACACAAATCAAGCCCTCCAATGAAGCATATTTGATTATCCACAATAACAATTTTCTCATGATGAGACCTATTTTGTAAATGAAGCAGTATAGACACACCATAGAATCAGCAAGACAAAGTTATCAATAATCAAGCAGATAAAACAATTTAAGGGTTTCATACCATAAATAAACACCACTTGAAAAATGATCTGGATTACATTCTCATGGATGTTCAGTAATCTTCTCTTACTGTATTCGCTGTTAATCTTCAAAGCAAGAGCGACCTCTTTGTAAAGAAGAATATGTATCTACATTTTATGAAAGAGAATGTTGTCAATTGCAGGCAAGCTAAACCCACGAATAAAAAGGTTAATTAGTTAAAGGTACGACATGCTAATTTTTTTGGACATGTATGTTAGTTATCTGATGAGATGCCATGAATTGTGGAATAACTAGTGTCAGTTTGTAGAAAAGAAATGGAAGATCTCCACTTAATACATATAGTATTCTGAGGAAACAAACAGATGACTTTTCATTTATTCAAGCAATATTTCTGCAATGTGTGTGTGCGCGCGCGCATACATTCTCATAACTCCTTAACTGAATGAAACATGCCTCCTGCTTCTAAAGATCCATGAAGAAACAATATCCACTGCCAGATACATGCAAATAAATTAGTTCATTGTGGATATGATGCTTCTTCATTGTGTTGGTAGAGTATTTTGATTGATTGCATAATAACCAGCATAACTTTTACTTGACTCTTGATTGATCTTTTTGACGACGAATATAAAATGAAATATGTTTAAATGATTTTGATAGTTAGAAACCAATACCTAATTAAATTAAGGACTACAATACAAACAATAATCTGGCAAATTTATAATATGATAAGAACAAGCTAACCTCATTAAAGGATATGAGTGAATGAAAGAATGATTTACTTCATATGATTGTTTTGTGATGAATAAAGAATTCCAAGTAGATATTAATACCATTAAAGTGTGATTAAATATCATACCAACAAACATGGAAATTCTAGAAAAATTACATTGCATACATACGTACTGAACTATATCATATAGTTTAAAATCTTTACCATACTATCTATCACACAGAAAATATCATACAGAAGCCCATTTTTCAGTTCATGCTTTACAACATTCAAACAAAAACATGAGAATATTTCTTTCTTGTATGTTCAAAATAGGAAAGGTAGGATCAGTTAGCATGCCTTGATACATATTCAGATTACATGTACTAAAAGTATGAAGGGTGAGTTAATTTAAATTGAAGAGTATAAGGTGCCAATAAAATGTAGAAAATAAGCAACAAGAAACAAACTTGAAATGGTTGAGGAAAGAAGACCACAAGACTATAGTTCTATTTAATGGAGAACCAAATTCTTAGAGCATGGTATACAAACTAGATGTTACCATTTGAAAGTTCAATTAAAGCATCAATTATGGACTCAACTCGCCATAACAAAATTACTAGAACATTCCAAAAGAAGAAATGTGAAGATTCTTTTGAAAGAAATGTTTCAGAATGTACCTGAACACCTTGTTTGGCTTTTGCCTCTAACATCGCATCAAGTCGTGAAGATCCATGAACACTAAAAGGGCGTCTTAAGTACAATTCGGGGCACAACCACCAGCCAGTAATGAATATCTGCAATGGACTTCCATTGATACAAAATTCTGAATTACAATAAAAAATGCCACCTAATAGTAAATGGCATTAACCTTTAAAAATCCTTTGTACCTCTGATTTCGCATCCTCGATTGAACAAGCAATTGCTTCGAAAGAAGCTTTGCCATCAATGAACCATTGAACATAACTATCATCTTCAGTTAAACCTCTTGGTGGTGCAAAGGAACCAAAGCGGTGAGGATAACACCACCCTTCCGGAGGCCTTAACCCAGCATCATTTATTGCAGCAACCCAATCCCTAACTTTTGCATTACTTTTCATCCTTATACTTACAGTACGATTCCCACAAGATATCTTGTGAAAGAAACTTTTATTAGACATGCAGGAATCTTGATATCATTAATAACCAGGATGTCTACAATTTTTTTTTCAGTAAAATGCTAATTGCCTTGTGTTACCAGATGACAGTAAGCTACTTGAATCAAATATTTAGGCAACTGTTTAACTCAAATATGTTCAGAAAAAAAGTTGAATATCTCATGAATATCCTAGCAAGATCATATTTTCACCAACCATGGAAATGATGAAAAATAAAATCCTGATCAGGTTGGATAGACGGCCATAGATAATCAAAAAGGTGTTCTTCATGTATCAAGATAATTATTGTTTAAAATCCTAGTAATATGAGAACTTTAAGGTTGGTTTATTTCAAAAGTTATTCTAGGAGGATGAGAATGAAACTATTTCACCAAAATTCTTTATGTATTTTTCACATTGAGAAATTTGAAGAGGCTTATACCTTTTCTCTTTTCCTTGAAAGCAACCAACATTGAATACCAAAACAAATCAAGCATGTTTAAGGCTTTTTTTAACCTCAAAATGAGAATTTTCATATTTTGATAGAAAAGAATGACAATTTTTTTTTTTTTTTTTTGCTGACCAGTTACATAGATAACTCATTCTTCTTACATGATTATTTAAAAAAAAAAACAAGATTGAGATCAACATTGAAGATGGCATTGCATTTACTCCATTGAACACCTTTTTCACCACTATCATCAAGCCAAATACATCTCAACAATTCGAGGTCAGCTATATGGATCTTTTCTCTTTGCTGAATTGTAATCACTAGCATTATTCATATTAATTAAGTCATTTTTGTTATATTAAATAGACCTATCTTTGGTATTCCTCTAATCCTTGCAACTTCCAGTCTAATCTATTCAACTTGTCTAGTTTAGACTAATGGTTGTTTTGAAAAATGTAAATCTCATCTCAACCAACCTATATATAGATTTATAAGCTATGAACAAAGAGTTGGCCTCTTATATTTGTGATGTTTATGCCAATTAGAATTTTTAGCATCACAATGAATAACAAAATGCATTGTGCAATGTGTAATCCAAATGTTAAGTGTTTGTCAAGTTAAGAATTTCTTTAGTGCTCTTTCATAAATTAAAAACTAAAGTTCATGCCTCATGCTAATTATTATGAAATAAACCACCTAATATTAGTCATTTTAAAATCTCTTTCCCCTTTCATGTCCTCCACGTGACATCTCAACTTCTGAATTTCAACATAAGTTAGAATTTAGTTAAAATAATTTAGTTTGAAATTATCTTCTGGGACATTTACAATTTTACAAAAAATAATGTTCTATATGCATCTAAATTTAGGCTAATCAAGTACCATAAAATTAAAAGACTCAATTAAAAGCATATTAATCTACATCCAATTGTAAAATTGAGAAACTCATTCGAATACTGTATTCGTGGGAGATTCAGATTTGTCCCTAGATCCACAGAAAGCATTACTCTCCTTAAATTAAGCAATTATAAACTAAAGAGTTAGATTATTCTTACTCTTGTCCTCCATCAATTTTAGCAATTTATGATTTATAAAAGTAAAAAATAAAAGGGAGAAGTTCTCATCATGAGACTATTATGTATTTGTTAGTACTTTTTATTTTATTTTCCCTTTACCAGTGTTTTAAAAAATTATTTGAACACTTCTTTATAAATAGGATCATTGAATTTTTCATAAAGGGCAGCCCGGTGCACGAAGCTCCCATCATGCGAGGTCCCAGGGAAGGATCCATTGTACGCAGCCTTACCCTGCTTTTTGCAAGAGGCTGTTTCCAGGATTCGAACCCGTGACCTTTTGGTCACATGGCAACATCATTGAATTTTTCATAATATGTCTAAATGAGTTGAGGAGTTATAAATTATTGTTCTTCACAAGTATAGGATAGTAAAAGTTCCTATCTATCAAAGTTATATTAATAATACAAACAATTCTTATATGAAAAAACATTAATAATACGATAATGTCCATCTGGCTACTCAAGATTGGGAAAATAAACACTACGAACAAGAGATGAAACAAGTACAAAAATTTCTATCAGATCTTTTAAAATGACCCCGTATGATCTTGAAATTTATTGAGCAATATAAATTCATCTGATCTAAAGCTATCTTATCATTTTTGTCAATAATTTGAAGACTGCCTATCTGAGAACGGATGGCATGAAATAGATGACCAAAGTAGTATGCATATTACTAATGCACCTTAAAAACACAGATTTTAGAACTTATATAGTTAGTGTACATCCCAATAGATAACCAAAGTAGTATGCATATTACTAATGCACTTAAAAATACAGATTTTAGAACTTATCTAGTTAGTGTGCACCCCAATTCCAAATGAATCATGGATTCAAATATCCTGTTGTGTTGGTCAGCTCAGGAAAAATTTTTCGTTCCGCCTATGGACAGGCACTAGCATGGTGTCGCAGATGAAGCCGCAACTTCATGGCATCCATCATGAGGTCGCGGAGACAACCGCGACCTCAAGGCATCACGGAGGCCGTCACGACCTCGCGGAGACCACCGTGAAGTCTCCAATTGTTATTTAAATTTATTTATTTTACATTTTTTATTTTGTTAATCTTTTAAAATTTATTTAGCTTTTTTTTTTATTTCTAACTGTTAATTTAAATTCATTTCCTTATTTTTTTCTTTTATTTTTTTTCGCCTTGATTCCTTAATTTTTTTCCTCCTTTGTTATTAATTTTTTTCTCCTTCCGTCCACGAAGGTAAATAGAGAGGAAAAAACCTCTTTAACAATGGTTAATTTTTTTCATCTAACTATCCATGAAAAAAATTCCTCTTAAACGATGGTTAATTTTTTTTCCTCTATCTCTCCATAAAGTAAATAGAAATGGATTCTCAGGAAAAAATATAATAATACATATATATATAATATAATTTCTAACTTTATAAAATATATTAGAATTAAATTATTATATATAAATTTAGTTTAATTTTAAATCGATTAAAACAAATCCAAATTCAATTCAATTTAAATCTACTTGCCGTTTCTACGTTATGAACTTTGATATTTTACAAGATAATATCAAAATTTAAACTCAACTTTCAATAACTCAAAGATAACTCGATAATAAGTATCTATAATAATCAAATATTAATAAAAATATTTCTTAATTAATATATTTATATTTTAAAAAGTACCGAAACCATATCAACATGACATGATACGATACCGAAATCATATCGGTCCGGTCATAAATCAAAACTTCAACTCAGCTCAAAATTTTAAACCTTGAGATGAATAGTTATAAAAAAAAATTAACTTTTACCCAAGTTATATTCCTATTCTTTTCCTTCCATTCCCTTTTTTGATTCTAGGTCACCAAACAAGGCTAAAAGATTCGAACCCTACATAGAAGAAGCTGAAAAGGATGATGAATTCATATATATTATATAGGAGTTATCCAGAACATCCACATCACAACAAACGTACAAGTGAATGGATTCCTAAGTTGAAAATTTCCTGTTATTGTTGATTATTCTATTGGAGAAACAAAGCCTTTGTTTTGCACTTCATGCAAATTTAATTGGACCAGAAAGCTAACTCGATAATGCAATCATGACTAGCATGGCAATACATTGAACTTGAACAGGTTGCCTTTGTGTTTAAAAGTAGACACCAGACAAGCAGTTTGACAGGAAAAGCAGGAACGAGAAACAAACTGAAATAAAATTGAGGGCTAGCATACTTGAAAGCCAAAGCGGAGAGGATTGCGTTCCTTTGTCTCTTTTGCTAAAAGAACACGGCCTTCCCCATTTCCATCTGAAGAAGGAAGTACATCGAAAATAATAATGTCCAAAAGATTTGTGTCATAAGGATCTTCCAGTAAAGCCAAGAATCCTGGTTTCAGTACAGCCCAGACCTACAGAGATGTTAGGATTCCCATTTGTGCACATGATTTAAAATATTACAATTAACTTAATTACAATAGATACCTTCTGCCAACTGCCATTACAAAAACTAAACAAGTGGCCAGAGCAACATTTTCCATCATCATCATTTTGAATCTTTGGCAAATGTCTCACCATAACATAATCTTCTTTTAGCTTGGGTCCATACTCAGGCAAAAATGATAGCCTTGAGACCTCTAAAAACCTACAAACCTGCAAAATATGTACAATTGCTGCATAAGAAAGAAACAATGAACACCAAAATATATTGCAACTCGATAAGCTTCAATCTCAGGAACCAAAATGTGCTTCAAAATCAATGAAAGATAAAGAGAATAGCCTTGAAGGCACTCCTATAAAAGTAAAACATTTTCAATGTATAATTTAATGTCACGAGAATATCCAAATTGATGCATCAACCCTAGGAAATGATTAATATTAATCAATCTAACAAACAGACAAGTAACTGGAATAACTCAGCAGCAAATATCCAAAATCTAGAAGTTCATATTATCAGTCATAAGATCATATTTATAAACAAAATATTTTTCCTTAGATCTTTTCCAATTCCAATATATGATTGATTCATTCACACCATCCGCATAATTTGCTTTTATGTTGTTATAGACATTTAGGGTACTCAGACTCAGTTAAGTACCTCTTCAGAATTCACAATATCCAAGTTCCCCAAAAAATGATTCAAATAACCTTGCATAGCCACTTTTGCCCTGTCAGAAATGGAATGTTGTCTCCCTAGTGCAGGCCGAATAATTGGAAATGCAGCGCTAGAAGGCACATCTCTGGAGGAAAGAAAAATGTGTAAGAATAGTTTTGAGGCCTCATTTGGGCCCAACGAAATGAAATTTTCTAGTTTGTAAGAACTTAAGAAAAGGAGTATATAGAGTTATTAACCAAAGAATAATTCAGCTGTGAAATGGCGAGCAAGTTGTGAGAGTTATTTGAACATAAAGATGAATTTTTGCATTTCAAGTTTGGTGAGATGAGGAACAGATAAAGCATCCTAACATCTATAATGCTACATTGAAAAGAAAAATTCTCAAGACCTAGTAATATGTTGTGCCAAATAAGGAAAATCAACCGGTTCATGCTCGCCCATACCTAGTTGTATTCCCCTACAATGGGCCGGTAAGGTAAGGTGAAGTAGCAGTACCATACTTGCCTGACCAAGAAGTATTAGCACTGGACTAAGATCTTAAACCACGCTAAGTACAACTAAATAACGTCATGTTTTAGTGTTCTAAAATGTACTATCTCGAATATCATTCTAATCCAATATTCCAACGGCCATCAATTATATTAGTTCATTTTTTATATTTTTAAAAAATGTCCATGCAAGAATCCATCCATATTTATCAACTTGACAACCAATATATCATGAATGTTTTTTTATATCCTAGACATTATCAAAGATAGTCAACCAGATAGAGTCTTGAACAATGTTTTTAGTATCTGAATTACTATTACAATCATCTGTTAGTGTATCTGAAACAAAAGAAAAAGGTTCAACATAACCAGTACTTATTCTGGTCACTCCACAGCTGTCAGGAAGGAAAGTTAATTTTTTTTAGGGATACAAAACTATTTGAATAAACAACCATAACAACTTATCTGTTAATTATTTTAGCATTCTCATTCAACAAAGTATTAGCAAGGACTCAGATTAGGAATGCCAATAATCACCTTTTCCGTGCTGATAAAGTCTCCTCTTGCAGTAAAGGAACAGGCTCATCGTCTGCTTCATCATCAACTTGCATAACAGTTGTATGATCCCCTATACCAAGATTTTGAAGCCATTCTTTAACCTTCATTATAAAAAAGAAAATAATATCAAATTTCATTTGAAATGAAACACATGTGGATTCTGGTGTCCAGATACTGGAGTCATTTTGAGCAGAAAAAGGAATAAAAGCAGAAATGAGAAATAGAACTTTGAAGAACACCTTCTAATAATGTGAACAAAGACACATATAATGTATATATGAAGCACAACTAAATGAGTAGACTTTTTTTTTTTTTGCTACAAAAGATTTGCCCCTTCTATGAAATAATATAAGATGATTCATCATCACAATAAATAAAAATAATGAAACTTAAAAGAAAGAGTAATAAGGAAATTGTATTAAGATAGAGTTGAAAGAATATAAATAGTTTGGGAACCACCATAACTTGCAAAATTTTACTTCTGACCTCTAATAAGGCAAAAACCAAAGTAATAACAAAGAAAACTAATAATGTGGAAACAATGAGACGAAACAAGCATACATGAGTGCAAAAAAAGGTTAAAATAATAGATTCACCTGCTCCTGCTTCTCATGAAATTCCTCAATAAACGCTCGCTTTTTCAAAGTAAGATGTAGATATAGAACATGTGAAGCTTTCTTTATTAAGCGCCATTTGAACTGCTTAACAAATTACAGAAGTTAATAAATGACGAATATAATAGATGATCGTTTACATTCAAATATTCACAATAGTATGATAAACTGATAAAGTAACATAGATAATGCCTAGATATTTGAAAACCGTCATTGCAAAAAAAGTAAGCAAACAAATTCCAACAATAGCATACTAAGTGTTTTGATGAGCAAAACAAATATGAAACAACAAAATGATCATACATTGTATTTGCAGAATCCAAAGTATTTTATTTGCAGGAATATAAATGCAACTATTGTGGAATATGAAGTTCAATTTCCCTAGAATGATATGTATAAAAGAGCTTCAAGCCAATGCCAATCAATAATTCGGAAAACAAAGTAGTATAAAAAGAAAGACAAAACAATGAAACAAATGAAGACACAAGATTTATTATGTGAATGTTATCCCACTGGAGACAAAGTACAATGGATCAAAAAAAATTAAAATTAATAAGAAAAGTAGAATATTACTAGTGACATAAAGATTCATATAGCTAACCTAAAACAATAGGAACTAACACCAGTTGATGGTAATGATAGTATTCAATTGGCGAACAAGTTACATGAAGCATTAGAGATATTGATTTTTATTTTATCAATGTGTATTTTGGTGTTTTAAGAATCATAGGCTAATACCAATAAAGAACTATCAGCTAATATGAAACTAAGGTAATCCAGATGGTAGGAAAAAAGCACTGCTAGTTCAAATTAAATTGTTCCAACACTACATTAAGAATATAAATTTGATTCTTTAGTAGTTATGTATTACTGTTAAGCATACATGTGTTCCTCACAAAAATGTGACAAAACCTACATGAGAGTATTCCAAATTTTCATGTCCCGGACTTTTAACAGGAAATTGGTCAAATTAAGTAAATTGGACTACAAGGGATCAAAGTTATTCCAATGATAACAGTGAAAAACAAGTGAAGTCAGGGGAAATTCTCCCTTCCCCCTATGATTGCTAGTTTTTGAATTTTTCCACCCTGATGTTAAAAAATTCCACTTGTGCCCCAACAGGTTGCAAATTTTCACCACTTTATTCACCAAGCCAGAATCTTCAGGGTTATCTGTAATCAGGCACATATGCCATTCTAAAAGCCTATGAGAAATGTGAAAGGAAAAATGTTGCACTTGCTTATTCTTGCCAGAATAAACACATTTCAGGCTAGGTAGTTGTACATGAATCCTAATGGATCGAGTGTAGGGAAAAAGTGACAAGGGTTCACAAACATTATGGTAAACTTGACACTTTTATAACTTTGAGAGACCAATTGTAGAAAAGTGGAAAACATAGGGGAGTGAAGTTTCCCTTAAATATCTATGCAACCAAATAGTGTTGGAGGATTATGCAACTGTGAGAAGAAACAAAATCCTCAATCAATTTAATAGTGTAACAAAATGGGAGAGACAAATGCATATACTATGCTTCCCGCTCTAACGAAAGATACTAAACAAGCCCTATCTATCCTTGAAGAAAATGCATATTCGGATATTTCAACAGTAAATCAGACATGCCGGAACTTTTGTTTCTTCCAACACTAAACGAATATTCTAAAATCCCCAAGCACTTTTCTCTTTTCCCGTCGTATCATCAATCAAAGAGAAAAAAAAAAAGTCACACTACTACGCAAATTCGAAGTATGGATACCATTAGTCCACCAAAACACATCTGATCGACAATTTTAACATCAATCCAGTAAAGGAGTATACGGAAAACCAAAGACGCAATTTCGAATCGTTAAATATCATCATCGACCCAAATGGTTAGCCCCAAATCACAGATTATACAACAACTCACACCTGCAAATAAACAATCTAGCAAGTCCTCTTTTCTTTTACAGTAACATCCGAATCAGGGGAGAAAAGGGTGAAGCAATACGACGTAGAGAGGCACCTGCTTGTAATGGAAGTCGATGGTGTAAGTGAGGAGCATGGGGCTGATGTCGCCGGCATCGGGTCGGGACACGGAGACTATCTCCGCCACGGGCAATTCGTTGAAGATCCGCGGCTGATCCGGCAATCGGAACGAATGCGACGGCGACGGAGACGCCGACGGCTCCGACTGCATCTTCACGTAGCGGTGGCCTGCATCTTCACGCAGCAGATCCGAAGACATCCTCGGACGTTCAGGCAGCGACGGATCGGGCGAATCCGCCTCGCCGGCGCGACAAAGAAGGGCTCTCTCCCACAAAATGCGTGATCGTTTCCTATCGTACTTCCTCTTTTCTCCGCTTGCTTATTAAATCGTTAGTTAATTGATTAATTAATTAACCTTGTGGACTCAAAATGGCGTGGGCCGCTTGGCTTCGGATCTACGGAAGCCTCGTGGCTTCACATGTGACACCGTGACGCGAACAAAGAGAAGAGAAATTTCATGGTCGGCGGGTTGACTGGAATGGAGATTAATGAAGGGATGGGTTGACTAACAAATCCTCACAAAATTATGGTAAAATTTTTTAGAACAAATAAATTAGCCTACTATTATTATTACTAAAATAATTATTTTATATTTCCTTTTAAGATAATTTTGTAAAGAAAATCTTAAACAATTAATTAAATAGTGACGTGGCAAAGCAGATTTTAACCCTAAAGTGGACAAGACATGTGTGGCGTACGTTAGCAAAATTCGAGTTTTGAAGCACCAGTTTGCACTTTATCGGATTTCGACGCATTATAGAACTAATTTAGGCGTTCATCGTCGAGATCAAGAGCATCGATGCATGGAAATGTGCTTCATCTAAAGCAGGCCTTTTTCCCAGTTCACGCCTTCACCTTTTCGGCTTTTCCTTCTCGTTTTACTTAAAAAATTCGAATCTTGGACACGTGAAATCTAACGAACACATTGAATGGAACAATTCCACCGGCAAAAAAAGCGTTTTCGATCCGATTATTCGAGAGAAGGGAGAGACGGAAGGATCCCTGGTTCAGGTAACGATGTAGATGGGCGCCGCCCGGTGGCCTCCGCCGGGGTCACTAAGTCTCTGATAGGCCATCCCCGCTGCCGCCTCGGCCCCGACCTCCGCCGCCGCCAGCAGCAACGCCGCCTTCGGCCGCCTCGCGCCGCGGCCTCCGATCTCGGTGGCGTACACGGGCGGCAGCTGTGTGTGGGAGCGCCACTGCTCGTCGGACGTGCCGCCGCCGGCGGCCTCGTGGCTCTGCTTCCAGAAGAGCAGGGCGGACTTCCACCACCCCTCCCGGCGGCGCTTCTTGGCCCTGGCGTCGTCCTTGAACAGCGGCTTCTTCAGCTTGCAGCGGAGCGAATCCAGCGGCCGCTGCACAGCAAAGGCGCGAGATCAACTCAAGCGAAGATAACACACGCGAAGCGGGAAATGGACTCGTACCTGGAAGTAGCGGTTTGCCGCCGCCATGACCGGAAAAATCGGATTTTTGCTCGTGGTCTGATCAGGATCAGGGAGAAGGGAATCAAAGATGAAGCTTGTGTAGCCGAAGCTTGATTTGGTTCTTCGAGATCATAATCTTGCAATCACATCGCGGAGGCGATACAGCGGAATGGATTTGATTAACTGCAGGTCCAATAAATTGGAGGGTAGATCGCGAGGCGGCTCCTGACAGTTATAAGAATCCAATGCCACTGCTGAACCAGTGTCTCTGTAGATCCACAGGATCAAGGATAAGATTGAGATATAAGCATAAAGGATAATTGAATTGAGATCTATAATCTACAAAAGATGTCTAATACTACAGGTGCATACGATCATATTAACATAAACTATTGAAACAAAAAAAGACAAGGACTAGTGATTATGTGACATTACCGTGCTTATCACCTTAATAGAAAAGGCATAGACCCTCTACAATAAAGTCTTTGGATTTATATTTGCATTGTAAAGAAGTTGTATTCAATAACAAAGGTCTCCCATTTTTGTATAATTATATTCAATAGAGTAGCATAACAAAGGTTGGGTAGGTGGCCTTTGCCCTAAAATGAGGGGAAATCTCAGAGTTATAATTAGTCACAATTGTTCTTCTAGTGTTTGTACTATTCTACCAAAAGTTTCATCGCATGTGCTTGCAAAGATTACTCTTCATTTTAGAGAGTTCCAGTTTAAATTCAGCACAATCTGAATTCACCAGCCAGATATAATAATCTTTTCTCCAACACATTTATGACCTCAACATTAGAGAAACTTGGCAATATTAACAAAGACAATAATCCATGGCATGTAAATTCTAAAACCTTGCCAAGAGCTGGCATGGAGGCAGTTTTAGCAACAGAAGCCACCCGGCACCTTCTTCTTAACTCTACTCGAGCATGCGAGCAATCCATCAATGAATTCACGTGAACCCTCTCGCCTTTACTAACCACCAACCTCACCCACAAAATTCTACCCTTCCTCTTATCAATTCCTTTCCATTGCTTACAGCTCAATCTCCTTGTCTTCCTTGCTCTGCTCTCAAATTTCTCATTCCAAAGCTTGATCATTTGATCGCCGGTGGTTACTATGCCGACGATTTACAGTGTCTGCACAGGAGAAAACAGGGTGTTCTTCTTGTGTCTCGTTTTTTCCTCCCTCTTTATGCTTCTGATCACGATATTCGCCGATGTTATGAATATTCCGGTGAAGGTTCAGGTCAGTGACCTGCATTCCCGCCGGAGGATGATGCAGGTTGCCTCCGGTAAGTATTGCGACGGCACTCTGTACCCGGATCTCTGCGCGTCGATGGTTTCTGCAATTCCGGATTTACCCGCCAAGTCGCTCCCCGAGGTCATCTGCCACACTGTGAACTCCACCGCCGGTGCGGTCCGCAACGCCGCCAAGAACTTCACCGACTACCTCCGCCGCCACGACGGGCACCTCGACCCCCGCCAGGGGGTCGCGCTCGCAGACTGCCTCGAACTCTTCGCGCAGACGCTCGACGAGCTCGAGGAAGCCTCGGCAGGCCTCGCCGACTCCGACCCCGCCACCCGCGCGGACGACGTCGAGACGGTGCTTTCCGCCGCCATTACCAACCAGTACACCTGCCTCGACGGCTTCGCCTACGTGGGCGGCGGCGGGTACCGCTCCGCCATCCAGCGGCGGCTCCTCCACGTGACCCGCCTCGTCAGCAACTCGCTGGCGATGATGAAGCGCATCCGGCGGCGACGCCGCAGCGGCGCGCGGGAGGCGGGTGAAGCGGGGGGCTTCCCGGCGTGGGTGCCGGGGAGAGACAGGCGGCTACTGCAGGCTCCGGCAGCGAATACGACGACGACAGCGAATACGACGACGACGATCACCCCCGACTTGGTGGTGGCCAAGGACGGAAGCGGGAACTTCACGACGATAAGCGACGCTGTCGCTGCGGCGCCTAACAACACGGTGGGGAGGTTCGTGATCTACGTGAAGGCGGGGGCGTACTTCGAGAACGTCGAGGTGGGAAAGAGCAAGGCGAACCTGATGATCATCGGCGACGGCATCGGGAACACGGTGGTGAAGGCGAGCCGCAACGTGGTCGACGGATGGACCACCTTCCGATCTGCCACCTTCGGTAACTGTGCCCCTTTTTGTCACCTTCTTCTCCTTATCTTCATCTTCAATGATCAGTTTACTACTCTCTCAGCACAATCTCTACACTGTCGCTGACACATCAAGATTAGCTAACCATTTTATGACTTTTGACTGCAACTTTTTACTCTCCCTTCCCCATAATTTACCGAGCTGTTCTTACTCAACGGAGTAGAAGTCTGCTATCCCCTCACGCGGAGAGCTAAAAAACCACTGGACCTGAATGCCTGAATGAACTCGAGAGACGCGCTTTGCCTGTGTATCGATAGCCTTCTTTGGAGTGGTAGATCGAGCCATCGAGGGATGTCGACGAACAAAGTCGTCTTTTGAGAAAATGAGGACGGGACAGGTATCTAGTTGTTCTTTGGATTCTTCTCAAACTGGAAGAAGGAGCTGATTATTGTTCTGTCCCAGAGTCTCGTCTTGTTTATTGACTGAAAACAGCGTCCCTTGACCTTTCGTAGAGAATGAGTTGTCGTCGGTGGCTTAATCTGCCATTTTTGATCAATCATTTTTTGATCAATCATTTTCAGTGAGGCTAAATTGATTCCAATAGAATAGATCACAATCTATCTACTCAATATATCTGTCCTATCAGGTTTTAACTTTTAACTTGTCATGTTGACTGATTCAACATATCTATCTTGAATGGTACATTGCAGTGGAAGGTGTCACATTTTAAAGTGGTAATTGAATCATGCACACAACTTTCCTGTTTCTTCGTCTGCCACCGAAATGAGCTGTTTAACTGGCCACTATCTTGCTCTCATCGATTGAACGTCCCTTGTTGCAAAAGAACAGGGTCGAGGGTCGTCAGTTGTACATGAGTATAAAATTTTAATCTGTTGTGTTTTAAATTCACTCGACCTATAATCATTCCTCCTATCGAGTTTAATCATAATTTACCTCCTTTAAATATCTATGGACCGAACCCAGAGGATCGCTAAGGTAGTGGTTCCATTTTGTTTTTTTGCAAAAGAGCTGTAGATGCGAAGTTCCAAATGTATTTTTTTATCAGATTAATAAATAGATTAGCAAACTCAGTAAAGTGCAGAGTGATTAATGATGGTGAAGTTGGTGTAATTTGCAGCGGTGGTGGGCAACGGGTTCCTGATGCGGGATATGACGATCGAGAACGCGGCGGGTCCGAGCAAGCACCAAGCGGTGGCGCTCCGCGTCAGCGCCGATCTCGCCGTCTTCTACCGGTGCAGCTTCGTGGGGTACCAGGACACCCTCTACGTCCACTCCCTCCGCCAGTTCTACCGCGACTGCGACGTCTACGGCACCATCGACTTCGTCTTCGGCAACGCCGCCGTCGTGCTGCAGGGCTGCAACCTTTACGCGCGCCGCCCGCTGCCCAACCAGCAGAACATCTTCACGGCGCAGGGGCGGGAGGACCCTAACCAGAACACCGGCATCTCCATCCACAAGTGCAAGGTGGCCGCCGCCGCTGACTTCATACCGGTGCAGGCCAACTTCTCCACCTTCCTCGGCCGGCCCTGGCGGGAGTACTCCCGGACAGTGTTCATGCAGTCGTACTTCGATAGCCTGATCGACCCGACCGGGTGGACGGAGTGGAACGGCACCTTCGCGCTCGCCACGTTGTACTACGGCGAGTACATGAACCGCGGCCCGGGGGCCAACACCACCAACCGGGTGACGTGGCCGGGGTTCACGGTAATCACCAGCGAGGCGGAGGCCAGCAACTTCACCGTGTCGTCGTTCATCCAGGGCGACCAGTGGCTGGACTCGACTTCCATGCCGATTACTTTAGGTTTGAACTAATTAAACTAATGGATGGCCTCGACTACTCCTTACATGTAATCTCCTTCTGCTTAATAAATTGCAAGCGAGGAATTAAGTTCATTTTTTTTTCAAAAAACGAAAAAAAAAAAAGCATACGATATTTATTACTCTCTCTAGATCCGTCCTAACACGACAAAGCTGGAGATTCGTTCCCCCGTTCCTTCACCGCCATAGAAAACGACGGCGCGCGCTATCCGGAACACTTTTCTACTTCCGGTGTGCGGCCCCAGGTTTCGTGACGCACTGACGCGAGAATGCTCCAGATTTGCGCCGGATCGTTCCCGCTCCACCTGGGGAAGGTAAGAGGGAACAACCCAAAGCCAGATGTTTATTTCTTTTAATTTACACTATCCAAAATATATATTTTTTTTGAAAAAAATCAGATGTTTATCCTGAATTCAAACACGCGTAAGTTTTGGCGACGGATCACGGAGTCGGTGGTCAACTTGTTCGCAGCTGTGAAGCGACCACTGAGAAACGCCTCTTCTCTGCGTGGTGGTCACGCTTCTTTCTTCCTCTGTTTCACTATATATTTATAAACAGCTAAACGAGCATTGCTTGACTTCTTCGCTGATTCTAAGCAAGATGTGTGGTGGATCCATCATATCCGATTACATCCCTCTCCAGACTAACCAGCACCGCCGCCGCCATGACCACGACCGCCTCCTCTCCGCATCCGACCTCTGGCCGGAGTCCTCGGCTGCACCCACCGCCCAGGACAAAGGTTACGTTTTTTGCTTCGATTTTTCGGGTTGTTTGATTTGATTTTGCTTCTTTTTTTTCCTTCTTTTTACCAAAAAGGCGCCGCCTTGATGGCTAAATCGATCGATCGGTTTTCAGTGCCTCGCAAGCGGGAGCGGAAGAATCCGTACAGAGGAATCCGGCAGCGGCCGTGGGGGAAGTGGGCGGCGGAGATCCGTGACCCGGTGAAGGGCGTCCGCGTCTGGCTCGGCACCTTCGCCACCGCCGAGGAGGCCGCCCGCGCCTACGACCGCGAGGCCCTCCGCATTCGCGGCAAGAAGGCCAAGGTCAACTTCCCCAACGAGGCGGAGCCGGAGAAACTCGAGCAGCGGCAGCAGCCCGTCAAGGTGGGAAAAGAGACCGCCATTGCCCCTCCCGGCGACGCCGACTCCAACGGCGAGGTCAGGAGGCTTTCGGAGGAGCTCATGGCCTACGAGTCGTACATGAGCTTTTTCGGAATTCCTTACATGGACGGCGGAGCGGAAACGATGACGGCGACTGTGGCGTCGCCGGATGATGAGGCAGTGGCGCAGAACGGAGAGGAGGCGTGTAATCCGGCGGTGGCTTCCGGCTCTTCCGACGAGCTTTGGAGTTTCGACGACATTCTGCAAACTTAATTAGATAATTTCTTGCATTAAGCTCTTCAATTATCATCCTGTTAGGAACTGACCGACGCTGAATGTTTGTAATCATGTGCATAGCCAAATTTTGAAGGTCTTCAAATAGTTTGTAGTTGTAGATTCATAAGGTTAATGTTTATGTATTCATTATTTACCTCTATAATTTGGGCACGGAATGTGAGGTGGAGTATGTATAATTATTTTTTATTATCATGTTTATGTATTAATTTTTATTATAAAATCATTTAATATATCATTTTTTTAATTAAATTTGTCCTTTTTAATCTGACTATTTGGCTCAATTTTATGAATTTAATTTTCTCTGGTTTAAAATTGAAATAGCATCATAATTAATTAAATAAAATATTGATATTTTAATTTAGGATGTCATCTACTAGGTTTTATTGATATTAGGAATTCTATTTAGTGTCAAATCATTTTTAAGCGGTCATTTATATAATTAAGGGGGTGTTTGATTGATGAGTTTTGAAATAAGGGAATGGAATGATAGTAAAAGATAGTGTTTGGATTGTGAATTTGGAAATCATATTTTGGGAAATTATCAGTGATCCTGTCCGAATCGCCGAACCAAAGGACGCTGGGCAGTGGCGCTCTCCTAGTCGATGACGCAGGCCTCCGAAGTTCCGGCGATCCTGCACAGAAGTCGGGCCGGGCAGGGGTTCCCGGCGGCGACCCTCCGACGCTCAAGTCAGGTAAGTAGTGGAAAAAGGAGCTCCCAAGCTTGTCGAAAAATTGCCTCTCTCCGGCGAAGTCTACGGCTCTTTATATAGGGCGCTGAAAAAGCTCCTGCACGCCTATCGAGGCGCGTGCGTATCCGCAGCCCATGCCTCGGTGTGTGCTTGTCAGAAAACTTACCTGACGCCATACTGCAACAGTCTCATCGCACCTTTGATGGGACAGCAAGATACCCCGTTGTCAGACTAGGAATATGGCTTAGTCATATGACTTGACGGCTGTCAGAAGATGTTTCTGTTCTCCTTCACCGCCAGCCGGGACGTACGTCCGGCCGACTGGATGGAGAACATCGTCCGGATGGCCTTCATCCCCTGCGCCGGCCGGACGACATGCCCCTCACGTCTCACCTGTCGACTCGCGCTGAGATGCCGGAGAGGCTTCCAGGCGAGTGACTTCCGCTCGGCTCGGAGACATTGTTTCATTGAGCGTCGGAACCCCAGCCCGGTCAGGGCGCCTTTTACTACCGAATGTCCATTGGTCGGCCGATCGGTCTTATCCATTTCCTCCAAGTCCGGTCGGCTCACCCTTCTCCGGCGGGCTCCCTGGCCATTTGACCTCCACGTGGCGTTGACCCCTCGTTAGGGGGTCCCGGGCTCTTACCACCGGATCACTTGCCTTCCCCTCGAGTCTAGTCGAAGGAGGCAAAGTCCGACTGACTGGACTACCGATCTGCCAGAACAACGATCATTGCATTGCGCCACTCGGCCAGGCCTAATGATGCTCGTCCGTTCGGCGATATCTGGTCCGTGCCTTGTGGTCTCTTGAACTCCATGTCCTATGCTCTCCCCTACTGTTCGTCACGTGCACTGCGCACGGTAAGGGGAGCTCATTAAATGCGGCCAGTATCCCGCTGACACGTGGCGATCATGCATTTGTCAGCGTATGGCGGTGGCGTCACTTCCGATGGGACAACCGCCGTTTGAAATGGACGGCTAGATGATGACCTCGTTATCGACGACCTGGATCGGACGGTGGAGGTTGCTCCCAGGCGGCGATATAAAGCCCGCGACTCCGTTTCCGCCGCCTTGTTGCTTCGTCTTCATCCGGCGGTCCTCTGCTCGTTTTTTTTTTCTCCGGCGACCTCGCCCCTCGATTCTTCGGCAACCCCAGGCCCCCGTCGATCATCTTTCTTGCTCGTAAGACCCTCTTTCTCGTTCCCAACGTTTTCTTCTTTCTGTTAATCGTTTCCTTCAGTCGGTTTTCCTCCATTCCTGGCTTGAACCTTCCCTTTTGGTCCCGTATCCTTG
Organism: Zingiber officinale; assembly: GCF_018446385.1. Taxonomy (NCBI): domain Eukaryota; kingdom Viridiplantae; phylum Streptophyta; class Magnoliopsida; order Zingiberales; family Zingiberaceae; genus Zingiber; species Zingiber officinale. Next base: position 131,827,671 of record NC_055994.1, read on the forward strand.
TCTGTCGACCATGACTAGCACCTCGTAGTCGACCGGCGGTGCTCCGGGTCTTTGGTATTCGAACATGGAAAGCCGGTTCGACGAAGAGGACGCCTTGCGCCTCACTCGAGCCTATGACCTGCCGACCGACCACCAAATAGTGTTAGCCACACCGGCCGATCGGCCTCACGAACCGCCGTCCGGCACTGTTCTTTTCTTCCGAGACCAATTTCTGGCTGGACTGCGCTTTCCTCCCCCACAAGTTTTTCTTAGAAGTTTGCAATTATTTTCGCATTCCGCTCGGCCAGGTAGTTCCCAACTCTATTAGGCTGCTGAGCGGAGTGATAGTTTTATTCAAACTGAACGGCATCCCCTTAGAACCAAAAATTTTCCACTACTTTTTTTATCCCAAGCAGGTCGGGTGGGGTACTTTTGTTTTTCAATCTAGGATAGGTTTCGTACTCTTCGATAACATGCCGAGCTCCAACAAAAATTGGAAGGAGCATTTTTTCTATATACGTTTTCCCGAGCGGCCAACTTTTCGGATCAAGTGGCAGACGGCGATGCCGGCGCAACCGGAGCTCGGCAAATTTAGAGGCGACGCGGCCTACCTTCATGCAGCCGAACGGCTAGTTGGCCAGCGCTATCATATTGACAAGCTACTCCTCCCAGGAGTAATGCACATATTCGGCTTGTCCTCTACCACAGCCGACCTGCCCTACAGCATGAGTAAGTTTCCTTATCTTCCCGTTTGTTTTGTTCTAACTGATTTATTTTTTGCTTCTGCAGCTGAAGTCATGTGGCGCGCCAAAGCTACCGAGAAGCTCAAATTGAAGGCCGCTCAGATCGAGGCGGTGACGAACAAGGAGGCCGCCGAACGGGGCCTTTCCCCAGCTGATCCGGCCGGCGAAGAAGGTGAGGGGACACCAACTGTCCCCGAAGCCTCAGACGCCCCTGCCTCTCACGATGAGGCCGCGGGCGACATAGAACCTCCTACCGAAGCCGAGGTGGAGGGCCGTTCGGCCGATGACGTGCCGCTACGCACTCGGAAGCGCCGACGACCGGAATCCGCATCTGCCTCAACTACACTTGATGAGTCACAGCCCGAGCGGGGCGGGGATGCACCGGTGCTGTCCGGGACAGTTTCCCTCGAGAGTACTCCGACCCCTCGTGGTTCTCCGAGGGCCAGCTCTGAGGTGCCGCCGTCCAGCCCTTCAAGAACTTTGCGCCGTATCAGGCGCTTGGGCGAGCTTCCCTCCTCGTCCACCGGTGGGCCGTCCGGTAAGGCCGACGCTTCCAAGAGCGAGCCGAGCGGCCAGAATTTAATTAAAACCGTTCTGCGCCTTCCTTCGGAGGCGTACATGGCTGCTGCTGATCGGCCTGTGGTCCCCGAGCTCTCGGGCAGCTCGGCGATAGCAATCTACAACAGGCCACCGGGGTATGCTCTGTTTCTTTGTTTGCGTATTTAAATTATGTTTTTAACCTGTCCACATTTGCTAGCAGAACTGGGTGGAGCAGATCGCCATTAGCGATTGATTGGCCGAACTGGAGGACGAGTTGAAAAAACAAAAAGCTGCGGGGGGTACCGAGCAGTCGACGGCCGCTCTGGAGAAGGCCAAAAAACTACTGGATGCCGAACGGAAAAGGGCTTCCGATTTGGCGAGCAAGGTCGTTCGGCTTGAAACGATGATCAAGCAATGAGATAAGGAGATCAAAACGGCGACCACTCGGAAGCAACAGGCCATCAATGATATGGACTGCATGAAGGTGGAGATCAGGGGGCTGGAACAATGCATCAAAGATTTGGACGCCCTGCTAGCCACCGAGAAAGAGAGCCGCTCGGCCGATCTCCAAAGATTTGATGGAGATTTGAAGGATCTTCAGGCCGCGAGCGACGCTGCCCACGCCGCGCTCAAAGAATATCAAGAGGGGGAGTCGGCTCGCTCCGAAGAAGGGAGGAAGGCGTTCCTCCGCTCGGAAGACTTCGGAGAGAAGTTTACCGACAAGATATCCCTCACTTTCGAGGAGGCGATCAAGGCGGCGGTGGGCTATCTGAAGACCAAAGGTCACCTGCCTGTCGAGCTGACCATCCCTCCCGAGGACCTCGCGAGCGTGATGGACTCCATCCCCGACGCTCTTTTTGATTTTGATGTGTGAGGAGCGTTTTCATGAACTTTTTTGTATTCCCGCCGTTCGGCCCAACTTATCTCTGTAATGACTTGTTTGATTTACCTAATGAGTAATAGATGACCTTCAGCTCCTTTCACTTCTGTTTTAGCAAGGCATTTTTCCCTCGTCACGCCAAAGAGTTCTTTATATCCTTTCCGCTCGGCACAACGGTTCTGTCCGGCTCAATTCGATCGTCTTAATGACATCTATCATGCGACCGCGCAGCCGCTAGGCTTTCGAACGCAACCGCTCGGCATTTACATGCTAATATCCCTAACTTTCACTGACCAACTTTTTCTTTGTGCCTTACCCCAAAGGGGTTTTTTGTATATTTTTGATGAGCGAGCCGCTCAGCCGTATAACCAGGCTATCGTTGATTGTATCATGTGACTGGCTATTCGCTCGGGCGTTTATAGACGCCGGCTCGTTTCTCGATATTTAACGTCGGAGCTCGACGGTCTTCCGCGCGGACGTTTATAGACACCGGCTCGTCTCTCGATATTTAACGTCGGAGCCCGACGGTCTTCCGCTCGGACGTTTATAGACGCCGGCTCGTCTCTCGATATTTAACGTCGGAGCTCGACGGTCTTCCGCTCGGACGTTTATAGACGCCGGCTCGTCTCTCGATATTTAACGTCGGAGCTCGACGGTCTTCCGCTCGGACGTTTATAGACGCCGGCTCGTCTCGATATTTAACGTCCGGAGCTCGACGGTCTTCCGCCGGACGTTTATAGACGCCGTCTCTCGATATTTAACGTCCGAGCTCGATGGTCTTCCGCGCGGACGTTTATAGACGCGGCTCGTCTCTCGATATTTAACGCCGGAGCTCGACGGATTCCGCTCGGACGTTTATAGACGCCGGCTCGTCTCGATATTTAACGTCGGAGCTCGATGGCCTTCCGCCGGACGTTTATAGACGCCGGCTCGTCTCGATATTTAACGTCCGGAGCTCGGCGGTCTTCCGCCGGACGTTTATAGACGCCGCTCGTCTCGATATTTAACGCCGGAGCTCGACGGTCTTCCGCCGGAGCGTTTATAGACGCCCGCTCGTCTCTCGATATTTAACGTTGGAGCTCGACGGTCTTCCGCCGGACGTTTATAGACGCCGGCTAGTCTCTCGATATTTAACCTGAGCTCGACGGTCTTCCTCTCGGAAGACGTCGGCTCGTCTCTCGATATTTAACGCCGGAGCTCGACGGTCTTCCGCCGGACGTTTATAGACGCCGCTCGCCTCGATATTTAACGCCGAGCTCGACGGCCTCCGCCGACGCTTATGACGCTCGGATTTCAATATTTAACGCCGGAGCTCGACGGTCTTCCGCGGGCGTTTATAGACGCCGCTCATCTCGATATTTAACGCTGGAGCTCGGCGGTCTTCCGCCGGACGCTTATAGACGCCGGCTCGCCTCTCGATATTTAACGCCGAGCTAGACGGCCTTCCGCCGGACGCTTATGGACGCGGCTCGTCTCGATATTTAACCTGAGCTCGACGGTCTTCCGCCGGAGGGTTCGCCGGCTCGTCTCTCGATATTTAACGCCGGAGCTCGGCGGCCTTCCGCCGGGACGTTTATAGACGCCGCTCGTCTCTCGATATTTAACGCCGAGCTCGACGGTCTTCCGCCGGACGCTTATAGACGCCGGCTCGCCTCGACATTTAACGCCGGAGCTCGACGGTCTTCCGCCGGCGTTTATAGACGCCGGCTCGCCTCTCGACATTTAACGTCGAGCTCGACGGTCTTCCGCCGGAGCGTTTATAGACGCTCGTCTCTCGATATTTAACGCCGGAGCTCGACGGTCTTCCGCGACGCTTATAGACGCCGCTCGTCTCGATATTTAACGCCGAGTCGGCAAGATTCCGCCGGACGCTTATAGACGCCGCTCGCCTCGATATTTAACGCCGGAGCTCGATGGCCTTCCGCCCGGAGCGTTTATAGACGCCGGCTCGTCTCGATATTTACGGCCGAGCTCGGCGGTCTTCCGCCGGACGTTTATAGACGCCGGTCTCTCGATATTTAACGGCCGAGCTCGGCGGCCTTCCGCCGGACGCTTATAGACGCCGGCTCGTCTCGATATTTAACGCCGGAGCTCAACGGTCTTCCGCCGGAGCGTTTATAGACGGCTCGTCCTCGATATTTAACATCGGAGCTCGACGGTCTTCCGCGGGGTTTATAGACGCCGGCTCGTCTCGATATTTAACGCCGGAGCTCGGCGGTCTTCCGCCGGACGCTTATAGACGCCGACTCGTCTCGAATTTTAACGTCGGAGCTCGACGGCCTTCCTTTCGGACGTTTATCGCCGGCTCGCCTCTCGATATTTAACATCGAGCTCGACGGTCTTCCGCCGGACATTTATAGACGCCGCCGCCTCTATATTTAACGCCGAGCTCGACGGCCTTCCGCCGGGACGTTTATAGACGCCGCCTCTCTATATTTAACGTCAGAGCTCGACGGTCTTCCGCTCGGACGTTTATAGACGCCGGCTCGTCTCTCGATATTTAACGTCGGAGCTCGACGGTCTTCCGCTCGGACGTTTATAGACGCCGGCTCGTCTCTCGATATTTAACGTCGAAGCTCGATGGTCTTCCGCTCGGACATTTATAGACGCCGGCTCGTCTCTCGATATTTAACGTCGGAGCTCGACGGTCTTCGAGGCTAATTTTGACGCTGCCGATCGGCGTAACCCTTGACCATCCTTTGAATTAATTTTGCTTCCTGCATTACAAGGACACGAGCTACTAGCATATACACAAAAATGAGTTACATTCGTGCACCTTTCATCCAGCTCGGTAAGGCTGGAGATGATTTGCACTCCACGGTCGATCTAGCTGCCGCCCGTCTTCATCCTCCAAATAATATGCGCCCGAGCGGAGCTTTTCTATAACCTTGAAGGGGCCCGCCCACGGTGCCTCCAGTTTGCCGACGTCGCCGACCGGCTTGACTTTCTTCCAGACAAGATCGCCGACTTGGAATGATCGGGGGATTACACGGCGGTTGTAACTTTGTTTCATCCTTTGCCGGTACGCCATCAGCCGGACGGACGCCTTGGCTCTTTCTTCTTCGACCAGATCCAGCTCCATGTTCCTCCGCTCGACATTGTCCTCATCGTAATGTTGGATCCTAGCGGATTCGACGCCGACTTCGACCGGAATGACCGCCTCGCCGCCATACACCAAATGGAACGGTGTGACACCCGTCCCTTCCTTCGGCGTCGTTCGGATGGCCCATAAGACGCCCGGCACTTCATCCGGCCAACTTCCTCCCAAATGGTCGAGCCGGGCGCGCAGAATGCGAAGAATTTCCCGATTGGTTACTTCGGCTTAACCGTTGCTATGGGGATAAGCCACGGACGTGAAGTGTTGCTCGATGCCGTAGCTTTTGCACCAATCCTCTAGCATCTTCCCTGTGAATTGCCGCCCATTATCGGAAACCAATCGGCGAGGGATGCCGAACCGGCAGATGATGTGTTGTCAGATAAATTTTTTGACCATCTGTTCGGTGATCTTGGCTAGCGGCTCGGCCTTCACCCACTTGGAAAAATAATCCACCGCCACTAGCAGAAATTTCCGTTGCCCGGTCGCCATCGGAAATGGACCGACAATATCCATTCCCCATTGATCGAACGGACATGAAACGGTTGATGCCTTCATTTCCTCTGCCGGTCGGTGGGAGAGGTTGTGATACTTCTAGCACGAAAGACACGTAGATACTGTCCGAGCGGCGTCTGCTTGTAAACTTGGCCAAAAGTACCCGGCCAAGAGGATCTTCTTGGCCAACGATCGTCCGCCCGGATGTCCTCCGCACGATCCTTGATGTACCTCTTGGAGGATGTAAGCCGAGTCTTTCGTGCTCACGCATTTCAACAGCGGGCGTGAGAAAGCCTTTTTGTAAAGCTGATCGCCGATGAGTGTGAACCGACCGACCCTCCTTCTTAACAGCTGGGTTTCGTTCCGGTCGGACGGCGTGGCTCCCGAGCGGAGGAACTCTATGATGGGTGTCCGCCAGTCGCTTGGAAATGTGAGGCCTTCCATCCGATCGACGTGCACCACCAACAGTACTTTTTCAATTGATTGCTGAATGACGACCGGCGTTATTGAGCTCGCGAGTTTGGCTAACTCATCAGCTGCTTGATTTTCCGCTCTGGGTATCTTCTGGACAATAACTTCTCTAAAATCGGCTTTCAGCTTCTCGAAGGCTTCAGCGTAGAGCTTGAGCCGAGCACTATTGATTTCGAAGGTATCAGAAAGCTGCTGAGCGGCCAACTGCGAATCCGAGTGAAGTGTTACCCGACCGGCTCCCACATGCCGAGCTGCCTGCAAGCCGGCTATGAGGGCCTCATACTCTGCTTCGTTGTTGGTAGCTTTATAATCCAGCCGGACGGATAGGTGCATCTTCTCTTCTTGAGGGGAGAGTAACAATATTCCAATCCCGCTTCCGAGCCGAGTGGACGACCCATCCAGATATATTCTCCACATAGCTTCGGGCTCCGGCCTTTGCACCTCAGTCACAAAATCGGCTAAGGATTGCGCCTTGATCGCCGAGCGGGGCTGGTATTGAATGTCAAATTCACTTAGCTCTGTCGTCCATTTGATGAGCCGTCCGGATGCCTCTGGATTTAGTAGAACACGTCCGAGCGGGCTATTGGTTTTGACAATAATGGTATGCGCTAGGAAATATGGACGAAGGCGCCGAGCGGCGAGGACCAGAGCGAAGGCTAGCTTTTCGAGCCCAGTGTAGCGAGATTCAGCATCTTTTAAAATGTGACTAAGGAAATACACAGGCTCCTCTCCGCTCGCCCTTACCAATGCTGAGCCGATTGCCTGCTCGGTCGAGGATAGGTAAATATAAAGTGGCTCACCAATAGTCGGCTTGGCTAACACCGGGAGCGAATTCAGGTATGCCTTCAACTCTTCGAACGCCCGGTCGCATTCTTCGTCCGAGTAAAATTTTGTAACTTTGCGTAAGATCTTGAAAAACGGAAGGCTCCGGTCGGCGGTTTTGGAGATGAACCGGGACAGAGCGGTTATCCGACCGGTCAAACGCTGCACTTCCCTTGTATTTCTTGGAGGCAGCATATCTTGTAGAGCTTTCACCTTGCTGGGATTTGCTTCGATGCCCCGCTCGGTCACTATGTACCCCAGAAAGCGTCCTCCTTTTGCTCCGAACAGGCACTTCTGGGGATTTAACTTGACCCCATATTTGCGCAGCGTTCGGAAGGTTTCCTCCATGTCCTTGAAGAGATCGGCCGCTCGGACGGACTTAATGAGAATGTCGTCCACATAAACTTCTAGATTTTGTCCGATCTGCTCTCTGAATACTTTATTCATCAAGCGCTGATATGTGGCCCCCGCATTCTTCAATCTGAACGGCATTACATTATAGCAATAAGTGTCGTCGGCCGTCACGAAGCTGACCTTCTCTTGATCTTCATGGGCGAGCGGCACTTGGTGATAGCCCTGATAGGCGTCGAGCATACAAATTAATTCGCAGCCGGCCGTAGAGTCCACCAGCTGGTCTATCCGGGGCAGAAGATAAAAATCTTTCGGGTAAGCTTTGTTGAGATCCCGAAAATCCATGCACACTCTCCATTTGTTGCCCGGTTTGGAGACTAATACTACGTTCGCCAGCCAGCTTGGGAACTGAACCTCACGTATATGGCCGGCTTCAAGAAGCTTCTCCACCTCCGCCCGGATGATGACGTTCTGCTCGGCACTGAAGTCTCTTTTTCTCTGCTTTACCGGCCGAGAGTCCGGTCGAACATGTAACTCGTGCTGCGCTATGCTCGGCGAAATTCCGGGCAGTTCATGTGTCGACCAGACGAAGACATCATGATTTCTTCGGAGGCATTGGATCAGCTCTTCTTTCTGCTTTTCCTCCAGATCGGACGCAATAAAGGTTGTAGCCTCCGATCGGGATGGGTGAATCTGCACTTCCTCTTTTTCTTCATAAATTAAAGAGGGTGGCTTTTCGGTGATGACGTTCACCTCGATCCGGGGCGCCTTCCGAGCGGAATTGACTTCTGCTCGGACCATCTCTATGTAGCATCGCCGAGCTGCTAGCTGATCTCCTCGTACTTCTCCCACTTTGTCCTCTACGGGGAACTTGATATTCTGATGGAAGGTTGAGACGACCGCTCGGAATTCGCTGAGCGTCGGTCGTCCCAGAATGACGTTGTAGGACGAGGGAGAGTCGACCACCACAAAATTTGTTGTCCTTGTCCTTCTGAGCGGCTCTTCTCCCAACGAGGTGGCCAGCCGGATCCGTCCGTTCATTGCCCGGAAACCCGTAGAGCGGAGTTGTCATGGACGGCTCGATCAATTTGCACTGATCGAACGCCTTCTTGAATAAGATATTGACCGAGCTCCCCGTGTCAACAAATACACGGTGAATTGTGTAATTGGCTATTACCGCTTTGATGAGCAGCATCGTGGGGTACTTCAACTCCTTCCAAGTCCCCGGCCCGAAACTGATTTCCGGTCCGTTCGCCCGTTCATGGCTGCAGCCAACGGCATGGATTTGGAGTCCGGACGCCGCTTTCTTGCTCATAGAGTCTCCTCCGCCCGCTAGCAATAACGCTGATCTCGCCTGGGAGGTATTGCTTTTATTTTCCTCTTCTCGAGCGGACGGCCGAGGCTGCTCCCTGACCTCCGGGGATCGTCCTCACGCCTCGGATGTCGGCTATCGTTCGATCGGCTTCATGAATTCTCCGTCACCGTCGATCGAGGGAGACCGTCGTCCCATTCCGTGGCACGGATGAGACACGAAGGGAAGACTTGACAATCCCTTGTGTTGTGCGATCCGTCGGTGGAAGGAGCGAACATCGAGTCCATTTCTTTTGGCTTGGGCCGGCGGATACCTCTTGCACGTGGACCCGGCATGGGGATCGGATTGCTTCCCTTGGTCCTCCGGGCTACTGATGGGTTGGTTGTTTCCGCCACGAGGAGCCCGCCGGTTGGAATTTCTTTTTCCGGCCGCTTGTGCCTCTTCCACGTTGATGTATTCGTGTAGCATGTGATCATAGTCTCGGGCGGCTTTTGGATGAGCGATCGGAAAAATCCCCATCCACCGTGCCTTGTGTGAAGGCATTCATCATGATTTCGAGGCCGTTGGAATGTCCATCGCCACTTGGTTGAACCACTGGATGTATGTTGCGGCTCTCTGGGCTTTTGCTTGATGGCGAACAGGCTCACGCTGGTTTGGTAGCGCCGATTGCTCGCAAAATGGTGGAGGAAGGCCGCTCGGAAATCTTGAAGCTTGTGATGGATCCGTCAGCAATCTCGAAACCACCGCTGACCCGAGCCCAGAGGGTGGTAAGAAAACTCGCACTTTACTCCATCCTGTATTGATGGAGAGTAGCCGTGTTATCGAACTTACCTGGATGATCATCCGGATCGGTTGTCCCATTGTACTCGCCGATCGTTGGAGGCGCCAGAGTGCTGGCGAGGGTCTCGTGAGGATAGCCTCCAAAATTGGCGATTGATCCGGGCGATGAGTCCGCCGGGGCTTTCCCTTCCGTCATCTCGCCTAGGCATTTCATCCAAGAAGATCCCCGTTCTTGCGACTTCAGGGGTGCGGAACAGAGCCCGAGGAAATGCGACGGTGGCAGGTGGTGCTTCCGCTCGGCCGCTGCTCCGGCCGCTCGGCTGCTGCCTTCTGTTTTTGCTCCACAAGCTTGGCGGCCCTTATCTCAGAGCGTCGAGTTCCTCAGTTGAAAGTGTCACCGCGTGTTGTCGTCCAGCCTCGTCCATTGTTTCCGATCGGATACAGGAGCGTTCCCACATACGGCGCCAAATTGATCCTGTCCGAATCGCCGAACCAAAGGACGCTGGGCACGTGGCGCTCTCCTAGTCGATGACGCAGGCCTCCGAAGCTCCGGCGATCCTGCACAGAAGTCGGGCCGGGCAGGGGTTCCCGGCGGCGACCCTCCGACGCTCAAGTCAGGTAAGTAGTGGAAAAAGGAGCTCCCAAGCTTGTCGAAAAATTGCCTCTCTCCGGGGAAGTCTACGGCTCTTTATATAGGGCGCTGAAAAAGCTCCTGCACGCCTATCGAGGCGCGTGCGTATCCGCAGCCCATGCCTCGGTGTGTGCTTGTCAGAAAACTTACCTGACGCCATACTGCAACAGTCTCATCGCACCTTTGATGGGACAGCAAGATACCCCGTTGTCATACTATGAGTATGGCTTAGTCATATGACTTGACGGCTGTCAGAAGATGTTCCTGTTCTCCTTCACCATCGGCCAGGACGTACGTCCGGCCGACTGGATGGAGAACATCGTCCGGACGACCTTCATCCCCTGCGTCGGCCGGACGACATGCCCCTCACGTCTCACCTGTCGACTCGCGTTGAGATGCCGGAGAGGCTTCTAGGCGAGTGACTTCCGCTCGACTCGAAGATATTGTTTCATTGAGCGTCGGAACCCCAACCCGGTTAGGGCGCCTTTTACTACCGAATATCCATTGGTCGGCCGATCGGTCTTATCCATTTCTTCCAAGTCCGGTCGGCTCACCCTTCTCCGGCGGGCTCCCTGACCATTTGACCTCCACGTGACGTTGCCCCTCGTTAGGGGGTCCCAGGCTCTTACCACCGGATCAATCAAAATTACGAGAATCAACTAAATTCATATAATTTAATAAATTTTATTTTCATTTTATTTTATTATCAAATTTATATTCATAATCATTTTCATCATTTAATTCAACGCTCCCTAAGAATTCGCATAGTTGTGTTGATTAACTTTGTAGAATTTAATAAGGATTGAGAAAATATCCTTTATTGGATCCCGATAAAAATGGGAAAATTATCCACCATTAATTTTAGTCGTAGGAGTCACCGACCACCAGTAATAAATTTTAGGGGACATTTTAATGACAAAATTGAAATGTTAGGAAATCTCAGGGTTATCTTGAATAAGTGTTGAATGTCAGTGTGTATTTTAATAAGATATTCACAGAGAGAGAGAGAGAGAGAGAGAGAGGCGATGGAAGGGATAAGACACCGGACGCTCCAGGTGAACGGCATCGAAATGCATATCGCTGAGAAGGGCGAAGGTCCCGTCGTCATCCTACTCCACGGCTTCCCCGAGCTCTGGTACTCCTGGCGCCACCAGATCGTCTCCCTCGCGGCACGCGGATACCGCGCCGTCGCCCCCGATCTACGCGGCTACGGAGACACTGACGCCCCTTCCTCCACCTCCGCCTACTCCGTCCTCCACATCGTCGGCGACATAGTTGCGCTCATCGACGCCCTCGCCCAGGACCAAGTCTTTCGCTTTCCGAAAAATCTTTCCGATGTATAGGAATTATACATGATGGTGAAGACTGGTCGGCGCTTATGTGCAGGTGTTCGTGGTGGGGCACGACTGGGGTGCGTATGTCGCCTGGTGGTTGTGCGTATTGCGGCCGGAAAAGGTGAAGGCGCTGGTGAACCTCAGCGTGGTCTACAACCTGCGCAATCCCAAACGGAGGACAGTCGATGCGATCAGAGATATTTTTGGGGAAGACCACTACATTTGTCGATTCCAGGTAGCTATTTAGTGAATTGAGCTTCTAATCTATGATTGATGATTAATTGAGAGGTTTCCAATAATTGTTGAATACACCACTAGGTGCTTGATGAATTGTTGATGGGTTAACGATTAGTGGTAATAATTTTAGTAGTAAAAAAATACAATAAAAATTATATGCACATACAATAATTTTTCTTCCCTGGCTTATAGGATATATGTGATTTTTCAGATATGAAATTGATGAAGATGGATGAACCAAAGAAGAACTTTAAATATTTTGGAACTTTTACTCAACAACAAGAACATATTGGTGAAGACATCATTAATAGTATAAGGCATAGATGGTTTAAATGGAGAGAGCTTCTAGAGTTTTGTGGGATTTTCATATGTCCTTTAGGCAACAAGGATTATTATAAGATTGGTACAATCTTTTAGATATTAGTAAACAACACTCAAAAACAATTAAGGAAGTAGAGATGAGAATGTCAAGATGAAGGTGGATATGCAGTTTATCAAAATGTATATATAAAAAAACTAATATCTGCGAACAATTTTGTAGAGCTTCAATAGATGATAAAATAGGTATTTTCCTTTATTTTTTTGCTTCTTGGTGCACAACTTTCCTCTGTGTGAGTTCATGTTCAACTTTGTGCAATGTCAACTAATCTACCCACAAATAAATGACGTGACAATTGCTTGATGTGTAATATATTCAACTGAGAAAAAAGATGCAACCAATCCTGCCATAAGGCATCCTATCTCAATTATTTTTAGACCGACTACATGGATCATATTCTTCCATCGAGCTCTATGCATTACTATATCACTAGTTATACGCAAGCCTTGTAAACCATTTCATACATTAGAAAACTCCATGAGCAACATTGCCAACAGCTATGCAGTAAACAAGCACAAAATATATGGTCTAGTTGGTTCTGTGTCTTCTGGTCGTGCACCCAGATCCATAGAGTTCATGGTGGTACAATTAATTAAAAAAACTCAGTGGTGTGTACTCGTTCAAAATGTTATGGGTGGGTTGGCTTAGCTTCCAAATTCATCCCAGTTGGGAATCATCTCTTGTATATAAACTTTAGGAAGATATTGTTTTTTCAGATATCATTTCATTAATCTGCGGTTGAGATATATGGCAATATAGTCATTCTCAGAAGAATGATAATGCTATTTCTTAATTTTCCATATAGTAAAAACATGAACTAGTATTTTCATGAATACCTTTTGTGACATCATGACCCTATGAATTGTTTAGGAACAAGGAACAATAGAGGCTGAATTTGCACAGATTGGCACTACCACGATTCTGAAAAAGTTCTTGACCTACCGCACTCCGGCAGCCATAATGGTACCTAAGGAGAAAGGATTTGAAGGTTCCCTTGAAACCCCAATCAGCTTGCCTTCATGGCTCACAGAAGAAGATATAAACTACTTCGCTAGTAAATTTGAAAAGTCAGGTTTTACGGGAGGATTGAACTTTTATCGGTGCTTGGACTTGTAAGTTTCTTTAGATAGTTTTACCCAAAACACTGGTGGCTTCTACCGATCAACAAAATTGTAGATTTTTTTTAAAATTTTTTTTACCATTTGATAATTTCTATGTTTATTAAAATGCAGGAATTGGGAACTGACAGCACCTTGGGGTGGGGTCCAAGTAAAAGTGCCTACCAAATTCATTGTGGGTGATCTTGACCTAACATACCATACGCCAGGCATCCAAGACTACATACACAAAGGTGGATTCAAAAATGCTGTTCCGTTGCTCGAAGACATCGTGGTGATGGAAGGGGTTGGGCACTTCATCAACCAGGAGAAGGCCCATGACATCTCTGACCTCATATACGATTTCATTAGCAAGTTTTAAAAGTTCACTCCTATTAGATGTTGTATAAGATCCAGATTAGTGGATAATACTGGGATATCTATCCGATGTTGATATAATAGCTGATGGACAATTGGGCATATACCATAACTATCGTGAAGATTAGTAATGGTCGAATATGTCTTTGGTTGCTAGTAGATTGTTCATGCAAAATCATCAATTTAGAGTGGAAATTAATCCACAACAATTGATGCAACATTATTAGTGTGAAAATTAAATTTAGATTTTTTTATATTAGATATTCAGATCTTATAATCCTACTAATGTTTTTTTTTTTTGGATAGATGATTTGATTTTATAATTCAGCCCCTAATTAAATTGCGAAGTACTCATGATTCTCCGTCTAGAAGTAGAAGGGAGGATTGTGACCGAAGCTCCAGAGGTAAGAAAAAACCAAGAGACTAGGGAAAATTTTACACTGTCTTTGGAAGTTTGAGCCCTTTCAAATTCCATTCGCCAGTTTATGACATTCACACTTTTAGGGACTGGGAACCAGCAAGCAAGCGTACGTGAAGTGGAGAACGAGCCATGGATCAGTAGATCTCGACGGCCGCAGCCGCCGAGTTGAACTGCTGCTGTTCCAAGATTTGCACGGGCTTATGGAACAAGACGATGTGGCTTCGCCGTAGGCCGGTGTCGGCGAGGCAGACGTCCTCCATCCGCATGTCTCGCAGCCGCTGCGCGTACCAGGGCCCCCGCAGCAGGCCCCACACCACTCCGACCCCTCTGGGCTTCAGCACCCGCACTAGCTCTGCCAGCGACACCCTTCCTCTGCCTTCTTCAGCTTGCTCGCCGACACCACCAAGTCGAAGTACCCATCTGCGAAAGGCAACCTCCGGGCGCCCCCCTCGCGGCACGTCGCGTGCTCCTGCACCCCCTCGTCCCCCGCCCGCCGCAGCACCGCCACCATCGTCTCCTGCCGCGGGTCCACCCCCACCCCACGGTTGGTGGGAATTTTAGGTTGATATTGTTGGTACAATGGGTCGAGAGAGAGTGAATAGTTGAAACTAGAATTAGAATTTTTTTTTCTAACTAAGGATAAATAGTTAAATAATAATAAATAAATAAATTAACAACATAATAATAATAATAAAAAAATAAGATTTATTGATTATCACCTAGGTGGATCTTAATTCAAGATAAATAAATATTCTTTAAAAAACTAAGGTGGAGAAGACTCTTATAATTATTGACAAATCAGTAAAGAGTATAGAAATTAATAACAAGTTGTTATTATTAACTCTAGCTCCAAGATTTTATTTATAGCATTTTATATTCTAGGTAGATGTTATTGTTAGTTTTCATGAGTTGGAGGCACCTTCAATGGATAAAATTTTATCCACGCTCATAACGGTTAACTAATGATAATCCTCAGCTCAAGGCGCCTCTATTGGAGGCGTGAGGGTGCCTCCAACTATGTTAGAGGCGCCTTCCACCAAAAGATGCGAAGGCGCCTTCAACACTATTGGAGGCGCCTTCTACGAAAAGGCGTGAGGGCGCCTTCCACCAAGCTACTCGATCAGTTAACTTTCAAAACTGGTTAGCTCTTATTTGTTCTTTTTTGGATGATGCTCTAGCCGTCCAGAGTTAAGCTCATCCGAACTCAACTCCGACCTTCTCCTCAAGTAGGCTTCCTCCTTGATTTCTCATCTCTCAAACTCGTGCACGTCCTTCTTGTCCACCAGTGTACTCTTTTGTAGCTTCTCATCCCTCGGATGCACCGAGCCTGTCTGTTGGTGCGGGAAGCATCTGACGATCGAACCTAAGTTTTGATAATGACAAAGGGATTCAAAGTTAAGATTCCTTGTTATCTAATGTGCTTAAATGAGATTTTAGGAAAGTCCTAATTACGGTTAGGCAAGTGGAAAAACCTAAGGGGCGGTAACCTTAGGTCCTAGGGGGTGGTAACCCTAGGTGAAGGAAAATCCTAAAGGGCGGTAACCTTAGGTCCTAGGGGGTGGTAACCCTAGGTGGAAAAAAATCCTAGGGCGCGGTAACCCTAGGTCCTAGGGGGTGATAACCCTAGGTGGAGAAAAACCCTAGGGGGCGGTAACCCTAGGTCCTAGGGGGTGGTAACTCTAGGCAGAAAGTCCAGTCGATCTGGAGGACCAAACTAGCACCAGGTAATCTCTCTTGAGGGGAGTAGGTGAGGACGCGTTCCCCGTAGAGGGAACAGTAGACGTCGGGTCGACCTAGGGTTTCCGGTCGGAAATCCGAAGTCAGACCCGAACAGTCCGATGACTGTCAACCACTTAATTTATCATGTTTATATCTATTCTAACTTTGTCTTGCAGGGTACGATGTTGTTTTGGGACTAACATATCTTGCAGGTACAAAAGGAACAAGTTAAGCCTCAGATGAACAGTGTCCGAGGCGCCTCCATGGAGCTTGGCGGCGCCTCGGGTGCAAGCCGAAGCCAGCTGTGCAGAGGAGCTGAAGGCGCCTTCATGGGGACTGAAGGCGCCTTGGATCGCGGCTTGGAGATGCCTTGGAGTGGCTTGAAGGCGCCTTCAAGTGGATGAGGTGCGACCGGATCAGTGCTGATCCACGTGGCTGACTTGGCGGGTTGGAGGCGCCTCGGATGGGCTTTAAGGCGCCTTCAGCAGTGAATAAAAGGAGGTCTCGAGCAGCAGTCTAGTATATCTTCGAAAAAGCAATCCTTCTACATCCAGCTGCTAATGAGTTCATCCCGAAGTGCTGCAATAACATCTCGACGACCCGGAGCTCTGAATCTGCTATTTTCCAGTGTCGTTGGTATATTTAATTTCTGTTTATTGTACTTAAATTGTAACATCTTTTCGATATTATAAGTGTTGCCCACCGTAAACGCTTAACGAGCGTGGACCTTGGAGTAGAAGTCACCACAGGCTCCGAACCAAGTAAACAACCTGTGTTTACGTGTGTGTTTGCTTTTATTTTTCCACTGCGTATTCCGATTCTGTTTCTAAATCGTACGAAATAGCCACGAGCGCTATTCACCCCCCTCTAACGCTTCTCGATCCAACACCGTCTGTTCCTTTCCCGTGTCATCCTTCTCGCTTACTGCATCTTCTACTCAATTTCTTATATTCCTAAGTTCCTGCATACTCAGACACAAGACGTCAAAATTGTAGGACCTAACTTAACCCGATTGACCATATCAAAATTAACCCGGGGTACTTACATATATTGCTTCGATCAAGAAACTTGTTGTTCCTATTGATTGTTGCAAGATTTTGCTTCTTCAAATCTGCTCTTGTTGGAAAATTATCATAATCAAGGAACTCTGTAAATCCTTCAATAAATTAAAGAATGAATTTAATGTGTGTATAATCACTTTCCTTAAGAAATTATTTGCTCCCACGTGATGCGCTCGAACTAAGTAAATGTTCTTCCAAATACAATGTACTCCTTAATAATATTGTTTACAAAGTGCACGTTTGAAAACAACCGTGAATATTTTGGATTTATCCAAACTTGACAATTGAATATTTGTATATTGTTTTTGCAGTATAACAAAGTAATTAGTAATTTTGAGAGAGAAAAGGTTTTATTTTTTTTTAAAAAATAATTGATTGTTTGTGCAAAATAGTATTTTATAGTGTTTGAAACATTGTCTATGAAAGGACTTATCTTTTGGATCATAATATTTCATTCAAACATCAAAAGACACTAATACATGAAGAGATACAATTGAACATGCACAACTATTCAAGTTTCTTAATCCTTTCATTATTTTCCATTTCATGGAAATCACCAACAATCCTCCACCATTTCTATAAAACTAAATTTTTGAAAACTTTTAATTATCGAGAGACAAGACTTATGCATAAATAAATATATCAAATGGATTTTAACCTTTACACAGTGAAAATCTCTTAAATGCTAATTAAGATGATAGTAGACCAGCTTTGAACCAGTAACTCTATTCAATTAACTAAAGTGATATCACACATATACTTTTCTTATCCTTGGTATATTCATATTGGTGACACGTGGATTGACCTTGTGTCTTACTTCCCTGATTTTTCATAAATATTTATGTAGTTAGTCAGACCACACTAGAGACGACACCATCTCATATATTCACATAGGTGGATGTTACAAAAATACCCATATAACTGAGTATTTTAAAGTATTGTCATTTATAACTCCATTTAAAGCTTAGAAGTTTTCCTAATCATTTCATTACATGAAACAAGTGTTGGAACCCAGGTTGTTTTGGTATGATCAATAAGTTAAGTTAGGTCCTGTGGTGTTTTAACCCTGTGTCTAAGTGTGCAGGAACTTAGGAGCACAGGAAGTCGAGCGGAAGACGCAGCTAGCGAGAAGGATGGCATGAGAGAGTGTGTCTGAGGGACGAGGCGCTGCGGAAGAGTACACCGGTGGATGAGAAGGAAGCGTGTGGTGTTCCCGAGGGACGAGAAGCCGGAGCGGAAGATTGCTCGAGGAGCAAGAGACGCAGCTAACGAGAAGGTCGGCACGGGGTGCGACCGAGGGACGAAAAGCTACGGATGAGTACGCTGGTGGACGAGAAGGAAGCATACGACGATTCCGAGGGACGAGAAGCCGAAGTAGAAGCCTACTCGAGAAAGTTGAAAGTTGGGTTCGGGTGAGCCCTATTCCGGGTGGCCGAGATCACCCAAGCGAGTGGAAGACTTGGACCGAAGCAAATGGAGCAGGAGGAGAAGACCCGGGCTGAAAAAGTCAACGAGGTTGACTTTCCCCACCCGGGGCGCTCGGAACAGTTCGGGGCGCCAGGAACCATTCCGGGCACCCGGAGTTGACTTTTGACCAGGATTGTGTCAAACGTGATCCGTTGCGAAGGGGATAAAATTTTATCCTCTCCAAGGTGCCCGGAATCCTTCCAGGCGCCCGACCAAAGCTATAAATATTGCCTTGAACCAAGAAGCTCAAATAGACAAGCAATTAGCATTTCCAACACTTGTGCGCTTCATTTATAGTTTAGCTTCTTTATTTTCTATGCTTAAATGCTATAAGAGGCATCTCTGCCTGAAGGAGATATTCTAGTACACGATTCATTCCTTGGATTAACAACATCTACGGTTGTAATCAAGTAAAAATACTTGCGCCTCTTCTTTTAATTTCTTTCTGTTTATTTAATCTATTTTATGCAAGTGTTATTTTGAAAGATCGAGAAAGGTTGTATTTAAAAGAGATATAACAGAATTATCCAAATTGACCGGATCAAATTACCAAATCAAATCATATTAGTATTTGGATTATTCAAATACGGTGCAAGTAGGCGATGGTTCAAGTTTGCAAATTGCTAATCTTGGAAACACATATGTTCATTTATCTAATCGAACTTTTCACATGCGCAATGTCTTTCATGTTCCATCTATCACTAAAAATTTACTTTCTACACGCCAGTTTTGTCTTGATAACAATGTCATTTTTGAATTTTATCATAATCATTATCTTATAAAGGATAGAGGAACAAATGCTATTGTGTTTTATGGGAGAATAAAAAATGGCCTCTATTGTCTTCAGAGTTCTTCAATCAAAGCTTTTGTTGGTGAACGCACAAATAAACCAGCTTGGCATGCTCGACTTGGTCATCCTTCCCTTCGTATTGTTCAGTCAATCATCAATAGGTATGGTTTACCTACTTCTATTACCTCCTCTCCATCTTATTCATGTAGGGCCTGCATGGAATCTAAAAGTCATAAGCTACCTTTCTTTATCCGATCATGTTTCTAATTTTCCACTTGAAATAATCCATTCTGATGTTTGGGGCCCTGCACCTATTTTGTCTAATCAAGGTTTCCAATATTATGTTACATTCATTGATCATTTTAGTAAATATACTTGGCTTTATCCTATGAGAAGGAAATCTGATTTATTTGATATATTTTGTAATTTTCAAATTCAAGTTGAACGATCTTTTAATTGTAAAATACTCTCTTTCATTCTGATTAGAGGTGAATATCAAGCTCTCCATCGTCATTTTGTCTCTTGTGGAATTGTTCAGCGAATTTCTTGTCCTCACACTCCATAACAAAATTGCTCTGCGGAGATAGCAGAGACATATAATTGAAACTGCCTTAGCTCTTCTTCATCATTCATCATTTCCGCGCAAAGTTTTGGGATCACTGCAGTATATCTCATAAATCGACTTCCTACACCATTGCTCAATCATAAATGTCCTTTTGAAAAACTTTATAAGCAAACCCCGATTACACTTTCCTTCGAATTTTTGGTTGTGCATGTTATCCATGCTTACGCCCATATTCTAAACAAAAACTTGACTCTCGTTCACTACAATGTGTTTTTCTTGGTTCTAGCAATTTGCACAATGGTTCTCGTTGCTTGCATATACAAAAAGGAAGAATTTATATATCACGACATGTTACTTTTGATGAGTCTTTATTCCCTTTTTCGGTAGCTTCTTCAATCTCTCCTCCAGATACAAGTGGCACCTTCTTAATGCCACATAATATTATCAGTGATGGAATTCTAGGTCCTGCTCCGGAGCTCTCTAATAACTCTCCTATACCATCAGAATCACCTCCGGTTGCTGCTCCAATCTTAGAAGTCTCCGATCGAAGATAATATGCTCTCGTTTCCTCGGATAATGCAAGTCCGTCATCTACATCACCATGTCACCTACTTCCTCGCCGTCATCAACAAGTGATTCGGATGATAATGCTCCTCGTCGCATGCTTCCCATTAGTGATATTTATGAGCGTTGCCCACCAAATGCAACTCGATATCCCCTTCCACGAGCTCTAGTGGTTTCTTCCAAATCTATTGAACCAACCTGTTTTACACAAGCAAACAAGGATCCAAACTGGCGTAGTGCAATGGCTACAGAATTTGATGCACTTCTTCGTAATGGAACATGGACTCTAGTTCCGCGCACTCCCTCAATGAATGTTGTGGGCTCTAAATGGGTATTCCGTCTTAAGCATCGAGCTGATGGTTCTCTTGAAAGATACAAAGCTCGACTTGTAGCTAAAGGATTTAGTCAACAGCCAGGTATTGACTTTAATGACACTTTCAGCCCAGTCATCAAAATTACATCTGTCAGACTATTATTATCAATAGCTGTTAGTTCTAATTGGCTTGTACGACAATTGGATATTTCAAATGCATTTCTCCATGGTCATCTTGAGGAAACTATATTTATGGAGCAACCACCTGGTTTCATTCATCCACAATTTCCATCTCATGTTTGCCAACTCAAGAAATCCTTATATGGTCTTCGACAAGCTCCTCGTGCATGGTTTCATCGACTATCTAAATGGTTACAAGCTCAAGGATTTTCTGGATCAAAGACTGACTCGTCTCTATTTCACAAATATAATGATGAAAATATGATATTTTTTCTTATTTATGTGGATGACATTCTGATAACCGGCAATGATCACAAGGGTATCACAACTTTATTAAGTCTTCTCAATCAAGAATTTCCTACTAGAGATTTGGGTATTGCTCGTTTTTTTCTTGGTATTGAGCTTATTCCACATGAGGATGGCTATCTTCTCTCTCAGAGCAAATACATTACTGGACTTCTTCAAAAAGCCAAAATGGATGGAGCACGTCCGGTCTCTACACCAATTGCTATAAACAACTCTTCAACTTCATCCTCTCCTGCTCTATCTGATCCATAAATTTATCAAAGTATTGTTGGGGCCTTA
Organism: Zingiber officinale; assembly: GCF_018446385.1. Lineage (NCBI taxonomy): Eukaryota > Viridiplantae > Streptophyta > Magnoliopsida > Zingiberales > Zingiberaceae > Zingiber > Zingiber officinale. The sequence goes on from NC_055994.1 coordinate 131,848,859, forward strand.
CAATATGTCACTATCACACGCCCTGATATTACTTTTACGGTAAATCGTGCTTGTCAATTCATGCATGCTCCAACTGAACAAAATTGGGATAATGTAAAAAGAATACTTCGCTATCTCAAAGGTACTATTCTACATGGTCTTCTTTTATATCGCCAATCGTCTCGAGATTTACATGCATATAGTGATGCGGATTGGGCAAGTTCTCCTGAAGATAGACGCTCTACTAGTGGATATGCAATATTTCTTGGACGAAATCTTATCTCATGGAATTCGAAAAAGCAACCTACGGTATCTCGTTCAAGCACTGAGGCAGAACATAAAGTTATAGCAAATACAACGTCAGAAATTATTTGGCTTCAATCACTTCTCTCCGAACTTCATCTTGCATCAAATATTGCACCAAAAATTTGGTGCGACAATATTGGAGCAACATATCTCACAGCAAATCCAGTCATTCATGCTCGTACAAAACATGTGGAAATTGATTTTCATTTTGTTCGTGAACGTGTGGCAACTCAGCAGTTATCCGTCTCTTATATTTCTACTAAAGATCAAATCGCTGATATCTTTACCAAGCCACTATCCATACAACGCTTCAACAAGTTAGCAAGCAAACTCAACGTCAGAGATCTCCCGTTGAGTTTGTCGGGGGGTAAAAGAGATATAACAGAATTATCCAAATTGACCGGATCAAATTATCAAATCAGATCATATTAGTATTTGGATTATTCAAATAATTCTGTTATAATTATTCTCAGAATTATTCTAATAATTCTGTTATAATTATTCTCAGAATTATTCTTAGAATAATTCTGTTATTTATTAATTAGTTATTTGACCAAGTACTTTTGAACATTATATATATTGTATTGTCCTTAGGGCAAATATCAATGAACAATAGATTTTATTATTCTCATCTTATTCCTTCCTCTCTCTCTCTATTCTTCTCTTTACAGTGTTTTTAATTTTTACAAGGTTATTCAACCCCCCTTCTAGCCGACCGACATGGTACAATAAGTGGTATCAAAGCAAGGACGCCTTAGGAGGACTAACCGTTGACTGAAGCAACGAGATGACCGAAACGAACATCTACCCACCAACGTTTGTGGGGGCTTTCGATTTTTGGAAGCGACGAATGCAGGTTTATTTTAAAACTGATTTTAATATGTTATTAATAATGATATATGATTTTGAAATGCCCAAAAGCAAAGAAGGAGAAGAACGTGAGGAGCATCAATGGGCTGATGAGTAACGTAACGATGTTATGGCAAATGGTAAGGCTGAGTCCAATCTTTTAAGCGTACTACCTGCCAAGGATCTCGACAGAGTCGGAAAATACAAAAGCGCAAAAGAACTTTGGGAAAAATTTTTGAAGCTATACGAAGAACCAGTTGAGGTCAAAGTTGGCTCCTCGATGGACATTGAGCCGTTGTTAGAAGAATCTGAAACCGAGAAAATTGTCGAAACGTCTCTCACCGCCGAGCATCTACCAGAAGACGCAATCAACTCTTTCTCAATGAACATCGATGAAGGGGGAGCAACGTCAAAAGAAAACAACTCAATAGGGGGAGAGTTAACAGCCGAAAAGGTAAGTCATGTATGACCTCCACCTCCTGACCTATTGATTAATTCAATCAAAACCTTATCAAAAGATTTTTCGAATTAGAAAATATATAGTCAAAAGATTTTTGCAAATAAGATATTATGTTATCAAAAGAATTTTACGAATTAAAACCCAAAAAATTATTAAATAATAGTGGGTTAAAGGAAACTCATGCAACAACTTGTTGATTAAAGAATTTCGACAAACTAACAATAGAAAATAACATAATAAAGGAAAGAATACAACTTTCTGCATGCTTAATATTTTCAACTTCAAATTTGAAAAATTGTGACTTGAGAAATTATGATAGACTAAAATGGAAATTTAGATACCATAATGATATTAAAGAAATGACAATAACTTAAGAATGAATTTTTTTAAAATAAAAAATAATAATAAGCCAGTATTATTCTTTTTTTTTTTTCAATTTGTTAAACTATGAAAATTTCGTTTGAGTTATCTGTGCCTACAAAAGTTTTTTCATTTTAAAAAAATTACTTATCTAAAATGCAATTTGTGTTAAATCTTGAAAATACATGCTCTATTTTTTTCAAGATCTCAAAATTGATTTAGAAAGCTATCAAAAATTTGTTTTCAAAATCATGCTCTAATTGGTTTGTATTTTTCAAAGTATTTCAAATAAATATACTTTGCTTATTTTCAAATGAATATATTTTGTTTTATCCTTAGATTTTTTCTTGGAACCCCAATTTTTTATGTGATAAAAGGGGGAGAAGGAAAAATATAAGTCTACGGGGAGGTAGACCAAATTTTATTTTCTATCTTTTTTGCACTTTAATGTAAAATTTTATTACTCTTAATTTATGTCTATTTACCCTACCTTAACTTGGGTTGCTCACATCAAAAAGGGGGAGATTGTTGGAACCCTAGGTTGTTTTGGTGTGATCAACAAGTTAAGTTAGGTCCTGTGGTATTTTAACCCTGTGTCTAAGTGTGGAGGAACTTAGGAGCACAAGAAGTCGAGCGAAAGACGCAGCTAGCGAGAAGGACGGCACGGGAGAGTGCGTCTGAGGGACGAGGCGCTGCAGAAGAGTACACCGGCGGACGAGAAGGAAGCTGTGATGTTCCCGAGGGACGAGAAGCCGGAGCGAATGATTGCTCGAGGAGCAAGAGACGTAGTTAGAGAGAAGGTCGGTACGGGGTGCGACTGAGGGATGAAGAGCTGCGGATGAGTACGCTGGTGGATGAGAAGGAAGCACGCGACGATTCCGAGGGACGAGAAGCCGGAGCGGAAGCCTGCTCGAGAAGGCCGAAAGTTAGGTTCAGGTGAGCTCTATTCCGGATGGTCGAGAACACCCAAGCGAGTGGAAGACCAGGACTAAGATGAATGGAGTTGGAGCAGAAGACCTGGGCTGAAAAAGTCAACGAGGTTGACTTGCCCCACCCGAGGCGCCCGGAACAGTCCGGAGCGCCCGGAACCATTCCGGGCGCTCGGAACAGTTCGAGGCGCCCGGAACCATTCCGGCGTCCGGAACAGTCCAAGGCGCCCGAAACCATTCCGAGCGCCCGAAGTTGACTTTTGACCAGGATTGCGTCAAACGTGATCCGTTGTGAACAGGATAAATTTTATCCCCTCCCAGACGTCCAGAACCCTTCCAGACGCCCCGACCAAGGCTATAAATATAGCCTTGGTCCAAGAAGCTCGAATAGACAAGCAATTAGCATTTCCAACACTTGTGCGCTTCATTTGTAGTTTAGCTTCTTTATTTTCTGTGCTTAAATGTTGTAAGAGGCTTCTCCGTCTGAAGAGATATTCTAGTGCGCAATTCATTCCTTGGATTAACAACCTCCTCGGTTGTAACCAAGTAAAAATACTTATGCCTCTTCTTTTAGTTTCTTTTTGTTTATTTAATCTATTTTATGCAAGTGTTATTTTGAAAGATCGAGAAGGGTTGTGTTTTTAATTTTTACAGGGCTATTCAACCCTCCTTCTAGCTGGCCGACGCGGTCCAACAAGAAGAACTTCCCTTAGGACAAATTAAGTGCTTCAACCATACATATAGTATACTTTGCTCATTGAACTCGAGATTTGGAAATCATTCAAAGTTGAGTTGAGTTTCTACTATTGATGATCAATAAGTTGGTTTTATTCTCATCTCCTTTGACATTCTCAAAACTAGATTCCTTGTCAAACCTTATGTCAACGGGTTGGTGGTGCCCTCGTGCCTCCAATGGAGGCGCCTTAAGTTATCGGTTACCGTTAGTTGACCATTGCTAGCGTGGATAAAACTTTATCCATTAGAGGCGCCATGTATGTCATTGGAGGTGCCTCCAACCCATGGAAACCAACGGTAACATCTGGCCAAAATGCTATAAATAGTATCCTGGAGCTAGGAGTTAAGGATTTTCAACAACTTGTAATCAATTTCTATACTCCTTGCTGAGCTATCAACGATTGTAAGAGACTTCTCCACCTTCAACGAAGGATATTCTTAAAGAACTTTCATTTGTCTTGGATTAACTGTTGGTTGCTACTCGAAAAGCCAAGAGGTTCCACTGTATAAAAATTTTGTACAAAGGTCTGAACCTTTTCCTAGCTACCATGTGTTCTTTTAAATTAAATTTTGGATTGCCTGCGGAACTTAACACGTTTGATCCAAAACTTAATTTATTTGTTCTTTTAGGTTTTGACTTGGATCTCCTGCGGAACTTAACACGTTCGACCCAAATCACCTTAAGTTATTAATTCCATTAAATATTAATTTCCATAATTGGTTCCCAGTACTGATGTGGCGAGGCACATGACCTTCTTGGATATGGGAGCAACTACCACCGACTAGACAAAACCTTTTATAGAAAGCTAATATTTAATTTCCTAAAATAACTTTAGGTTAACCGAAAAGAACAATCAAATCACAAGGAAAAGAAAAAAACAAAAGAACACAACATCGAAAAACATATTCAAAATACTAGAATCGTAAGCCTCTTGTATTTGGTATTATTTCCATAAATAACTAGTATGATGCGGAAAAAGAAAAACTACTAGTTATACCTTCTAGAAAGACCTCTGGATCTTCTACCGTATTCCTCTTCTAACCTCGGACGTTGTGTGGGCAACGATCTTCTGAGATGAGAAACCACCAACCACCTTCTTCTCCTCCTAGCTAGGTTCGGCCACAACAAGAGCTTCACCAAGGAAGAAGAAAAACCACCAACCAAGCTCCAAGGGATGCAAGCTTTCTCTCCTTCTTCTTCTTCTTCTCCAAGTAGTATCCGGCCACCACAAGAGCTCCAAGCAAGAGATAAGTTTCGGCCAACACAAAGAGGAAGAAAAGAAGAGGATGGGCGGCCAAAATAACTTTCTTCAAGCATGAAGAATTTCGGCCACCACCAATGCTCCAAGGGATGCTAGAGACGAGACTTGCTTTCTCTCCTTCTTCTCCTTCCTTGATCCGGCCACCAACAAAAGCTCCACCAAGAAGATAGGTTTCGGCCATCAAGAGGAGAGGAGAGAAAGGGAAGGGCCGGCCACCATACCAAGGAAAAAGAGGGAGAAAAATAATAGAGGTTCACCTTCTAAAGGCACCCCAACCCCTTCTTTTATATTCTTTAGCCTTGGCAAATTAGGAAATTTAATTACAATAAAATTTCCTTAATTTTCCTTGACATGAATTAATTTGAAGTATTAAATAAAACTTCCTTTTTATCCATGTATTGGCCGACCACAATCAATAGGGAAAAATTATGAGAATTTCAATCAACAAATTAAAATTTCCTAATTTATCTCCGGAAATTTTTAAAATTAAAATTTCTCTTCAAAATTCCCTTCATGGTTAATAAAAAGAAATTTTTATAATTTTATTTTTCAACATGTGAATAATTTTACAAAGAGAAAATAAAATATCTTTCCAATCTACAAATAAGGAAAGAGATCTAATCTCTTTCTTTAATCTTTTGTAGATCCTTTTAAGAGAGATATTTTAATTTTAATTCTCTCCAATAAATTATATCTTCCACATAAGAAAAATTAAAATTAAAATTCTTTTTTATTTTATTATGGCCGGCCCCCTTTAGCTTGGGTTCAAGCTTAGGGCTGGCCACCTCATTAACCATGCTTAGGCCGGCCCTAGCTTGATCCAAGCTAGCTTGGCCGACCCCCTTTAGGTGGGTATAGAAGGTGGGTATAGTACTCTATAATTAAGAGGCTACGATAGGGACCGAGAGGAGGAATTGGTTTTGGTCTCCTGATAAAATTAAGCATCCCGTGTTCGCCCCGAACACACAACTTAATTTTATCAATAATAATTCATTCCACTAAAGAACTATTATTGAACTACCGCACCAATCCCAAATTATATTTTTGGGCTCCTTCTTATTTTGAGTGTGTTAGTCTCCCTGTGTTTAAGATATCGAATGTCCACTAATTAAGTGAGTTACTGACAACTCATTTAATTAATATCTTAGTCCAAGAGTAGTACCACTCAACTTTATCGTCATGTCGGACTAAGTCCACCTACAGGGTTTAACATGACAATCCTTATGAGCTCCTCTTGAGGACATTATCAACCTAGTATCTCTAGGACACAGTTTCCTTCTATAATCAACAACACACACTATAAGTGATATCATTTCCCAACTTATCGGGCTTATTGATTTATCGAACTAAATCTCACCCATTGATAAATTAAAGAAATAAATATCAAATATATGTGCTTGTTATTATATTAGGATTAAGAGCACACACTTCCATAATAACTGAGGTCTTTGTTCCTTTATAAAGTCAGTATAAAAGAAACAACCTCAAATGGTCCTACTCAATACACTCTAAGTGTACTAGTGTAATTATATAGTTAAGATAAACTAATACCTATTTACACTACGATCTTCCAATGGTTTGTTCCTTTCCATCTTGGTCGTGAGCTACTGTTTATAATTTATAAGGAACCGATAACATGATCTTCTGTGTGTGACACCACACACCATGTTATCTACAATATAAATTAATTGAACAACTACATTTATCATAAATGTAGACATTTGACCAATGTGATTCTTATTTCTAAATAAATGTTTATACCAAAAGCTAGGCTTTTAGTATACATCCCAACATTAAGAACTATCTAGGTTGTAACCAAATAAATCATACCTCTTTCCTTTTATGTTGTTGATTAATTTATTTGTAATTGTTAACTGTTTATCCTTACTAGTTTGAAAAGTAAGAGATATTTCTAACTTTATTTTTAGGGATATTCACCACCCTCTAATTGACCTACCAGGACCAACAAAATATGCATCCATTTTCTTCAAGTAATTCGCTACATCAATTGTCAATTTTGTTGTTTTTAGTAATGAGCAATGTAAACTCGGAAAAAAAATCATCCTCATTAATATCAAAATAATTCATATGAGTTTGAGAATTTTTAAGATTCTTGCAAGACCTCAATAAGCCTTCATCAGCTGCATGTTGTAACCTCTCTAATTGAATAAAAAACCAAATGTTTCTTCGTATTTTTAAAATTGTATGAATTGAGTTTTAATAGAGAAATGAGCTCGATTGATTATAAAGAAAAAATAGTTAATTTAAAATGTTATGCAGCTGACTATGTCACTTTTTCATTGTTACTTTCGTCAAATTGCTTCTTTCTTCGAACAACATATTTCTCTCAAAATATAGCTTCAATACCCATCTCACATGCCATTTCTTTAGCTTCAACCATGGTCTTTATTGGTGCAGCGAGGTCGGTAAGAGAGGGGGGGGGGGGTGAATTGCCTGTAAAATAAAAATAATCCTTTTCTTCTTCTTTTGACTTAGATTAGTAGCATAAGTTAATTAATAAAAAACAATTGACATAAAAAAATAACAACTTAAAAGAGTAGGTAAAAGGTCAGGATTTACTTGGTTACAACCTAAATGATTGTTAATCCAAGGTAGATGAAAGCTCATTAAAATTCTCCTTCGTTGAAAGCAGAGAAGTCTTTTACATACGTTGATAGCTCATAAATGACTAGGAAAGTTAATCCTAAAATTGTTATTCAGTTGTATTTTCTTTCCTAGGTCCAAGGGTTTTTTTATAGCCCCTATAAAATCGTATCTGAGGCTGGAAGGTGCCTCTAACAAGGTGGAAGATGCCTCTAGCGAGGCAAGTGAAAATAATATTTTATCTTCGCTAACGGTTAATTCTGCCCCGTCTAAGGCACCTTCAAAGGGTTGAAGGCGCCTTCCATGGGTTGTTGAAGGCACCTTCTGTAGGATCGAAAGAGTGCGATAGAGAGGGGGGGTGAATATCGTGTTTTTAAAAACTTTTCTTTTAATCGTTTAAATCAAAGTCGTGTAGCAGAAAATAAAGAACAGGTTCAATTACTTGGTTTGGAGCCTAGGTCGACTCCTACTCCAAGGCTCGCGATCCTTGATCGCACCGTTGGGCAATCCACTAAAACTCTTTTTTCCGAAAACCTCGAAAAGAAGCAGTGCGTACAATATGCAAGAATATAAGATAATAACAACCTATTATCTTATGTGAGTTTAAGTACAATGCAAGCTTCTTAAAATAAACTTGTATGGAAGATGATGCTCGGTCGGCGCTTAAACGAAGTAGTTGCTTGCGTGAAGACAAGTTGTAGAGCAGTAGTATGAATAACAGTAGCTAACACAGAGATGAACTTTGAACCCACCAGATTTCGTTACCCAGCCTCGGACCTCAAGCTCACTTTTATAAGAGACGTTGACGTTCGATCGACCAATCCCTAGGTTCGGTCGACCGAACCAGCTCCCTTCCATCTTCGCTGAGCTCCGATGCTGATTCGACCTTCGTCATTTAATGACATTAAAGTGTTCAGTTGACTGATCACTTTTTTCGATCGACCGAACAGAGAATTTCCCTGTTCGCTGAGATTCGCACTTAATGTTGTCTTGATAAGGTGATCATTCGATCGACCAATCTGCTGGTTCGGTCGACCGATCAGCTTAGTTTCCTTCTCTGCTTCTGACCGAACTGATCTGTGTCACATCATCAGGGTTTGGTCGATCGATCCTTTGGTTCGGTCGACCGATCGAGCTTAAATCAGATTTCACTCTGCTTTGATCTAAACTGGTGTCTGTTCTAAGTTAGCCTTATTCGGTCGACCGATCAAGCCGAATCTGTAAAATTTTTCATAGTTAAACAGTACATTCTTGCAAAATAGAGATTAGTATAGTAATATATAAAATGCATGAGTAATAATAATAGACAGTTCAATTGTTTTGATCTCAATTTGGAAACCTTTCCGGTTTCTTCAATTGGATCAGCGACCGTAGGTTGTTCCTTTCATGAACACGACTTCACTGTCGCTCCTCCAGTTGTTTACCTCAACCTACCTACCAAACTTTGCTCCTCCAAATCTATTTGAACTTTTCACTTAAATTTGATCGGCTTGCTAAGACTTTCTCTAGATCTTCACACTACTAAAAAAAAATACTTTTGAAACACAACAAAATATGTATTAAATTATAAATTTGGTGTCTCAAAATATTTTTAAGACAGTGATGAGACGATAATGTAACTGTCCCCAATACAAGCGTCTCAAAAAAATATTGAGACAGATATATTGTCTTAAATGTTATTTAAGACAGTGTAGAGACGGTTGTTCAATTGTCTCAAAAATATTTAAGACAATTATATTTTTATATCAAATGTTATGTCTTATCCTGTGAAAAAATTAGAGACACTAAATTGAGATGGTAATGTGTTGTCTCAAATAGAAGTGAAAATAGTAATTACTGTCCCAATGTTTTGACTTGCTAGATGCATCATTTGTGATAAAAATTAATAATCTTAAAAGAACATTTACTATACAAATTAATCTACATTAAATTTATTGAATTGTCATTTCAAAACAAAAGGAAAAACTTTTTTTTATAAATTAAAAATAATATACATAATATAAAATTCTAATTTTTTTTAATTTACAAGTCAGTACATAGGTTTCATGCCAACATTCATCCAATAATAGAAATATCTATATATACATCATTAATTTGATAAGAAAAAACTATTATTCTCATGAAAGTTATATAAGAGAAAATCTAAGGAACAACTCTTCATGATCGGGAGATAACTTTTATAATAATTCTTTATCAGAATCTTGAACATTAAAAGTGACTCTTATTAGATGTAAAGATGATTTATAATATATATTATTTAGAAAAATCAATAAACAGAACATTTTAATAAGAAATCTAATCATCTAACACATAATACTCTTTCTTGCAATTATGTATATAAACAGCACAAACAACCCAAAATTAAATTAATTTTTAAACACCACAAACAACCCCAAGTTTAGATTACATGACTAAACATATATACTGTTCAGAAAAATCAATAGACAGAACTTTTCAATAAAAAATCTCATCATCTAACACAAAAACCTCTTTCTTGCAACTATGTATATAAACAATACAAACAATCCCAAATTAAATTAATTTTTAAAGACCACAAGCAACCCCAAGTTGAGATTACATGACTAAACATATATATTATTAAAAAAAAAAATCAATAAACAGAACTTTTCAATAAGAAATCTCATCATCTAACACATAATCCTCTTTTTTGTAACTATGTATATAAATAATACAAATAGCCTCAAATAAAACAAAACTCTTCATCTCATAATAAGAAATGATGGTTCGTATGCTTGTCAATATCTTTGTACATTTCAAGTTGTTGCACATGTAAAATAGATTTATCTACAACATAAAAATATGTACACTACATCACTAAAATTGTTTTAAAAACCAAAAAAAATCTTGTGAAAATAACTACCAATGTACCTGTTGGTTAGCCAAGACGAGTCTTATTCTATTGTTCCTCACTAATAGCTTGTATGCCTATAAAGCATTGACAACTCAAAATAAGCAAAACTATTCTTTCTCATTATCAAATAATAGGTAAGAAATATTAAAAATTTTAAAGTAACTAACTCAAAATAACTTGACATGAGAAGAAGATATGTCAAACAATCAGTCATCTTCCATGGTCCAACTAAGAATTCTTATACCATAGTGAAAACCAATCAACCAAAATAAAAGAATATAGGTCAAACGACCACTCTGACTATGATATTGGCTATCTTTAAGAAAACCATTAACTTGAAGCATTTTACCATATTTTCATGGTATAAGATTGGCAAATTAAGAGGAAATAAGAGCCCCTTGCTTTGATTTTATAAGGTTCATGATCTCCAATTTCAATTTAGCAAATAATCATGGTGGAATCAAATGATCCTCATTACCAAACTCATCTAATTTAGGATCATGCATATCTAAAAATTGCTTAGGAGTTACCTGACCGTGGAAAAAACCAACAGATGATATCACTCTTACAATCTCCCTTATAATAGAAATGACAATCTTTGGAGATGATTCAAGCACCTCTTGGCGCAACCTTACTCCTGGAACAGAAACCACCAGCAAATGCAGCATCAGAAAAGCAATAACTTGAGTGGTCACTAACAAAGTGATTCATATCATTTGATTGGTTCTTCAAGCTAAAAAAATGTCGTTCATAAAATGAGACCTATCAAATCAGTATTCAAAGAAGGCAAGAATCCTATTTTGTGAGGAAGTAACATCTCGTTCGAAGACAGCCGATGAGCAAAAAGGATCTCCATTGCAAAGGCTAGAAGGTGAAGGGATAGTTCTCGAAGAAGTTGGGAAGGAGGCATGTAGCAGAACTATGGATCTTCGTGGAATTGCAACTACATAGGAAGGAAGGGTCTTATTCGCAACAGTAGTGTAGTTGCCTCCTATGGATCTCCAAGGCCACAATCTGCTATCTCGCAAAAGCTGCTTGCGGCGACCTCCTCGCAAGCGCTGTGTACGATGGTCTCCAGTACTGCTTGCGGCGACCTCCTCGCAAGCGTTGCTCGTAGGGGTGTAATCGAATCGAGCCGAGCCGAACTCTGGAATGTTTAAGCTTGACTTGTTTATAATCGAGTCGAGCTCGAGCTTTATTTAACGAATATATTCACGGCTCACGAGCTTATTAGAGTTTTTATCGAGCCTAAACAAGTTTAATAAATATAAATCATAAATTTAAATTTTCATTAAAAATTAAATTATATATTTAGAGAAAATTATAATAATATTATTAAAATTTATAATTTTATTCTAATAAATAAATTTAATATGTTGTCTATATTTTTATAAGTAGAGTGTAAAATCTATAAATTCAATATCAAAACTAATATTTTTTTATTTAAAAATTATTTAATGAGTTTAACGAACGTGTTCACGAGCTAACGAGCCGAATACTACGAAGCTTGAGCTTAGTTTGTTTATCTTAACGAGCCTCATTAAACGAGCTCAAACGAGCTTTTATCGAATCAAGCTTCGAATAACTCGTGAATGACTTGATTCATTTACATCCCTAGTTACTCGTGGCAGTATCCTCGCAAGCGCTGCTCGCAGAGACCTCCTTGTGAGCACTGAGGCAGCAATGTCATTTGCCGATAGTGCAAAAAAAAATCTCAAATAAGTATTAATTAATGGACAAGAAAGTTACCTGCAACGTAGAAGAGGAAAGGGAAATGTCTTTAGGGCTCACTAGAAAAAGGCGGCAGCTTTCTAGGGCGAATATGGAAAAAAATGCATCTTTTTATATTTTAGGTAAGTAGGTTTCGACCAACTAAACAGGGAAAAGATTGCAAACGGAAAAAAAAAAAAATCAGGTTTTGACCAAATAAAAAATCAATTTAGAAATTTGACTCAATAAAACAAATCAAAAAAATCAAAAAATTAATACTGACAAGGAAAAAAAAATCTATAGTTAAAGGTCTGGCAATAAGGATGGATAGAAATTTCATCTTAAAGATATAATATTAATGATGAAAATAAAAAATATAGTCATTGATGATAAAATATCAACGATGAGAGATAATACAATCGTTAATATATATATATACATTAACGACAGGCACTAGATGCAATCATTGTTAAACCACCAATAACGATAGTATTTAATATCGTCATAATATTTCATCATTAAAAGTAACTTTTCTAGAGTATTAAAGATAATTTAAGATAATTTTTTTTAGAGTGTATACTAAAAGTCTAACTTTTGTAAACATTTATTTTGAAATAAAGAATCACATTGGTCAAAAATATCTACATTTATATGCTAAGTGTAGTTGTTCAATTAATTTATATTGTACATAACATGCTGTGTGATGTCACACACAGAAAATCATGTTATCAGTTCTTTATAAGTTATAAACAGTAGCTCACGTCTAAGATGGATAGGAACAAACCATTGGAATAGTCGTAGTTAATTTGGTATTATTTTATCTTAACTATAAAATTACACTAGTACACTCTGAGTGTATTGAGCAAGACCATTTAAGGTAAGTTCTTTTTGTGCTGACTTAATAAAAGAACAAGACCTTAGTTATTATGGAAGTGTGTGCTCTTAATCCTAATATAATAATAAGCACATATATTTAGTATTCATTTCTTTAACTTATCAATGGGTGAGATTTAGCTTGATAAATCAAAAGGTCTGATAAGTTGGGAAATGATATTACTTATAGTGTGTGTTGTTGATTATAGAAGGAAACTATGTCCTAGTAATCTAAGTTGATAATGTCCCCAAGAGGAGCTCATAAGGATTGTCATGTTAAACCCTGCAGGCGGACTTAGTCCAACATGACAATAAGGTTGAGTGGTACTACTCTTGGACTAAGATATTAATTAAAGAGAGTTGTCAGTAACTCATTTAATTAGTAGACATTCGAAATCTTAAACACAGGGAGACTAACACACTCATAATAAAAAGGAGCCCAAAATGTAATTTGAGATTGGTGCGGTAGTTCAATAATAATTCTTTAGTGGTATGAATTATTATTGATGAAATTAAGTTGGGTGTTCGGGGCGAACACGGGAAGCTTAATTTCATCGGTAGACCAAAACCAATTCCTCCTCTCGGTCTCTATCATAGCCTCTTGTATATAGAGAATTGTACCCACTGCATACCCACCTTTCTAACCACCTTGAGGTGACTGGCCAAGCTAGCTTGGAGCCCAAGCTAAGGTCGGCCAAAGCTAAGGGCGGAGTCAATTTAAGGTGGCTGGCCAAAGCTTGGATCCCAAGCTTAGGTGGTTGGCCACTAGAAAAATAAAAGGGATTTTATTTAAAATCTTTTCTTATGTAGATATCATGGTTTTACAAGAGAGTTTAAAATTTAAATCTTTCCTTTTACAAAAGATTAAGTGAAAGATTTGATATCTTTCCTTATTTGTAGTTGAAAGGAAGATTTTAATTTTTTGATAAAATTTTCTTTTTTTGTAACTATGTTCATGATTTAAAAAGAGAGTTTTAAAATTAAATATTTCCTTTTATAAGTTTCTACAAAATATTAAGAAAAGATTTGATATCTTTTCTTATTTGTAGATTGAAAGGAAGATTTTAATTTTAGAGAAAACTTTCCTTTTTGGAAATCATCTACATGTTTTAATAGAGATATTTTAATTTATAAAATTTCCTTTTATAACTAACCATGAAGGGAAAAATTATTAGAGAAATTTTTATTAAAATTTCAGAAGCAAATTAGGAAGTTTTAATTCTTGTGTTATTAAAACTTTCTTGCTCGGCCACTTAATATAAGAAAAGGAAATTGTTTTTAATCAATTAAATTTTCCTTTTCATGGCAAAGAAAATAAAGAAGTTTTTATTTGAATTTTCTTTATTTGCCAAGACCAAGGATTATAAAAGAGAGGGAGGAGGTGTTTTCATAAGAGACAACTCTATTCTATTTTCCTCTCCTCTCTTCCTTGGTGGTGGCCGGCCATAAGCTCCTTGCTCTTCTCCTTTTCTTTTCCTCCTTGGTGGCCAGCGACATCAACACAAGAGGAGTCCTTGGTGGCTGGTTCTAGCTAGGAGAAGAAGGAGAGAAAGGAGGCTTTGCTCTTGCGTCCCTTGGAGCTTGAAGGTTGGTGGCCGAATCTTGCAAGAAGGAAGATGTTGGTGGTTCTCATCTCGGTAGATCGTTGCCCACACAACGTCCGAGACAAGAAGAGGAATACGGTAGAAGATCAAGAGGTTGTGCTTACAAAGAAAGGTATAACTAGTAATTATTTTCCGCATCATACTAGTTTTTTTTGTATGAATTCCAAACACAAGAGGCTAGAGATTCTAGATTTTCGGATTTGTGTTTCTTTGTTTTCGATATTGTGATTCGATTGTTCCTTTTGGTTAAACCTAGAGTTATATAAGGAAATTAACTATTGAATTTCGTTAAAAGGCTTTGTCGAGGCAGTGGTGGATGTTCTCATACCCAAGAAGGCTTAGTGCCTCGCCATGTTTGACCTGGGAGCCGATTTCTGAAATAAATATTTAATTGAATTTATAATATAGGTGGATTTGGATCTATAATGTTAAGTATCGTTTGCGATCCAAGTCTAAACCTCTAAGAACAGATAAGTTAAATTTGGAATCAATAATGTTAAGTTCCGTTTGCGATTCCGAATTTAATTTCTAAAGAACACAATAGGTTGTTAGGAAAGGTTCAGGACTTGTACAAAATTTTTGTACAGGGGAACCGGTACGATATTCCTAGGACCAACCAATATTTTTACCATCTCATTTGAATATCTTATATAATTATATTTTTAGTCGTCTTTATTATGTGTCTTATTAAGTTGAATTTGAGATAAAATCTTAAATATTGTCTTAAATTTAATGTCTTCATGTAAAATTTTGAGACAACTATTATTATTGTCTTAATTACTTAATATTTGAGACAAATTTTATCACTGTCTTAAAAATTTTGTCTCAAAAACATAGTTTTCTAGTAGTGTCGGTCCTCCAGACCTCTCGATCTCACTGCCAAGTGTTGAGTCCTCTCCATCCACTTGGTCTTTCCACCTGGCTTCTACGATCTGCTAAGACTTCTTCTGCCTAGCCTCCAACTAGGTCTTTCCCGGTTGAGTAAACAACCTACACACTTAGTCAACTTGTTAGATCACAACTAGACTTAACTTAGGTTTGATTTTGGTGTAACCTGCACCAACACCTTAGGTTTGATTTTGGTGTAACCTGCACCAACACCTTCAACCCTGTTGAAGGCGTCTTCCCACAACAAGGCGCAGAGGCACCTCCAACCACATTAAGGGCGCCTCTAGCAGCTCCACTGTTAGAGTGTATACTAAAAGCCTAGCTTTTGTAAATATTTATTTTGAAATAAAGAATCACATTGGTCAAATATATCTACATGTTAAGTGTAATTGTTCAATTAATTTATATTATAGATAACATGGTGTGTGGTGTCACACACAGAAGATTATGTTATCGGTCCTTTATAAATTATAAACAGTAGCTCACGACTAAGATGGAAAGGAACAAACCATTGGAATAGTTGTAGTATAATTAGGTATTAGTTTATCTTAACTAATATATTACACTAGTACACTCTAAGTGTATTGAGCAAGACCATTTAAGGTAAGTTCTTTTTGTACTGACTTAATAAAAGAACAAGACCTTAGTTATTATGGAAGTGTGTACTCTTAATCCTAATATAATAACAAGCACATATATTTAGTATTTATTTCTTTGACTTATCAAAGGATGAGATTTAGTTCGATGAATCAAAATGCCTGATAAGTTGAGAAATGATATTACTTATAGTGTGTGTTGTTGATTATAAAAGGAAACTGTATCCTAGTAATCTTGGTTGATAATGTCCCCAAGAGGAGCTCATAAGGATTGTCATGTTTGTAACAACCCGGCCCTCTTGGCCCATTTGGTGACCCTCGGGTCGTCGACCGTCGACCCTTATGTCGTCGACCCATTTGGCGACCTCTCATGTCGTCGACCGACGACCCTTGGCCGTGTCATTACTCACTAGGACTTTCCACCCCTGGCCAGTGGATTTTTGCCTCCCCCAGGATTCGAACTCTAAACCTCCAGGCTTAAGTATTAGAGTTTTTAAATCATCTCACTTGGTTACCAGGATTCATAAACTCTAATACTTAAGCCTGGAGGTTTAGAGTTCGAATCCTGGGGGAGGCAAAAATCCACTGCCAGGGGTGGAAAGTCCTAGTGAGTAACGACACGGCCAAAGGGTCGTCGGTCGACGACATAAGAGGTCGCCAAATGGGCCGACGACATAAGGGCCGCCAGTTGGGCCGCCACAAGGGTCGCCCAAGAGGCCAAAAGGGCCGGGTCGTTACAATGTTAAACCCTGCAGGTGGACTTAGTCCGACATGACGATAAGGTTGAGTGGTACTACTCTTGGACTAAGATATTAATTAAAGAGAGTTGTCAGTAACTCATTTAATTAGTGGACATTCGACATCTTAAACACGGGGAGAATAACACACTCATGATAAGAAGGAGCCCATAATGTAATTTGGAATTGGTGCGGTAGTACAATAATAACTCTCTAGTGGAATGAGTTATTATTGATGAACTTAAGTTGTGCGTTCAGGGCGAACACGGGATACTCGAGCTCGTCGGAAGGCCAAAACCAATTTCTCCTCTAGGTCCCTGTCGTAGTCTCATTAATGTCTTATATCCACCCATGTAAAGCTCATCTTAGTGTCCAAGAAGGGGCCGGCCCA
Organism: Zingiber officinale; assembly: GCF_018446385.1. NCBI lineage: Eukaryota > Viridiplantae > Streptophyta > Magnoliopsida > Zingiberales > Zingiberaceae > Zingiber > Zingiber officinale. The sequence goes on from NC_055994.1 coordinate 131,866,014, forward strand.
TGGCTTGGTGACCAAGCCATAGGGTCGGCCATGTTCTCCTTAAGGTGGCTGGCCATATGCTTCATGAAGGGGTCGGCCACATAATTCAAATTAAGAGGGGTATTTTGAATTTTTAAAATCTTCTTTTTGTAGACATCTACAAGTTTTTAAAAAAGAGATTTTAAAATTATAAAACTTTCCTTATTTGAATTAGGTCACATGGTTTTAAACTTTCTTTTTTTAACTATCCTCATGATTTTTAAAAGAGAGTTTTAAATTTTGAAACTTTCTTTTTTTGTAACCATGTTAAAAAAGGAAATTTTAGAAGAGATGTTTTAAATTTTAAAACTTGGTTTTAATTTTTAGAACTTTTCTTTTTTAAACATCCACGTTAGGAAATTAAAAGAGAGCTTGTAAAATTTTATAAAAGTTTTCCTTCTTTGCTTATAAAATTTTTACAAAATATTTTTCTCCCTCTTTATAGGGGTCGGCCACCCTTGCTTGGTGTCCAAGCAAGGGGTCGGCCATTAAGAGAATAAAAGAGGAGGAAAAGGAAAATAAAAGGAGGAAAGGAAATCAAGAGGAAGATTTTAATTTGTTGTAAAAATCTTTCTTTATTTGCCTCGGGGAAGTATTATAAAAGAAGGGGAGGAGAGGCCTCATGATGTATCAATTCTTATTCTATTGCTTGTGCTCTCTCTTGTGGTCGGCCCTCTCCCTTTTCCGTTCCCCTTGCTCTCTTTTATTTCTTTGTGGTGGTGGTGGTGGCCGGATTTTAGAGAAGGAGGAAGGAGCTTTTGGGTGGTGTTCATCTTGGAGGATCGTCGCCCACACGACGTCCAAGAGGAGGCGAGGAATATGGCAGAAGATCTCGAGGTTATTAGCATACAAAGAAAAGGTATAACTAGTAATTATTTTCCGCATCATGCTAGTTTTTCTTTGTATGAATTCCAAACACAAGAGACATATGATTCTAGAGTTTCGAATTTGTGATTCGAGTTTGTGTTTTTTTTGTTTTTTCTAATTTGTGATTCGATTGTTCTTTTTGGTTAAACCTAGAGTTATATAAGGAAATTAAATATTAGCTTTCCTTAAAAGGCTTTGTTTAGGCGGTGGTGGATGATCTCATACCCAAGAAGGACTAGTGCCTCGCCATGCAGTCCTGGAAGCCAAATTTGGAAATTAATATTTAATTGAATTTATAACATAGGTGGATTTGGATCAATAATGTTAAGCATCGTTTACAATCCAAATCTAAACCATTAAGAACAGATAAGTTAAATTTGGAATCAATAATGTTAAGTTCAGTTTGTGATTCCTAATTTAATTTCTAAAGAACACAACAGGTTGTTCAGGAAAGGTTTGACACTTGTACAAAATTTTTATACAGTGGAGCCGGTACGATCTTCCTAGGACTAACCAACAATTGGTATCAGAGCTAGGGTTTACCTCTGTGTGTTTGGTTTTTAGTTTAATTATGCACATGGCATACATAATTTATGTAGGATAATAGTAGGATGTGCTAACTCTGTAGTTGCAGGCTCCAACTATTATGGCTTATAGATATTGTGTGTGATTGGACCCTTGGACATGTCAAGGATATTTTATTATGTGTGCATGATTATATTTAACTAATATAGCAGGAGCTATATTAGCCCTAGGATTTTACATTTATGTTCGATCTAAACTTGGTGTGCATTCCCTTGTGGAATATATTATCGATGTATGTAAAATTTTATTTTTTATATCGCGGATCGTATCCTTACGAGGCGTGGTGCTATTGGATGACCAGAGGCAATGTGGAAAAGGAAGCTCGATGGACCTAACGGCATAAACCCTAGGGCTGGCAGTACGCGAAGGACAGTGATGGAAAAAACTATAATAGTTGGAAAATTGATTTCCATATTTATTGCTTTTATTTACTATTATGTGTATGATGTGTGCTTGCTAGGTTAAAAAATTCCTCACCTTAAATAACTAAGTGGGAGAGGGATTTTTAAATAAATTCCACGATCTCCATTACTGGTTTGTAAGTGATGCAAACAAACTTGCGCGTTGGCTCTGAGTGCCTTCCTCCATATCGGATGAGTTTGTTTGTGGATCACTAAATCAAACTTCTATTTTGGATGACTATAGGAAATTAATTAGGAGTGTGTGATCTTCCCCATCGGAAGGGGCACAATCTTATTCAATGGACTAAGTGTCAAGTGATGGTATACACTTAGACACATTTAATAGTATCATTTGTGTGACCAAAGGAAAACCAACTATTAATTTGTCATAAAGATAGGTTGACAAGATAATAAAATTAAAAACCCCCTCTTACAAATGTTGAGATTTTGTATACGTCTACACTATCGTGGCATACAAAATTCACTGTGTTTGAGGTAATTTTATTTGTCAAGTTGACAAGATAATAAAATGGGTAAACCCCCTCTTACAAATGTTTTGATTTGTATACGTCCACATTATCGTGGCATACAAATTCACGGTGTTTAAGATAATTTTATTTGTCATAAAGATAGGTTGACAAGGTTATTAATGGGTAAAACCCTCCTCTTACAAATGCTTGATTTTGTATACGTCCACATTATCATGGCATGCAAAATTCACGGTGTTTGAGGTGTTGGTGAATTTAAATGATATTGTTTTGAGGAATCAATATTATTTTAAATTCGAAGTTTTGACCAAATATTTGATCAAAGATAGACCAACTATTAATTTTATTTGTTATAAAGTTAGGTTGACGAGATAATAAAATTAATGGATAAAATCTCCTCTTTGATTTTGTATATGTCCACACTATCGTGGTATACAAAATTCATGGGGATTTTAAGGTGTTGGTCTTGATCAAATATTTTTGTGATTCTTAGGATTTCATATGTTTGTCAATCCCCTAACTATTATACTATAAAATAGACTTAGTAGTCCCAATTAAGATTGGAAACAAAACTTGGACTCTGAGATGGACTGTCCTCTTAGAACTAAGAACAGTATAGGTGTATTTTATTCATTAGTTGTTGAAACATGTTTAGTGGTGTTATCTACCGGTACCTGGTGTGTAGATACGGGAGCCACTAATCATGTCTGTAATTCATTGTAGAGGTTCTAGGAAATCTGACAACTATATGAAGAGAAAATCAACATGGGCACTGCTGCGAAAGTAGCAACTGTTGCAGTGGGAGATGTTTATCCTCCGATAAGAATAAAACATGGATTTTTGAGAAATTGTCTTTACGTACCAAGTTTAGAAAGAAATAGTTTTCAGTTTCTAAACTATTCAAAGAACTTGATATTCTACTTTTTTTTAATAATAAAATTGTTATCAAGAAAAAGAGGGAAGTTATCTACTCTGGTACGTTGGTTGGCAATTTAAAAAATCCAATAATTCCCACGATGCAATAAATGAAAATTAATAACATATCTTCTAACTCTAATAAGAGAAAGCAACCTTCGAAAATGAACCAATCATATCTTTGTCACCTAAGGCTAGGTTATATTAACTTGAGTAGGATTCAAAGGATAATAGCCGATGAACTTTGGGTTCATTGGTGGTGGAAAACTTTCCAACCTACGAGTCTTACTTGGAAGGGAAAATGACCAAGAGAGCTTTTAAAACTAAGGGGTAAAGAACCAAAGATGTGTTGGAACTGATTCATTCTGATTTGTGTAGAACTATGACTATCCAGGCAAGAGGTGGTTTCGAATATTTCATAAACGACTATTCGAGATGCGAGTACATTTACTTGATGCGCCGCAAGTCTAAGTACTTTTATAAGTTCAAAGAGTACTAGACTGCTGTGGAGTGACGTCAAGGTAAAAGTATCATGACATTACGGTGAGATCGTAGTAGCGAGTACCTCTTGGGAGAGTTTAGGAGTCATTTATCAGCAGACGGGATTCAATCCCAACTAACTGCACCTGGTACACCCCAACAGAATGGTGTAGTAGAAAGAAGGTATAGTGCTCTTATGAAAATGATTAGATCGATAATAAGTTATTCAGAATTACCAAATTCGTTTTGAGAATATACTCGGAAAACGGAAGTGAATATAGTACCTTCTAAGTCAGAACTCTTTACTCACATAGAATTGCATAATAGGCGTAAGCCTAATTTGAAGCATATTCAGATTCGGGGTAGTCCAGTACATGTGCTGAAGGGAGACACTGATAAGATGGACAGGAGTTCACTTGTTTGAGAGTTATCCTAGAGAAACGAAAGGAGGTTTATAGTCCTAAATATCAGAAGGTCATGGTTAGCACCAATGCCCGATTTTTAGAAGAGGACTATGTAATAAACCACAAACCCATAAGTAAATTTATTCTTAAGAAAATAATAAAGGACTCGTCTAATCTAGTACCAACTGTACAAGATAAGATATCACAAGAAACTGCAACACTTGTCACAAATAATGCACAATTGTAGACAGTGCCTCGTCATAGTGGGAGGGTTATTAGGCAACCTGAAAGATTCATGTTTTAGGAGAGTCTTTGGACTTGATCCCTAGTGAACATGAACCTGATCCCCGGACATATGATGAAGCACTCCAAGATAAATATGCAGCATCTTGGCAAAAGGAAATGAATTCTGAAATATAATCTATGTATTCTAATAAGGTCTGGGAGCTTGTAGAACCACCACATGGTGTAAAAGCCGTTGGATGCAAGTGGATCTACAAAAGGAAAAGAGGGACAGACGGGAAGGTAGAAACCTTCAAAGCAAGGCTTGTAGCGAAAGGGTACACTCAGAAAGAAGGAATCGATTATGAGAAGATGCAGTCCTGGAAGCTAATTTTGAAAATTAATATTTAATTGAATTTATAACATAGGTGGATTTGGATCAATAATGTTAAGCATCATTTGCAATCCAAATCTAAATCATTAAGAACAGATAAGTTAAATTTGGAATCAATAATGTTAAGTTCTGTTTGCGATTCCTAATTTAATTTCTAAAGAACGCAATAGGTTGTTTAGGAAAGGTTCGACACTTGTACAAAATTTTTATACAGTGGAGCCGATACGATCTTCCTAAGACCAACCAACATCCACAACTCCCCATTTGCTATTCTGCTGCTTCGATCGCCTGGGTGATATCGTCCATCCGGAATTGAGCTTATAGGGATCTAGTACGCTAAACACGTGAAAAGCGCAGGGGAAATTTACTAAATCCTCTCCAGAAGATCCATGCGAAGGAAAAACTATCATATACTAAGTTTGATTAGAGGGTTATACCTTTGATGGTGCACTCGATCTCCCGACAGCTAGGATCTCAACACGATCACGTGTCTATGCCTCTACGGTATCCACATGAATAAGCCTTCGTTTGTCTCACAAATTCATGAAGTGGAGAAAGAAACAACCTTTGGTTGTGCTAGCAACCACCAAGGATGTTTCGGCTAAGATAGGGAGGAAGAAGATGAGGAGGAGGAATCTCAATGGACACAGCAAGTTTTCATCTAATGAAATTCTATTCATAAATCATATCTATATCCATCTAAGGAATATCAAAGGTCATGTGTCTTTTGATCTTCCTTCATGAATTAATCTTAATTATCTTTCATGAAAAGTCTTTTGGTCTTCCTTCTATAATTCAAATCAACATTTAAATTCTTCATGAGTCAATAGCCATTTTTGAAATTGACCTTTCATATTCCATGGTGAATTCAAGTTCACCCAATGAGTCTAACTCATTAAACCTCATCAATCTAAACTGACTCCATGAATATTAATCCAAATTGACTCCATGAATCTAATTTGAATTAGACTCAATCCAATAATTGGATCCAATTGAGTCTAACTCAATGAGTCTAATTTGGATTAGATTTAATTCAATGATTCATCATATGAACTCATCTCTAAATCAACTTGTTCTTTGTGTATGACCCAATAAATTCTCGTAACGTTGACAATGTATCCAAATCAATATTTTAGGTACATAAATAATGAGTGACATCTAGCAATACATCATTACTACTCAAGTGACGAGAATGTTGAGATCCGACTTAACCTTTCTTTGGCTATTTTCTTGTATGACTTGGTCTTTCTATCCTTGATATCTAGATTAATCAATGAGGCATAGACCGTATCATCCTCTTATCAATGCTTGTATTTCTTGATCTCTAAGTAGACACACTCAATCAAATAAGCTCAATATCTCATATTAACTCATTTGAGCATGATCATGCTTTCTTGTGTCCTACTAATCAAGGGGCCTACAGATATTGCTTCCGTCATATATAAGAGATAGATCTCATGTACATTACTCACATCCCTCCGTATAGGTTATTACTTACTCAGTGATCGACTTTATAGTCCATCCTATTACATGTGACGTTTGCCGATACCAAAGTGTACAACGCTTTATGTAGGGAACTATAGTGACTTCAAGTGTAAGGACTATTCATATCAATAGTTACATTAGAATGTTTATGACATTTATATAATGATCTATGAATCATTCTCAAGGCGGATCATTCAGTATATATTTTCTAATATATACTCATGTGTCAACCTGATATCTCATATTCATGACTTGTGAGATTAAGTCATTCGTTGACATATATGCTAGTCTCAGCGCATTAATATTATCTTTGTATATTAATGGTTGACTAGGAATAGTTAAAAGTAGTGTTCTATATATATCTACAATATCTTACTATCAATTCAACCAATTGATATGTTAAGATTAGAACCTCCTACTCAAGGATATTATTATACTTATTCATTTGGCACTGAATTGAAATAAATATAATAACCAACTTTGTCTTTTATTAATAATGAAATATGATACAAAAGGAACTGATGCAGTGATGATGAGGGGCCCCGCCCTACTGCCATGGTGAACCCCGCTCTGCTACCACAGTGGAGGTCAATGGAGGTCGAAGTCAAGATAGTTAACGGGCGGATGGTCTTGACCGGTCGGGCGGGACATATTCCGACTGTAGGTTAAGCACTGACCCACCCTCTCCGACACAGAGTAATCAAACCGACGCTCAAGGGACATGTAGAAGTCGAGCTGAGCGGCTCTCCCGCTCGACGCGATAGTGGACTTCCGGCCGAATGGCCACCCTGCTCGGCCCAGCAAATGGACGACACTTGGATGGCACTTGGACTAAGTGGCTATCTCGCTCAGTGCAGCAGGGATATCAGTCTTGGCCGAGCGGCCATGCCACTCGGCCCAAACAACAGATATGGCGAGATGTCCTTCGACATCCTTTTGAGAGCTAGTGTCGCTGACAGGTGACATGGTCAGACAAAGGATCGTACAGCGGAAGCTTCCATTGTTACTTCAGATATATGCTCGGCCCATTAAGGTACTATGTCATGGACACTTTATTGACATGTCTCTTCAAGGAAAGCTTGGGATAGTGTGTCTGCTTTAAAAAGCGTACACACTTTACATGAGCCCTATATAAAGGGGGGTTCAAGCATTAGTGGAGATATGCTTTAAGCGCTTCTACTGTTACGCAACAATTCTCGCTTCTTTCTTCTTCTTGCTTCGCCAGAGACTTACTTGAGTGTCAGAGGACCATCATCGGGGACCTTTTCCCTGACTCGGCACTGACGTTGCAGGCGGGAGTGAAGTCCACCGGAGGTCAGCAGGAGCGCCACGCCCCTAGCATCCATCTATTCGACTTTCGGACATGATCATATTTGACGCCGTCTGTGGGAACATCACCTAAATCTAAGCCGAGGACATGGAAGACGTTGGACAGCTAACTACCATGATGCTCACTCAAGAAGAGTTGAAGATGCTCGTGCAAGCACGGGCAGCAAAAATAATGGAGCAGCAGCAACAACAGGTGATAGTCGATCGGTCAGCACCACAACCTGCAACCTCGGTGGCTGATAGGCGAGCGGATGAACAACCCATTCGGGAGAATGTACCAAAATACTTAAAGCTCTGCAGCTTGAAAAGAAAGTTGAATCAAGTAGGCATGCATATAAACTACGACCGAGCGGGGGAGTTAGGGGGCTACAATGTGACCCAAGGAAAACCATGTTGGTTGGTCCTAGGAAGATCGTACCGGTTCCACTGTACAAAAATTTTATACAAGTGTCGAACCTTTCCTAACAACCTATTGTGTTCTTTAGAAATTAAATTAGGAATCGTAAACGGAACTTAACATTATTGATTCCAAATTTAACTTATTTGTTCTTAATGTTTAGACTTGGATCGCAAACGATGCTTAACATTATTGATCCAAATCCACCTACGTTATAAATTCAATTAAATATTAATTTCAGAAATCGGCTTTCAGGTTAAATATGGCGAGGCATTAGATCTTCTTGGATATGGGAGCAACCACCACTTCCTAGACAAAGTCTTTTAATAAAATCTAATATTTAATTTCCTTATATAACTCTAGGTTTAATCAAAAAGAACAACCGAATCACAAATTTGAAAAATAAAAAAAAACACAAACTCGAATCATAAATTTGAAACCTAGAATTATATGCCTCTTGTGTTTGGAATTCATACAAAGAAAAACTAGTATGATGCGGAAAACAATTATTAGTTATACCTTTCTTTGTAAGCAATAACCTCTTGATCTTCTACCGTATTCCTCTTCTTATCTCAGACGTTGTGTGGGCAACGATCTACCGAGATGAGAACCACCCAAGCCCTTCTTTCTTCTTCACCAAGTTCCGCCCACCAAAACTCCTCCAAGGATGTAGAGGTTCGGCCACCACCACCAAGCTCCAAGGGATGCAAGAAACTCCTTCCTCTTCTTCTTCTCCAAGTAGGATCCGGCCACCACAAGAGTCTCCTTGAGAGTGATGAGGTTCGGCCACCAAAAGGAAGAGAAGAAGAGAAGAGGATGGCCGGCCACACCAAGGAAGAAAAGAGAGAAAAATAGAATAGAGTTGTTAGCCATGAAGGCACCCCTAACCCCTCTTTTATAATCCTTGGTCTTGACAGATAAGGAAAAATTAAATAAAACCTTCCTTATTATCTTTGCCATGAAAAGGAAATTTTAATTGATTAAAATCAATTCCTTTTATTAAATATCATGGCTGACCACCTCATTAGTCCAAGTAAGGAAAGTTTTAACACAAAATTAAAACTTCCTAATTTGTTTCCGGAAATTTTAAAATAAAATTTTCTCTAATAATTTTTCCCTTCATGGTTGGTTATAAAAGGAATTTTATAAATTAAAATCTCTCTATTAAAACATGTGGATAATTTCCAAAAAGGAAAGCTATCTTTTAAAATTAAAATCTTCCCTCAATCTACAAATAAGCAAAGATATCAAATCTTTTCTTAATCTTTTGTAGAAACTTATAAAAGGAAATATATAATTTTAAAACATGAACATGGTTATAAAAAAAAATTCTATCAAAAATTAAAATCTTCCTTTTAACTACAAATAAGGAAAGATATCAAATCTTTCACTTAATCTTTTGTAGAAAACTATAAAAGGAAAGATTTAAATTTTAAACTCTTTCTTTTAAAACCATGATATCCACATAAGAAAATATTTAAAAAAAAATAAAATCATTTTAATATGATGTGGCCGGCCACACCAAGCTTGAGTTCAAGCTAGGGTCGGCCACATCACTTAACTCATCCTCTTTACTTGGCCGGCCCCCTTTAGGATGGGTATAAAGGTGGGTAAGAAGTGGGTATGTGGTGGGTATAAATCTCTATATACAAGAGGCTACGATAGGAACCGAGAGGAGGAATTGGTTTTGGTCTCCCGATGAAATTAAGCTTCCCGTGTTCACCCCGAACACCCAACTTAATTTCATCAATAATAATTCATACTGATCCTGTCCGAATGCTGAATCAATGGACGCTGGGCACGTGGCGCTCTCCGGTTGCTGACGTGGGTCGTCGACTAGTTGCACGAACCTCCGGCGAACCTGCACAGAAGTCGGGCCGGGAAGGGGTTCCCAGCGGCGACCCTCCGACGCTCAAGTCAAGTAAGCAAGCAATGAAAAAGTGGCTCCCAAAATATTAGAACGCGTACCTCCGACGAAGGGTGAGTACCCTTTATATAGGGCTGTGGAGAGGTTTGGGCACATGTACCGAGGTGCATACGTGTCCTCTGCCCATATCTCGGTATGGGCTTGTCAGAAGAGCTTACCTGACCCCGTACTGCTACAGTCTGAGCACGTCTCTGATGGGACAGCGGATCCTTCTGTCATAGGATTTTGAGTATGGCCTGAACGCAACACATGCCCGCTGTCAGAAAAAGATGTCCCTTGTCCTTTTGCCCTTACTCCCTGGAGGGCGTCCGGCCGAACAACTTTCCCGACATCCGGCCGGACGTACACGGTGGTTTACTTAGGGAGATTCTCAATCACGTGCTTTGTGGAGACTATTAGCAGTGCTACCTGATGGCTTTGGCCGAGCGTGCAGTCCGCTCGGCCTTACGATGTTATCTGTTGAGCACCGGAACCCTGACTTTCGACAGGGCGTCTTTAACCATCAACTAGACACCGGCCGGCCGCTCGGCCGGTCGAACCCACCCCTCTCCGGCCGGCCACCTGCCACTTTGACTTCATGTGGCGCCGACTCCACCGGATGGGGGGCCCCTGTTCTTACAACCGGATCACTTGCCTCCCCTTCAAGTCTAGTCGAAAGAGGTGATTAGTCCGACTGACTGGACTGTTAGCCTAGCCGGGCGGCGCCTTCAAGCACAACTAATCCGCTCGGCTTTTCACAGGGATGGCCTTCTTAAGGTTAGTCAACAGCAACCTTCCTCGGATCTCCTCGTAACCCATGCCAATCTTCGACATTAAGGCTGAGCATGCGCTCATTAAATGCATTGAATGACCGAACGCCACGTGGCGAACTGTCGTCATCGTACGGCGGCGGCAGTGTGGTGCTTTGATGGGATCGAGGTGGTTAGAAATGGACGGCGTGATGTGCACTTTGATTCCCGTGACCTGGATCCAACGGCGGAGTCCGCCCGGCCCCCGCTATATAAAATCTTCGCTTTCTCCTATTCCCCTCACTTGCCTTCACGATTTCTACCTTTGTCTCCGGCGTTTCGGTGCTCCGGCGATTTCATTCCTTCTTTCCGACGCTCCCCGGCGCCTCTTCCTTGATCCTTTTTCCCCGCAGTAAGGCTCTATACCTCTCCTTTCTTGTTTCCGGTGTTTACTCCGTATTTCTCTCCCCCGTCTCCGTCCTTGAAACCTCCTTTCGCTTGCTGTTGTTTTTCTCCTACCTTTTCGCCTTTTTGATTTCTTCCGATCGGCCCATGGCTAGCTCTTCCCATCCCGAAGACCAGCCCCTCAGCCCTTGGTACACTACCATGCAGTCACGATTTGATCAGCGTGACTTTGACGTTCTAACCGATAATTTTGAAATCCCCGAAGATTTTGAACTTCTTTTAGCTGGTCCGTCCGCTCGGCCGCATAGACCGCCGCGCGAAGCTTTCTGTGTCTTCCGCGACCAGTTTACTGTCGGTCTGCGTTTCCCTGTACATCCTTTCATCATAGATGTTTGTAATTTTTTCGGTGTTCCGCTCGGCAGTCTGGTACCCAACACCTTTCGTCTCCTCTGTGGTGTTGTTGTTTTGTTCAAGATTCACAACATCCCCCTCCGACCGGAAGTCTTTTTTTATTTTTATTACCCCAAGCAAGCCGAGCCGGGCACCTTCATGTTCCAAGCTCGGCCCGACTTAGTCTTCTTCAACAAGCTACCTACTTCCAATAAACATTGGAAGGATTATTTTTTCTACATCCGTATGCCCGATCAGGCCAACTTCCCGACCAAGTGGTAGGTCAACTTGCCCCCCACTCCCGAGCTGAAGAAGTTCAAGACCCGACCGGACTATCTCCATGCTGCAAATATGCTAGCCGGTCTGTGACTTGACATCAATAAGCTTCTCCACGAAGGAGTGATGTACATCTTCGGCCTGAGTTCCATACGGACTCCTCTTCCGACCGGCTTCGGTAAGAATTTTGCTTGGGCATTTGCTTTGATTGCTAACTGATTTCTTTTCTTTTCTTTGCAGCGGACATTGTCATGGATTCGGTGATGGCCGGCGTTTTGAAGAGAAAGGCGGCAGCGCTTGAAGCCGCGGCGGCCAAAGAAATGGAAGCACTGGGTATCCAGCCGGTCGGATCCCATGAAGGAGAGAGCGGGACTCAGGTTGAGTCGGCTGCTCAAGCTTCTCAACAAAACGTGGCTAGCGGAGCCACCCCCCCCTCCCCGGAGAACCAACTGCCCCCGAGGAAGGTTCCGCTCGGGAGGAGGAACAACCTCTACAAAAGAGGTGCCGAGTGGAGACTCCCCTGCGCTCGGCTACCTCCGCGGTCCAACCATCCGAGCGGGTCACGGCGACTGCTCGGGGCAAGGCGCCAGAGGTCGAAGCCATTTCTTCCGACCGGACGCCTTCTGAATGGGACGAGCTGGCTGCGCCAATTGAGGCTATTCCGGTTAGCACCCTTCCGCCTGCTCGTCACTCGGTCCAACGCTCGACCATTCATTCGCAGTTCTCTGCGGCGGCTTCTAATCCCCTTCCGACTGCCGGTCGGACGACCCCCGGTCATGGCCGCATGATTCGGGTCACTCTTCATCTCCCGACTGAAGAGCTGCTGCTAGAGGCCGACCAACCGACTGCGCCCGAGCATACTATCACCCTGAAGGGGCCTCTCGCCGAGATGTGGGCAGACGTTCGGGCACGCGTCGCCATGATCCCCATCCTGAATTTGGCTAACAGCCATATGCAGCAGGCCACGGGGGTAAGTTTGTAATCTACCAAGTTTTGTATTCATTCCTTCCGATCAGCCACTAATAGCTTCTAATTTCTCTCGTCAGAGATGGGTAGAGGAAATTGCGATTTCCAACCGCCTAGCCATGGTGGATGAAGAGTTAAGGCAGCTGAAAGCGGCGTGCGGTCCGTCCGGCTCTCAAGGCCCGTCGTACTCCGAGCTTCAAAAGGAGCTGAAGAAAGCTCAAGATCTGCTGGCGGCCGAGCAGAAGAAGGCGGCCGACCAGGCTCACGCCCTGGCCGAGTCCGAGCGACAAGTCAAGTCGCTGGACACAAAATTAACCCTGGCCACCACTCGAAAAAATACGGCCATCTCCGATCTGGAGAAAAAGAACGTGGAGGCTCGGGGCCTGGAGCTGAAGGAGCAGCTCGACAGGGAGAAGGCGGGCCGCTCGGCCGACGCGGGGAAGCTTCAGAATCTGAATGAGGCCCTTACTGGCTCCCAGGCGGCTTTCAAAGAATATCAAGATGCCGAGCCGAGTCGAGTCGCTGCCTTAAGACAGAGTTACATCCGCTCGCCTGAATTCTCGGAGAAAATCTGCGAGCGGATGTACACAGCCTTCGACTTGGCTATGACCGCCACCACCACTTATCTGAAGTCTAAGGGTCTTCTTCCGGAGTCCACTACCATTCCGGCCGATGATCAAGTGGCGCTCCTGGACAACATCCCCAAGGACCTTTATGATTATATCGAGTAACTTTTGTAATTCGGCCACTCGGCTAGATATGATCCTTTTTGTACTTAGGCCGCCCGGCCTAAAGTTTTAATTTTAATGCAGTGTTTTCCTTTCATGTACTCTATCCTTTCGCTGGCGAATATGTGTGTTGCCTACTCGCCTATTATCACCACTCTGGTATTCGAAAGGTTACCAAGTATTTGGCATTGCCCTTCCGCTCGGCTTAATATGTAATATTTCGACTACTTAATATTCCGCGTTGATAGCAGAGATCACTCGCTAAATACCGATGAAGTACCTTTGGGTGCTGGGCCGAGCGGAACGTAGAGACGATCTAACGATATTGAAGGCGAGTTTCTGGGGCAATTGCATCCTTTTTATTGGCATCTTCCGCTCGGAGGGTTTATAGACGCCGGCTCGTCTCTCGATATTTAACGTCGGAGCTCGACGGTCTTCCGCTCGGACGTTTATAGACGCCAGCTCGTCTCTCGATATTTAACGTCGGAGCTCGACGGTCTTCCGCTCGGACGTTTATAGACGCCGGCTCGTCTCTAGATATTTAATGTCGGAGCTCGACGGTCTTCCGCTCGGACGTTTATAGACGTCGGCTCGTCTCTCGATATTTAACGTCGGAGCTCGACGGTCTTCCGCTCGAACGTTTATAGACGCCGGCTCGTCTCTCGATATTTAACGTCGGAGCTCGACGGTCTTCCGCTCGGACGTTTATAGACGCCGGCTCGTCTCTCGATATTTAACGTCGGAGCTCGACGGTCTTCCGTTTGGGCGTTTATAGACGCCGGCTCGTCTCTCGATATTTAACGTCGGAGCTCGACGGTCTTCCGCTCGGACGTTTATAGACGCCGACACTTCTCTCGATATTTAACGTCGGAGCTCGACGGTCTTCCGCTCGGACGTTTATAGACACCGCCTCGTCTCGATTTTTAACGTCGAGCTCGGCGGTCTTCCGCTCGCCGTTTATAGACACCACTCGTCTCTCGATATTTAACGCCGGAGCTCGGCGGTCTTCCGCCGACGCTTATAGACGCCGCTCGCTCTCGATATTTAACGCCGAGCTCGACGGTCTTCCGCCGGACGCTTATAGACGCCGGCTCGCCTCTCGATATTTAACATCGAGCTCGACGGTCTTCCGCCGGACGCTTATAGACGCCGGCTTGTCTCTCGATATTTAACGCCTGAGTTCGACGGTCTTCCGCCGGACGCTTATAAACGCCGGCTCGTCTCAATATTTAACGCCGGAGCTCGACGGTCTTCCGCCGGACGCTTATAGACGCCGGCTCGTCTCGATATTTAATGCCTGAGCTCGACGGTCTTCCGCCGGACGCTTATAGACGCCGGCTCGTCTCGAGATTTAACGTCGAGCTCGACGATCTTCCGCCGGACGCTTATAGACGCCGGCTCCTCTCGATATTTAACGCCGGAGCTCGACGGTCTTCCGCCGGACGCTTATAGACGCCGCTCGTCTCTTGATTTTTAACGCCGAGCTCGATGGTCTTCCGCTCGGAAGTTTATAGCCGCTCGTCTCTCGATTTTTAACGCCGGAGCTCGACGGTCTTCCGCTTCGGCTGCCGATCGGCTCGTCTCTCGATATTTAACGCCGGAGCTCGACGGTCTTCCGCCGACATTTATAGACGCTTGGACGCTTATAGACGCCGGCTCGTCTCGATATTTAATGTCCGGAGCTCGACGGTCTTCCGCCGGACGTTTATAGACGCCGACTCGTCTCTCGATTTTAACGCCGAGCTCGACGGTCTTCCGCCGGACGTTTATAGACGCCGCTCGTCTCTCGATTTAACGTCGAGCTCGACGGTCTTCCGCCGGACGTTTATAGCGGTCGCTCGTCTCGATATTTAACATCGGAGCTCGACGGTCTTCCGCCGGACGTTTATAGCCGGCTCGTCTCTCGACATTTAACGCCGGAGCTCGGCGGTCTTCCGCGGAAGGTTTATAGACGCCGGCTCGTCTCTCGACATTTAACGTCGGAGCTCGACGGTCTTCCGCTCGGAAGGTTTATAGACGCCGGCTCGTCTCTCGATATTTAACGTCGGAGCTCGACGGTCTTCCGCTCGGACGTTTATAGACGCCGGCTCGTCTCTCGATATTTAACGTCGGAGCTCGACGGTCTTCCGCTCGGCCACCTGATGCTGACGTTGTTTGTTGCTTCAGCCGCTCGGCTTGCGCATTCTCTCTCTGTTGCTCCACGAGTTTAACTGCTCTTGCCTTGATTAGAGCGTCGAGCTCCTTCGTGGAGAGCATCACCGTGGGCGGTCGTCCAGCCTCGTCCATTGCTTCCGATCGGATGCAGGAGCGTTCCAGTGGTATCAGAGCGAGGTTGCTCTTCACCGGAATCACCGCCGGAAGGGGCAAACATATCAAGAAAAGCTAGAGGGTGAAGAAGTTGGAGCAAATTCTTCAAGTTCAAGATTCTATCAAGCTCAACTTCAAGATGCAATTCCAAGATGGACTTGGATTTGACACAAGGGTGGCTCCACCATATTCATCAACAAGCTTCGATTCTTGGAAATCAAGAATCGAGAATTTTCTTATGATGGAGATAGAGCAATGGTTTGCTCTCATGGAAGGTTTTGAAGCTCCCACAAATTCCAAGGGCAAAGTACTCAAAAGGAGCAAGTGGAGCAGAGACCAAATCCAAAGATGTGAGGCCAATGACAAAGTGACCAAGCTTTTGGTCAATTTATTGCCAAGCAACATCTTGGAACAAATTGGAGAGTTTGAAGATGCCAAGGAGCTTTGGAGCAAATTGGCAAGAATTCATGAGATCCCCTCCACTGTATCAAATCAAGGAGAATCCAAAGAGGGCGACTCATTGGATCAAGACCAAGAGGAGGACTCCGAGGTTGAGAGATGCTCAACCTCCGAAGAAGAGGAGATCCAAGAAGCTTCATCCTCAAGGGAATGCAACGAAGGGAACAAGGAGGGACCATACTCCTTGTTTCATATTCAAGATGATGAAGCCTCCACCTCTAGGATTGAGGGTGAGCAACTCTTGGTGACACCGGATCATGAAGAAGGAAAATCCTCCACATCCGGGTCAAGAGAAGAAGAGGATGAAGAAGCTTCCACCTCCACAAGTCAAGATAAATCAATTGGAGGGAAATTGATTTCGGATCAAGAGGAAGCCTCTACATTCATATCAAATGGAGGAGCAAGTGCCACCCCTACACAAGAAGGTATAAATAGTTCAATTAATAATAAGAATCATATTATATGTTTTGAGTGTAGGGAACATGGGCACTATAAGAGCAAGTGTCCCAACTTGGCCAAGAAGAAGGGCCAAGTGGCACAAAAGGGCAAGGAGAAGCTCAAGAAGACCACCCCCGGGACAAAGAAGAGCAAGGAGCACATTGTGTGCTTCTTGTGTCAACAAAAAGGGCATTACCGAAGTCAATGCCCCAAGGGGAAGAAGATGGTCAAGGCTCAAGGAGGCACTAGTCAAGGGGGAGCCTCCAAGGTAAAAAGGAAGGTAACTTTCGTTGAGCCTATTCCCTTGCAAAATGGTAAAAAGCATGCTAGGTCAAATTTTTATCATTTTAATGCGATTTACCATAAGAATAGGAAGCATGAGGGCTTTAAGGAAAAGCATGTGGCCCTACATGCCAAAACTACTATCCCTAAGGCTAGGAATGTAGGTAAAAACCTAGGCGATAACTCTAAGGATTTAAGATACAAGCCTAGAAACAAAAATGCTCATGGATCAAATACTAAGGACTTAGTGAGAGAAAATCAAGTCTTGAGGTCAAGACTTGATAAAATGGAGAAGACCCTAACAATGATGGAAAATATCCTATTAGGGCAAAGTGAGCATAACTTAGGTTTAGGAAAATCAAAGCCATCCAATGGCCATAAAGGTTTGGGATACAAACCAAAAGCTAAGAAGGATGTGCCTAGTTATCATAGGGTTCCATATAGTTATGGAACGAACCCTAAGTCTAGAGGTCAAGTCAAGGATACAAGGGAAGATATCCCTAGAAGTATCTTTGCAACCAAAGTGACTAAGACTTCTAAGAAGTCTAAGAAAGTCACGAACAAGGTTACAAGGGAGGCTATCCCTAGAGTTGACCTAGAAAGTGTGACCAAGGCTTCTAAGAAGCCCAACAAGGTCACTAGGAAGGTATCTAGGGAAGTTATCCCTAGTGAGTACCTAGAGCATCCAAGGAGCACCAATAGGTGTTGGGTTCCTAGGAGCATCTTCTCTACCCCATAGATGGGTTAGAGAGTGTCAACTCCGATTAGAAGGGTAGTTAACCCAACTTTGAGGAAATTGACACTCAAGGAGCATTTTCAAGGTTTTTGTTAACCTTTGAAAATGAAATGGAATTATTATTTACTCCTTGAAAGAGTAAAATGTGCCAAATTGGAGAAGAATTGATTTTAATCTTAAATGGCACATATTGGGAAATTCATAAGAACTATCAAGTTGGGATTTTGGTATGTTCTTAGGCAATTTAAGGCAATCCGGGCCTTAAATTTAAAAGTGCTACTCTTGAGGAAACATGGAATATGTCAACTTTTGAGGACATGTTTATTTTCAATTGGCATACATTAAATCAAGGAAATTAGAAATGCCAATTTAGGTTTTGGCATTCTCTTGAAGCACTTTAGGGCAATCTAGGTTTAAGTTGTAAGTTTAGCTAAGATTTTAAGGATACTTAGATAGCTAATCTAGGTATATTTTATTTATGCTAAATCTTGCCATGATTGTTTGCCCATCATATGCCATGACATCATGTCTAGTTTTTGCATTCATGTTTTATTATGAAAAATCCAAAAAATACCATGTCATGACATTCATACATCATGTAGTAATAGGATATTTTCTTTTGAAAATTATTTTCTTTTGATGTATGCCATAACATAATCATGCATTAAGTTTAATTCCTTGTAATTAAGGACGAATGACATTTAACGACACTTATTAACAAGTGACATCCTGGGTGGATGTCTAATATCTCTAAAATGCCTAGATAGATATGCATGATCCCTAGAATAGGGCAAAACTAAATTTTACATCTCACAAAGACCTCTAAGGTGACTTGTATGTGTTTTAGTGCATATTATATACAAGTGAGATGTTAGGATGATGAACAAAGCTCAAGATGTTGATTTAGTGCATTCCTTTGAGTTTTAAATTCATCAAAACACATAGTTATGTGTTTTCCCATCATTGGGAAAGCTAATGTACAAGTCATGTGCATTATGCCCAAGGAACATGATGGGATATTGGTTTTGAAAATGTTTTTAAAATGTTTTTGGAAAACCTTGGTGAAGGCTATCTTTTGATAGTAATCACCATTGAATAGTTAGACACAAACTTGAAGAAAAACACTAAAGTTTTTGAAGTTCTCAAGTTTGTGTCAATCTTTGAAAATATGATGTATTTTCATAGAAAGCTATTTTTCCATGATTAAGTATGCCCTAAATAATGTCTACACGAAATTTC
Source organism: Zingiber officinale (assembly GCF_018446385.1). Taxonomy (NCBI): domain Eukaryota; kingdom Viridiplantae; phylum Streptophyta; class Magnoliopsida; order Zingiberales; family Zingiberaceae; genus Zingiber; species Zingiber officinale. Next base: position 131,884,880 of record NC_055994.1, read on the forward strand.
ATAATTTTTGGATTTTTGTAGAATTTTCTAGGGGTTTCTGAAGTTGACTGAAATGGAATTTCAGCAACTATCAGAGCTCCGATCGATCCATGGATCGATTGGAGTTCCTGAATCGATCCATACACTACAAGAATTTTTGCATTCAACAACACCCAATAGACAACGCTTTTTAATAAAAACGTTGTCGTTCTTTGTTTTACAACGCTTTTAGTGAAAAGCGTTGTCTATGGTATTTACTTTTTACTAAAGACAACGGTTTTTAATGAAGTGTTGTCTTTAGTGTTGTTGTTTATGGTCAAAGACAACATTTTTTTAAAAAATGTTTTTTAAAGTGTTGTGTATGTTTCCCCTAAACTCACTTAAAATAAATTCACAGCCCTCGCTTTGCTAAACTCTAAACCCTCAACGCGCGCGCGCCTTCTCCTCACCACTCCTCTCCACGAGCGCCTTCTCCTCTCCACGAGCGCCTTCTCCTCTCCACTCCTCTCCACGAGCGCCTTCTCCTCTCCACGAGCGCCTTCTCCTCTCCTTGCCGCGTGATCTCCTCTGAACCCTAATCTCGACCCAAACTCCTCACGCAAAACTCCTCACGCCGGCCCAACTCCTCCAAGTCGAGATCCCTAATCTCGCATTTCCCCATCTCCTCAATCAAAGTCAGCTTACCCTTCCTAATCTTCTCACGGCGGAGCCGACGGAGCCGAGATCCCTCAATTTCTTCTACTATCCGACGGAGCCGTAGCACTGCCACGCGGTTCTTCGATCCGGCTCCTCGATATCTTTGCTCTTGCCCTCACTGTTCCTCCCTCTCTCTGCTCTTCCTTACCTTCACTGCTCGTTCTCGACTTCGCTCTCTCATCCCTTCGTAATGGCGTCTCCACGAGTGCCTTCTCCTCTCCTTCTCCTCTCCACGAGCGCCTTCTCCTCTCCACTCCTCTCCACGAGCGCCTTCTCCTCTCCACGAGCGCCTTCTCCTCTCCTTGCCGCGTGATCTCCTCTGAACCCTAATCTCGACCCAAACTCCTCACGCAAAACTCCTCACGCCGGCCCAACTCCTCCAAGTCGAGATCCCTAATCTCGCATTTCCTCATCTCCTCAATCAAAGTCAGCTTACCCTTCCTAATCTTCTCACGGCTCCTCAACTCCTCTGAACCCTTCGATCTTAGTTCCTTCCTCGCAGAGCAGATTCGAGAGTAGGAGGAACGGAAGAAAGAAAGGTAAAATTTCTTCCATCCCTCTAGAATAAGATTTTGTTTATTCTTGATTATTTTCCGAACTAGCCATTTTGCCGGATTCATACTGCATCAATTTTTCCCCTCCCCTGATTGTATTTTCTCATGATTTAATCTGGAATTTTTAAACGTTTAGCTATAGACTTTGGCAGTAGGTATTAATCCTTAAAAATAGCATGAAGCATATAACATGCTATCCTTTTTTCTCAAATTCAGTGTGAAGCTGTTGGCCAAGTTGCAGATATTATTCACATTCCAGCCTTTCTTTGTCGTCAGGTATAATGTGCAGCTTGAAAATAATCAATCTCTAGTGTTATTCTACTATTATTTTTATTGTGTACCCTTAATGCGCAGAGAATATCTCTCATTTTTATTGTATCTAAAACTTGTGTTCTGCATTATCTCATCTTAATTCTGGGCAGTGACTTGTGCCTACTCAGTTTGTTGAATTTATATCAACTACTATTGTTATATTTATGTCACTTGCCTTCTAAGAGCTTAATGGCTTAAGTATGATTTAATACATCATGCACTATTACATTGAGTTGCTTATGTTGATGTCCCTTTGAGGAAGTTGCAGATTCTCAAGTGCTAAAGAAACAAAGTTGCTTATTATAAGTTATAATTCAAGCATTTTCCTGGAATGGTTTCATTTTTCAACTAAAGGTTAACATGTTTCAATAGAGAATATGTTTTGGTGAATGCTCCAATATTATATGACTCTACAATTTATACCAAGGCAAAAGTACCTAACTACCTATACGTAGACTCTAACAAACATGTACATATGGATAATATAGATAACTAGGTTATCTCCCCAAGTGAGAAAATTGCTATTGGGATTGCATTTTGATGAGAAACCTGTATGGTCAAAAATTTTCAGGTAGAAATACAATTTTGATTAATTGTTTAAATATTTTGTTATAGTTTCACACTATTGTTTGTGTTAATATTTTTAGGTATTAGCTCATTGTTGATTGATTAGTTATAAAGAATGGACAAAGATTGGATGTCAAAGGATAGACTATCACGTGAATATGAGAATGGAGTTGAGTCTTTCTTGCAATTTGCAATGGAAAACACTAATGATCCGAATATGGGAATATCTTGCCCATGTGCAAAATGTGGCAATCTAAAGAAGAAAAATATACAAACTATCAGGGCACATTTGTATTGTAACGGTATAGATATGACATATCATACATGGATATGGCACGGCGAAAGATCTACGATAGGGATTTCACAAAATGAAAGTGACCAAGTAGGGCCAAATGAATATGTTCGTGAGGAACCAATAAATATGGTTCATGATGCATATGATAGTTATGCTGAGAATCCAACCCAATTCAATAAGCTTCTTGAAGATGCCGAGACACCTTTATATCCGGGATGCACTAAATTTACAAGGTTATCTGCAATTGTGAAATTATTCAACTTGAAGGCCAAATATAGTTGGAGTGATAAAAGTTTCACTGACCTACTCAGTTTGTTAGGAGAAATACTTCCAGATGACAATAAATTACCTTTATCTCTGTATGATGCAAAGAAAAGCTTATCTGCATTAGGGATGGATTATGTAAAAATTCACGCTTGTCCTAATGATTGTATCTTATACCGGAAGGAGTATGAGGATTTAACTAATTGCCCTACTTGCGGGATGTCAAGGTGGAAGTTGGGAAAAAAAATATTATAAATGAAGGAATTCCTGCCAAGGTTTTGTGGTACTTCCCCCCTATTCCAAGATTTCAAAGAATGTTTCGGAATAAAGAGATATCTAAGGAGTTGACTTGGCATGCCGAAAAAAGACTTTGTGATGGATATTTACGCCATCCAGCTGATACACCTTCTTGGAAAATAGTTGATCGCAAATGGCCAGATTTTGGTATTGAGGCAAGAAATCTCAGATTGGCTATATCAGCTGATGGGATGAATCCTCATGGTTTAATGAGTTCTGCATATAGTTGTTGGCCAGTTTTAATGATTACTTATAATCTTCCTCCATGGTTGTGTATGAAGAGAAAATTTATGATGCTCACATTGTTAATTTCTGGTCCCAACCGAGAAATGATATTGATGTTTACTTAGCACCTCTAATTGATGACTTAAAATGCTTATGGGATATAGGTGTCGAAGCATATGATGCATATCGCCAAGAAACTTTTATGCTTAGGGCTATCTTATTATGGACGATCAATGATTTTCCTGCATATGGGAACATGTCAGGATGCATTGTGAAAGGATATCATGCATGTCCTATTTGTGGTGAAGATACCTATTCAACAAGGTTGAAGCATAGTAGGAAAATGTCTTATACAGGTCATAGAAGGTTTCTACCTGCAACTCATCCTTATCGAAGGCAACGGAAGGCATTTAATGGGAACCAAGAATTTAACCCTGCTCCAAAACCATTAATTGGCGATGAAGTTTTTGAAAGAGTTGAAAGAATTAATTGTCATTGGGGAAAAATGAGTAGAAAGTCTCAGTTGAATGATGATGTAAAATCATGCTGGAAAAAAAAATCAATTTTCTTTGAACTTCAGTATTGGAAACATCTATACATTTGACATGTTCTTGATGTGATGCACATTGAAAAGAATATTTGTGAAAGTCTTATCGAAACGTTACTTGATATTCCAGGAAAAACAAAGGATGGAGTAGCAGCGAGATTAGACCTTTTGGAAATGAATGTCAGGACAGATTTGGCACCAAGGATGGGGGAGAAGAAAACATTTTTGCCAGCAGCCTGTTATACACTTAGTAAGGATGAGAAAAGGAAAATTTTGAATTCTTTGTTTGGAATACAACTTCCATCATGTTACTCATCTAATGTTAAAAACCTCGTGTCGTTGAAGGACTTAAAACTTATTGGCCTTAAGTCACACGACTACCACACTTTAATGCAACAATTGCTTCCTGTGGCGATACGTGGTGTTTTGCCCAAACATGTTAGAGACACTATCACTCGCTTGTGTTTCTTCTTCAATGTGTTATGTAATAAAGTGATAGATGTTTCAAGGATGGATGATATGCAAAGAGAGATTGTGACAATATTGTGTTTACTTGAAAAGTATTTCCCTCCTTCATTTTTTGATATAATGATTCATTTAAGTGTTCATCTTGTGCGGGAGGTGAAACTGTGTGGACCGGTTTGGTATAGGTATATGTATCCATTTGAAAGATACATGAAGATTTTGAAAGGTTATGTGCGAAATCGCAATCGACCTGAAGGGTGTATGGCTGAATCTTATATTGCTGAAGAGGCTGTTGAATTTTGCTCAGACTATCTGTCTAGTGTGCACACAATTGGGATCCCATCAAGTCATCGACAAATAGAACTTACTAAGCCTTTATCAGGTGCAGTAGTCTACTCCACTACTCACGATGAGTTGACGCAAGCACATCGTTATGTATTGGCAAATGATGCTGAGATTGATCTCTATATCGAGTAATGTATCTAACTTATTAATATTTTAATGTGGTTTGCTTACATTCTGTTGGTTTATTTATACCAAATAATTTGATTAGGGAACACATGACGTATTTGAATGCAAGATCTCGTAAGGCTAAGTCCAAGAAGTGGTTACAAGATGAGCATAATCGAACATTTATTACTTGGTTGCGTGATCGTGTAAGTTTCTTTAGTATTACATATTGGCATACATTCATTCTCCTATTTATGCATAATTAAAAATTTATTGCATAAAAATTTAGGTTGCTGATGTAGTTGACCATTCCACTCATCAAGTTTCAGAAAGATTGATGTGGATAGCTCATGGGCCTAACAAGCAAGTACTAAAATACTCTAGCTATTTGATTGATGGGGTTACTTATGCTACAAAAGAGCGTGATGCTATACGAGTTGTTCAAAACTCCGGAGTCAGCTTAGTTGCAAAGACAATGCAAGTTGCAAGTGCAAAGGATAAAAATCCTATTGTGTCAGATATGGTTTTTTATGGAGTTATAGAAGAAATATGGGTAGTTGATTACCATAAATTTCAACTTCCAATGTTTAAATGTAATTGGGTGGAGCATAATAACGACATTAAAGTAGATGATCTTGGTTTCACATTGGTAAACCTCAATAGACTTGGATTCAAATCTGACGCTTTTATCCTGGCAAGCCAAGCAAAGCAAGTATTTTACATTGAAGATCCTGAAGATCCTTTATGGAGTGTTGTACTTGCAACACCAAACAGAGACTACTTTGAATACCTAAAGGGCGAAGAGTTAGAGGACACTGCTATCCACTATCAATGTTTTAGTAGGGGTTACCATCAATGGATATTGACGGAGAAGATGATAATGAACCACCATGTATTCGTGAAGACTGTGATGGAAGTTGGATTGACAATATTTAATTGCTGAATTTTTGCTTTTGAATATAAGTGTGTAAACAATTTACCTATGAGGATGAATTTGTGGACAATATTAATATGTTATATTCCTCACTTTAATTCGAATCAGATATGTTGTGATGTTATTGCAAGTTTCTGCTTTTATCTTTTATTTTTTTTCATACTGTTGTGAATTTGTTGGTGTAAATATATCATCTTGCTGTGAGTTTATGCATGTTTCTAACTAAACTTATGTTGATCAGTCTAAGTTGTTACAGATCAATGGATTCTACTAGAAAGAGTAAGAGAATAGGGCAACTTGCAAAGTTGGACAAGGGTAAAGAAGTCATTATTGCCCGTGAAGAGAGTTGCGAGGGTGATAAAGTGTTGGATTCCAAAGACACTATCTCCTCAAGAACTTCTAGAGGTCGCATACAGCTGGATAAGATTACAAAGCAAAGAATGCAAGGTATTAGAAATGAGGTGTCATTCAATAATTTTGGACAACCGATAGGACCAATTGTAGCCATGCAAAGTTACATTGGTGTCTTGGCTCGGCAAAAGGTTAATATTAAATACAAGACATGGAAGCAAGTCCCAATTGCTGTCAAAGAATTAATATGGGAATCAGTCAATGTAAGCAAGTTAGCATGTTTTAACAATTATAATATTTCACTACTAATGATAGATATATTTTATGTTTGTCTTAATTAATCTTATTAATGTTTTCCACTTATTTGATGTACAGTTGATTTATAATGTTGACTCAAAGTGGAAAAAGGGATGTTTGAGGTCTGCAAACAGTAAGTGGAGGCAATACAAGACCCATCTCACCCAAAAATTTATTTTAAGCAAGCGTGACAAACCTGAGGAGTTGAATGAGCCACCTGTTGGCTTTGAAATTACAAGAGAAGATTGGCGTGCGTTTGTCATTAGTCGCATTTCTGAAGATTTCATTGTAAGATTCTAAATTTTTTCTTTTGAAACTATTCGATCATAATTCATTATGTATTATTCAAATTTGATATGTCGCCTGTTTGAAATAACTAGAAACTCAGTGATCAACAAAAAGAGCGAAGGAAAAAAATAGATATCCTCATCGACTCTCACGCAAAGGGTATACGCTTTGCTGAAGAAATTGTAAGTATTTTTAAAATATATTTCCTCTAAGAACCCTCTAATTGATTCACATTAAATTATTTCACATTTGTTATTTGATTTTTCTTTGTTGTAGGGGACTGAATTATGTGATGATAATGACATCAATAGAGCTATTATGTGGAAGAAAGGACGCGCCAACAAAGGAGGAGAGTTTGAAGGTGAAGATTTGGTGGACACAGTACACAAGATTGTAAGTAAATTTTCATGTTCTTCTGATAATGACTTCAATATATCTTCTAGTTTTCGAGAGTAAAGTTGCATGCATGCATACCCTTTGCGTGAGGAAGCCAAGGCAAGCAGTGCAATGAGGAGTTTAACAGCCATTCCTTGCATAGCTTGAATTCTCAGTACTAGAGCATGTATTGAGGAAGTAAATGGTGAATGAATGCATTGAGAGCTTAGAGGTGACGGGTTTATATAGAACAGATGTGGATTTACTAGGTATCTAGGTTTGAAATGTTCTTACTTGGAGAAGAGATCAAGTCGAAAAGTCTATTACATGCAGTGGTTTCCTTTTGCTGCAATCAATTAATGGTGAATGCATTGAGAACTTAGAGGTGATAGCTAGAGTTTCTATAGAACAGATGCAGATAAATCAACCAGGTTTGAAACATTCTTGGCAGTAAGCAATTTGTAAGCTTCAGTAACCCAAGGGCCAGTAAAGTTGTTCCCCAGACCACTGCTCTGAAGCTTCTATTATGTTTTCCCACTTGATTGGTGACAAATAAAGCTCCTTGTCTCCTTGAGCATTCTCTTTGTGCTGTTTTAGTTTGAATTAAAGCATAAGATTCATGAATCGGAACTTGAGAGGTTGGGAACAACTTTACTTTTGATTATTCTTTCCTGCAACTCCAGACAATTAGCTTCAATTATGTGGTGGTCCTCTCTTTATGGGTTTGTGTAGTGAAAATTTATTAAAATTTTGTCATTTTATTAAACTTGTAGTCAATTGCTCAATCAAATATGTGCCTTTTTTAGAACTGTGCAGAAGTAAATATATGATTGAATGCCAAAAAAGGAAAAAATATTTCAAAGCCAACTTCATATTTGTTCAATATGACTTACTAAGCACTTGACTTGAGCTATCACGGGAAGAACCGGCCTGGACATCAGTATTTTTTAAACCAATATTGCATATCCTTGGTAATTATCCTTGGTAAAGTACTGATAATTCTTTTTAATGTTGCATTACAGGATGAATATATACAGCAAAAAAGGGAGGGTAAGCTGCAATGCGAAGGAGCAAAAGAGGATATTCTTACCAAGGCACTTGAAACTCAGGAATATTCTGGGCGTGTCCGGGGTATCGGAGGTCATATCAACCCAACAATCTATTTCAATGTTGGTAGAACAAGGAAGAAATATGATGTTACCCTAGATATAATCCCTGAGCATAAAAGGGAGCTGAAGGAGGCGAAGATGCAAATTTTAGAACAAGATGTACGCATCCAAAAACTTGAAGCATTAATGCATAAAAGGGGTGCATGGGACAATTCAATTGATGACAAAGGCAGTTGCTCGGTGAAGTTTCATCAGAAGAATATTGAAGAAGATGACGTACAGATTGTGGGTAAAGACGAAGTTTTACAGGTAAAATACAAGTTATAGTGATATTCATTATTATTATAGCATTATAAACTAAATATAATCAATATGTTTTTTTTTAATATTTTAGGGTCAATCAGTTGCATTGACATTGGAATCTTGCTCAAATATTGCTGCATATGGTACAATTGTTTGTTTCAATGGCATGGAAAAAATGCTTCATGGTATTCCATTTCCCAAGAATTGCATTCGAGTCTCCATTGATCAAGCAGTGGACAAATCCGCTCCTTTGCCATATCCAATTCCAAGTGAATGTGAAGTAATTGGTGATGCCATAGGAACTGTTGTGGCTTGGCCTCAACAGCAGATTGTGAAGCAAGATGAGGTATATGAGATATTATATTTCTAATTATATTGTCACTTTATTATTATATTTCTAATTATATTTCCACTTTATTATTATTCAACCTAGCTATCTAACTTGTTTATATTTGAAATTATTAGAAGCCTAGAAGGAAGAAGTTTGAACGAAAAAAATCAAAACCTACTTTGTCAACAAGTGTCCCAAGAGCATTACATATGTTATATTGTTACAGTAAGCATGCTCTAGATGGAGGAAAATGTATATCAATGTGCTTAGATAATGAAGTGTTTGATGAAGATTGTGAACTTTTTCTTGACCTTGAGGACATCAATTCTTTGTATCATTTGGAGTCAATTTCATGAAATTTGATCGTTGCCTACATATGGTAAGTAAGTTTATTTAAGCAATTTCAGCAACTTTTTCATCACATGTTTGCTTCCCAATTTTAGCAACTTATTATGGTTTATTGTTACAATTTCACCAACTTATTATGAGTGATCATTATTTTTTAATCCACATGATTGTTTTGTATCTAAATTTTATTATTTAGTATCTAAATATTATTTTCTCAATTGCAACTGCATTGCTTTACTTATGCTGGGAAATTACTGCATTGCTTTATGTTTGCTGGGAAATTCTAATATCTAGCAAGACAGAAAATCCCTGATTTGAACTGCAAGAAGTTTACTAATATTGTTGTGTGAACAAGTTTACTCTTGAAAATTCAACTTCTAGTAATTTTCTCATACCATGTTATTCTCATTAAGTTAATAGTTCATCATTTCTATTGAGAGGTTTACTAATATCAATTGATGTGGTACACTTTACATAAATATAGCTCATTCATTTTCAACCGGCCCTTAATGTTTGCCTTCTGCCATTTGTTCTTCTAGACAGGAAGTACTTTGCTCATATCTTTTTCTTGTATATTTTTAAGTATCTTAAATGTGCTTGTCCTCAAGAAATAAAAGAATTTGCATGTATACATTTCTGGTATGTTTAATATGCAAGACTATTCATAGTAAGTTCTCATGTATGGATGTTACTATCATCAGCCATAACTTAGTGTTATGAGTGATCATTATTTTTTCCAACTTATTATGAGTGTTTTGTATCTAAATTTTATTATTTAGTATCTAAATATTTTTTTTCTTTGCAATGATAGGTGTCTGTATAAAAAGATGGTGAAAGATACCAAGACAAAGAAATTCAGATTTATGAATCCTCACAAACTCCCATATCTGGCAAAAACGGCACAAGACAAATCAGTTAAGCTTGAAACCTTGAATCAAAGGGCAACTCTTTTAGCAGATAAGCTGACAAGTGCATCAACAGATCAACTAGTGTTAGTGCCATGTAATGTCGGGTAAGCAAGAAGTAAAACATCACTTTCAATTGCTTCCTTTCGATAATTTATTCAATTTTATGATCTAATCCTATGTATTTGCCTAGTTTCCATTGGAATCTTAGTGTTATTGAACCTTACAAGGATGCTATTTACCTGCTGGATTCCCTAAGTTGCCACATTCGCGATGATGATTCAAAATACGTAATGGAAATGTGAGTTCAGATTTCTTTTAATAAATATTTATTATAATAAAAATCTTATTTAACAAATATTCTTAACGTATGAAGGGCCTTAAAATTGTTTAATTCAACCAAGGGAAGGAAAGGTAGGAAAAATGTTAAGTGGGAAGTAGTTAAGGTATGTGTACTTTTGTTTAACATATATTGTAATGTGTATAATTTTCATTAACAATTTGACTCTAATTACTATATATAGGCTCCTCAACAACCGAATGCGAAACAATGTGGTTTTTTTGTGATGCGATTTATGAGAGAAATTATTGAAGAAGTTGAGACTATTGAGAGAGATTCGCTGCAATCAATAGTAACATTATTTAGCTTATCTCAAATTATTTGACATAAACTATTTAAAATTGCAAAGTGATCAGTGTTGATTATTTTTTCCATTAACATAAATTGTGTATGCTCACAGTTCACAAAAATAGGGTACTCTCGTGAACAAATTGATGAGGTTCGGTCCGAGTTGGCGGAGTGCATACAAGATCATATTTATGAATAGGTATGGAATGATAGTTGCCATAATTCTATTTAGATTTAAGTTCATGGAATGGTGGTTTTTTTTGGTGGAATCATAGTTAATGCCAATTTTTTTGATGCAGTGCATAGTTACCAGATCGACCTTGAGCAGTTGACCCCAAAGAAAAGTTGTCATTGAAGTTTAAAAACTTGTGAAAATTTTTAGTGAATGATGATGTTTTGTGAATGATGATGTTTTGGAAAAATTGTCACTTAGGTGAAAGGATGTTTTCTGGATTAATATGCAAGTACAAAGCACTGTATTATATGTTATTCTGTAAAGTTCTGTCAGTGTAAATTATCTAGTTTCTTTATCTAGCTTTTGTTCCACTATTGGGTTTGTTTTTCTAATAATTACTCGTGCAGCAAAATACTGAGCAAGAAGCTGTAGATCTTATAATCAGGTAAAGTAGAAAAAGTTAACTACTTCATTATGCTTTCATCTTAGTATTTGTATATTTGATTTGTCTTCTTTGAACCAACTTCAAGTCAAAAAGCCAGATCCTCTAGATAGCTGTTAAAAATAAGGTATTATTTGGTTTGTCAGTGATCTTAATATTTGGTAATATTTGGTCTTTGATGCTCACGACAGAGTTCCAACGCTGCATGATTACCTTGTTCAAGCAGATTGCTCGCTGCCTCAGTAGCTCGCATTTTCAGGTTTGTTTCATCATTGATATTCCTTCTTTTTAGTGTTCTATATTAAAACGAAATACTAACTGTCGATGAGATTGTTATCCTCTTGCTTGAACATGAACCAAAGTATATAAATTTGACCTTTTGATCTGAAAGTATAAAAAAAAGTTAATTGGATACTAGTTTTTTATTTTTTTTTTGCAGTTGCATTTGTTGTATTTTCATATGTTTCTCAGTGAACTTCTAAACAATTCTTTTTTCATTAATTTATTAAGGCTTATTATAAGTTTCAGTTTGATGGCGCAAATTGTTTTCTTTTGTAATCCATCTGTTTCTTCTTTGGTTTAGGAAAGTTGAAGTGAATCCCTTGATAGCTGTTTCATAGGTTTGTTCCATTATTTTCCAGTACGTACTGGAATCACTATCAATAGCCCTCAAGGACTGTTTACAACCTTGCAATCAAATTAATTGGACTTATAATCTAATGTATGGTCATCTGGAGCATGAATATTGGAGGATTCATGAATGACTCTTCGGATGATGAATGTATGTCATTTAATATTGGTTCATGTATTTATTTAGATACATCTTGAGTATTCCCTATAAATACCCTATGTATTTAACAATTCAAAGATGAAGAAAATCAGAAGTAGTTGAACACTAACACTTGGACGCCAACATTTTTGAGTTGGCGCCTAGATTTGACCATCTAACAGACACGGCTAAAGGATCAACTTCTATGAACACCCTTAATAACTTATATAGATATTTGTGAACAATTAGGTTGGTGGCTATCATTTATCCTCCCTTTTGTTGTTTTTTCCATGTACCCAATGCAACTTTCATTTCAAAGGTTCCAAGCTGATGAACAAGGATGGGTGGACACAATCAAGTCAATGCGATTTGGAGGAGCTGTCAGGATTAGTACCATGGATTGGCTTGGGCAATCTCAATATTTGCGTCAAACTGTCTTCTGGCCTTCCCTATCATCTGCAGTATCTGAGGTATACTATGCACATTTACCGTGAATTTTCCTTATTGAGCTTGGGCTAGTGACGGTTACGAATGTATTTTATTTCAAGAACCGTATAAGCAAGTGTTCGTGCATCTAGTTTTATAACAATGCACTTCGTATCTTTGATCTAAAAAGCTTCTGAAACAAGTCATCTTCTCCAAGCATGCCCTGGTCAACATGCTAGTCACCTACTGGAGTCATTTCCTCGATGGCACGGATGAATACCTGAAATCCATCCTCTACTCCACCATTCTTTGCCACTCCTCAAGCCGAAACAACTGCAAAGGTAGAGTCAACATCAAGTATTACATTATGCCTGGCTACAAGAAGACCGGGGCCGCAAAATCCAATAAAGACAGGTCAAACATCAAGTAGCATTTTGTAACTTATTCCTCTTAGGTTATATGCTTGGTTAATATATATGCTTAGAACTTGTAAAGACAGGTCAAACATTAATATGCTTGGTTAATATATCCATCTACAGCACTCCAGCTTTTTCCTCTAAATATGATTTTCATTTAGCACAGAACTAATGCCAATTTTTTTATTTTGATGCAGTGTTTAAAGAGCTTGAGTAGAAGTTGGCCCTAAAGAAAACTTGTCAGTTACGATATAAACACACTTACAGTATGAATTACATGTATATATAACATTGACATATTATTTAGTACGAGATTTACATGTATGAAAGTTTTCATACAAAATTTCTTGATTGCCTACAACCCCAGGTGTGCTGATGACAAGTTGAAGAAGATGGCTCTAAGAGTGATAGCTGAAAGCCTTTCAGAAGAAGAGATTGCTGGACTTAAAGAAGCAATTCCATGCTTGATACATAGAATGCATTTTATGTCAGGTCCTTTTCATTCTGATTGACTATTGATTGGTCTCCATGCTTTGTGCACCTTGGGCCAGCTTATTCTGCAGTGGGCTGTTGGGATGCTTGTGCTGATACTGTGTTTTGTTGAGAGAAGGAGATTTTCTGCTGAAATTGTTTCAAAGCTGGGTAGTAGCTTTTCCTTGGCACCCTTTATCATTGTGGTGGTGAGTACTCAGAAGAGAAAATGAATGAAAATCACACATCATAATGAGGATTTTTCAAGGTTCTGATACTAATTTGATAATGTCTCTATAATGCAGGCTGTGTGCACTTTATTAGCCATGGTTGCTACTCTTCCAGTTGCACAACTTTTCTTCTTCCATATTCTTTTAATAAAAAAGGTACACTACTTTCATATTTCTACTTGTGACACAGCAAACACTACCAGTTACACAGCTCCTACATTTATATAAAACAAACCTATGTATCCGGTCAAATATCTCTATTTCAAGGAATATATCTTTTATATTTTCAAATTCTTTGCATTCATCCATACACTGAGCATTACTGAAACTTATTATCCAACTGAACTATTACAGCTTGTTATTTAACTGATAGATTTTCCATAGTGGAAAACAAATAGTAGAATTTGAACGATATGGTGTTGTTTATTCATCAATTCTGGAGAAAATTGACACTTTAACTAGCTCATGCTACTCTACATGGATGCGCTTACAGGGAATCAGCACCTATGATTACATTATTGCTTTGAGGGAGCAAGATCAGGAGCAGGAGCAACTTGCTGTTGGTGGGCAGCAAAGTCCGCAAATGTCCCAAGTGAGCTCTTTTACTGGACTAAGCAGCACCAGTCCGCAAATGTCCGCAAATGTCGTTGTCTTTTACTTGTATGATACAAATTTAATTTGTGGATCAATATGTATACATTTTGTTTGTATAATATAAAGTTTTATTTATTTGTTAAATAGTCTTATTATAAAAATGATTGTGGTTGTGGATATTCAATTATATGTAAATTTTGAGTATTTTTTATAATTTTTGCTATTTAATTAAGAAAAACACTATTTTTTATAAATTTAAAAAGACAACGTTTTTAAGTAATAAAAGACAACGCTTAAAAAATAATGTCTTTGAGACCAACCACAACGCTTTTAAAGCGTTGTCTTTGATATGTGCATTTTTACAACAACATCTTTAACAACGCTTTTTAAGAACGAATAGACAACGCTTAAAAAGCGTTGTCTTTGTGACCAACCACAACGCTTTTAAAGCGTTGTCTTTGATATGTGCATTTTTACAACAGCATCTATAACAACGCTTTTTAAGAACGAAAAGACAACGCTTAAAAAGCGTTGTCTTTGTGACCAACCACAACGCTTTTAAAGCGTTGTCTTTGATATGACTTTCTACAACACCATCTACAACATCACTTTTTAAGTACATACGACAACGCCAAAAAAGCGTTGTTGTTTAGCTTTTTTCTTGTAGTGATAGATCGATTCAAACGACAATTCCCGCGAGCAGAAGCTCGCTGGATCGATCAGCCGATCGATCCAGGGAGTCTGAATCGATCAGTGGATCGATTCAGAAAGGTTCAATCGATTGGAACCCAACTCCAATCGATCCAAGTTGCTGATTTTGGCTGGGAAGGCTTGATTTCAGCATCTTTGAACCTCTTTGAGTCTAGGTAACCATTCCAAACCCCTTAAATACATTTGTATACATACAAAGGGTGTTTTCATATTGAAAACAAGGATGGATTGGCTAACGAAGACTAAGTAGAAGTTTAGGTTGAGGTTGTTTCAAAGTTTGAATATTTGAACCTCAAAACTTCTAAAATTTGGGTTTCCTAATGTGTTAGGGATTCCAAGTCATTGTTGGTGCAATGACAGAAGTTACCACCATGTCTTTAGGGGGAGGGACTCTTTAAAGACATGAAAAAATTATTTTTCATGAACCTTGGAAGGTGGTTAACCTTCTGTTGTGAACTTGCTCAAGGTTGAGCATTTAAACTTGAAATGGGGAGAAATGGGGAGTGGATATCCTCATTATTTCAAGTGAACACTCAAGTGGTAGATAATGCTCAAGGTTGGGTAGTTGTCTACATTGAGGGAGAAGTTAAGGATAAATGAAGGGTATGGGACCTTCATTATCGTGTTGATCACAACGAGTGATGTTGTGAACAACGATGAGCAACTCTTCAGGGGGAGAGTCTTCAACAAATGGATTTGTTGAAGTGTGCCCAGAATTGGAGCATAGGTTGATGTGTGTCCAACGATGGGTTGATGTGTGCCAATAGGGGGAGAATGTATGGTTAAGTTTAGGCTTTCATTACCTATGGGAAGGTCATAGGGGGAGAATGAAAGGACTCATGAAAGGGAGTAAGTTAGGCTTTCATTACCTAGAGGGAGTTTGCCCTCTTAGGGGGAGAATGAAGAGCTTAATTTATGCTTTCATTACCTAGTGGCATGAAGAAGGAGGCTATGGATTAGCCTAACTTACATATGGGAATGTAAGTGTTATTGTGGTATTGTCAAACATCAAAAGGGGAGATTGTTGGTGCAATATCCCTCAGGTCAAGGGTTAACCAAGGTGAGTCTTGGTTTGGGTTTAGATGTTTGACAATAAGATATTGATTGAAGAAGAGTCAAGTAGGTCAAGGTTGACTGGATACTTGATCGAAGTCCTAACTGGGATGTTAGGCAAAATGAAAGACCTAGTGAGTGAAGCTAGGCGATGAAAGTCCCGTGAGTGAAGCCGCAGGAAAAGTCCGTGAATGAAGCCAGGTGAAGAAAAGTCCTAGTGAGTGAAGCCAGCAAGGAAGTCCTAGTGAGTGAAGCTAGGCGGATGGAAATCCTGGTGAGGGCAGGTGAAAGTCCTAGTAAGTGAAGCTAGGCGGATGGAAATCTGGTGAGTGAAGCCGGTGAAAGTCCTAGTGAGTGAAGCTAGGCGATGGAAAACCCTGGTGAGTGAAGCGTGAAAGTCCTAGTGAGTGAAGCTAGGCGGATGGAAACTCGTGAGTGAAGCCGGTGAAAGTCCTAGTGAGTGAAGCTGGCGGATAGAAAACCCTAGTGAGTGAAGCTAGGTGAAAGTCCCGTGAGTGAAGCCGGTGGAAGTCCTAGTGAGTGAAGCTAGGCGGATGGAAAACCCTAGTGAGTGAAGCTAGGTGAAAGTCCCGTGAGTGAAGCCGGGCAGGAAAATCCAGATGGATCAAGGATGATCGAACATCCGGTGTCGGAAGTCCAAGTAGGTCAAAGGATCGGATACTTGGCATGAAAGAAAAGTCCAAGTAGGTCAGAGGATTGACCGGATACTTGGCACAGAAAAGTCCAAGTGGGTCAGGATTGACCGACACTTGGTAAGGGAGTCCTAGCAGTCAAGGGAGTGACTAGATGCTAGGCATGACATACCAACAGTCAAGGTTGACCGGATGTTGGTTTGGGAGGTTTGGGACTTGGTTTTGGACAAAATCCAAGCTTTGGATCGATCGATGGATCGATTCAGCCTGGATCGATCGCTGGATCGATCCGACAGCCCCAATCAGAGCCTCGGATCGATCCGTGGATCGATCAGAGGTCCCAATCGATCGCTGGATCGATTGGGACGCAGCGCGATAAGCGCTGGATCGATCCGTGGATCGATCCAGGCGTGTTTCCAGAGCACAGAGGCGCTCTGGATCGATCCGTGGATCGATCCAAAGCCTCCCCGATCGATTGGGAACATTCGAATCGATCGGGATCCGACCGTTGGCATCGTTTATAGCTGCAGGCGTTCGATGGATGCGGCATCGCTTCTCCGATTCACTCCAGACTACTCGCCAGCTCCTCCACAGCGCTCTCAAAGATCAGATCGCCAATTCTTGAAGGATCTTGGAAGCTTTCCAAGTCAAGAGGCGGATCAAAGGCAAGAAGAGAAGCTAGGGTTAGGGTTTTCTGTACTCATTGTAAGCTTTGCGCTTGTATTTTGTTTCCCTTTCCTTTCTTCTTGTACTGAGAGTCTTGTAGGGCTTCTCCGCCCTCGGTAGTTACCGAAAAGGAGTGTTTTCATAGTGGAGGGTGCGTGCGTGGTGTGGATCCTTGGATTAGTCACCTCTTGTGAGGTGGATACCAAGTAAACCAACCGTGTTAGCGTTGTTGTATTTGTTTCTGTATTTTCCGCTGCATATTCTTGAAGAAACAAGCAACGCCGAGCAACGCCGAGCAACGAGCGAACACGACGAGCTATTCACCCCCCCTCTAGCTACTTTTGGTCCTAACAGTTCCCACAGACGGCGCCAAATTGATCCTGTCCAAATGCTGAATCAACGGACGCTGGGCACGTGGCGCTCTCTGGTTGCTGACGTGGGTCGTCGACTAGTTGCACGAACCTCCGACGAACCTGCACAGAAGTCGGGCCGGGAAGGGGTTCCCGGCGGCGACCCTCCGACGCTCAAATCAAGTAAGCAAGCAGTGAAAAAGTGGCTCCCAAAATATTAGAACGCGTACCTCTGACGAAGGGTGAGTACCCTTTATATAGGGCTGTGGAGAGGTGTGTGCACATGTACCGAGGTGCATACGTGTCCTCTGCGCATACCCCGGTATGGGCTTGTCAGAAGAGCTTACCTGACCCCGTACTGCTACAGTCTGAGCACGTCTCTGATGGGACAGCGGATCCTTCTGTCATAGGATTTTGAGTATGGCCTGAACGCAACACATGCCCGCTGTCAGAAAAAGATGTCCCTTGTCCTTTTGCCCTTACTCCCTGGAGGGCGTCCGGCCGGCCAACTTCCTCGACATCCGGCCGGACGTACACGGTGGTTTACTTGGGGAGATTCTCAATCACGTGCTTTGTGGAGACTATTAGCAGTGCTACCTGATGGCTTTGGCCTAGCGTGCAGTCCGCTCGGCCTTACGATGTTATCCGTTGAGCGTCGGAACCCTGACTTTCGACAGGGCGTCTTTAACCATCAACTAGACACCGGCCGGCCGCCCGGCCAGTCGAACCCACCCCTCTCCGGCCGGCCACCTGCCACTTTGACTTCATGTGGCGCCGACTCCACCGGATGGGGGGCCCCTGTTCTTACAACCGGATCACATACCACTAAAGAATTATTATTGAACTACCGCACCAATCCCAAATTATATTTTGGGCTCCTTTTTATTATGAGTGTGTTAGTCTCCCTGTGTTTAAGATGTCAAATGCCCACTAATTAAATGAGTTACTGACAACTCTCTTTAATTAATATCTTAGTCCAAGAGTAGTACCACTCAACCTTATCGTCATGTCAGACTAAGTCCACCTGCAGGGTTTAACATGACAATCCTTATGAGCTCCTCTTAGGGACATTATCAACCTAGATTACTAGGACACAGTTTCCTTCTATAATCAATAACACACACTATAAGTAATATCATTTCCCAACTTATCGGGCCTATTGATTTATCGAGCTAAATCTCACCCTTTGATGAGTCAGAGAAATAAATACTAAATATATTAGGATTAAGAGCACACACTTCCATAATAACTAAGGTCTTTTTCTTTTATTAAGTCAGTATAAAAAGAACTTACCTTAAATGGTCCTGCTTAATACACTTAGAGTGTATTAGTGTAATTTATTAGTCAAGATAAACTAATACTTAATTACACTATAACTATTACAATGGTTTGTTCCTTTCCATCTTAGTTGTGAGCTACTGTTTATAATTTATAAAGAACCGATAACATGATCTTCTGTGTGTGACACCACACACCATATTATCTACAATATAAATTAATTGAACAACTACACTTAGCATAAATATAGACATTTTGACTAATGTGATTCTTTATTTCAAAACAAATGTTTACAAAAACTAGGCTTTTAGTATACACTCTAACAAACCAAAGAACAAACACAATAAGAAAAAGCCTTGCCGGACGGCCAGGCATGCAGTAATATTTCAAGGATTACAAAAAGGAGATTACAAGGATAGAGCCTTCAGCCTCACTCTAGGTAATCTAACACGTCGTCAAGAAGAGCGGTTGTCAGCTTGTCCCAATTTATGACTTTACTGGTCACAGCAACCGGTAGGTGGCCCCCTTCACAAAGTTGACTGATCATCCCTTTGATCGCCAAATCAAACAGGCGAAGGGCCTAATCGGTGAATCTGTCACAGAATGCATCCGAACGGAGGTAGGCTTGCTTCATGATTTCAAACCTACTCCCTTCAGCATCCTGGTAGATCCACAGTGCCGCATGGGAGCCCTCCAGTTCATCCTTGGCGACGGCTATCACAGCATCTTTGGAGACCAGCTGGTCGCAGAAAGACTTTTCTTCGGTCGAGCGACTGTTCCGCTCAACCACCATAAAATCTTCAGCCTATTTAAGCTTCTGGGCCAAGTTCCGGGCTTCCTTGTTCTTCAATTCAAGATCGTCGATGGCCCGTTGCTTCCTGATAGTGGCCGACTTGATCTTCTTATCGAAGGTGGTAACCTGCTTGTTGAGCCGAGCCAGCATCACCTCATGATCTATGGACTTTTTCCGTTTGGCCTCCAGAAGCTTATTACTCTTCTCCAGATCAACCCTCAGCTTCTCGACCTCAAAGATAGATGTCCCTTGGGAGGAGGAGGCGCCGCTTGAGACTTTGAGTTTCTTGAACTTGTCCTCCAAGAATGCGAGCATGTGGCACATGGCTAGGCTCTCCACCCAATACTGCAAGTAAAAGGGAAAAGGTTACACCTGAACGGAGGTAAATCATGAGTTTAC
The DNA here is from genome assembly GCF_018446385.1 of Zingiber officinale. Lineage (NCBI taxonomy): Eukaryota > Viridiplantae > Streptophyta > Magnoliopsida > Zingiberales > Zingiberaceae > Zingiber > Zingiber officinale. Next base: position 131,904,826 of record NC_055994.1, read on the forward strand.
ATTAAGGAACTTACCCCGGTGGCTGGAGGTAGCATTGTCGAACGGTCTCGTGCATCCTCCCAGACTTTTGCGAGCAGCCCTCGGATGAGGATTTGGTGCTTGGGAGTCTGAGACTGGACGCTCGACTCGCTATAGTCCTCCGTTGGCAGATGGAGGATCGCAGTAACAGATCGCCGGCCGCTCGGGGCCGAGTGGGATGAGGCCTCCCGACCGAAAGCCGGTGAGATGCCATATCGTTTAACAGCCAGAGGTTTCGGTGGTGCCGACATGAAGGCCACGGGCGAGGCGGCGATGGCCCCTTCAGTAGCTCGGCCAGTGAGGGTGTCCGATCGGACGATGATGCCTCCACAGTTCCTGGAAGTGACGCCCAAATCGAAGTTTCGACCCTCTCGACCAGCTGTGCACCTAAAGTAACAGAGCGTGAAGACGGCTCCGCTCGGCACCTCTTGCGCCTGGTCAATGGCACGTCGGAGGAGGCCGAGCCTGAGGGTTCCACAATAGGAATGATGGGGCACCGCTCTGTCTGAGGCTATGAGCTCGGGGTGGCCCCTCCGCTTAGCACATGGCTGGCTGCGCCTTCGCCCACTTCTACGGGCGTCTCCTCAATCAGCCCAAGCGAATCTTTGTGGGGGTCGACCAGTTGCAGACCTCGGCTCGTCAGTTCCTCAGTAGTCGTCGCCTCGATCACGACATCCGAAAGCTTCGTCTTACCAGCCATTCGTGCTCGCATCATGACTTCGACTGCAGGAGAAAAAGAAAAATCAGTTAGCATCAAAGGAAAAGGGTAAAATTGTTGCATACCTAGGCTGGTCGGGAGTTGGATGCGGATCGGACTGAGGCCAAAGATGTAGAAGACACCCTCAAGCAGCAACTTGTGGATGTCATACTTTTGACCAGCCAGCATCGCCATAGCATCCAAATAGTCCGATCGACTCTTGTAGCTTTTCAGTGGGGGTTGGGGTGTCATTTTGAGCTGCCAGCGGGTCGAGAATTCTGGCCACTCGGGAAGACGCATAAAAAAGAAGTACTCCCTCCAGTATTTATTAGAAATGGGAATTTTATCAAAAAAAAAAAATATCAAACCGATCCTAGACTGGAAGAGGAATGTCCCTGGCTCAGATAGCTTCGGGTAATAAAAATAATGGAATACCCAAGGGAGAAGAAGGATGTCGTGCAGCTGAAACAAGACGACAATGCCGCACAAAAGACGGAAGGAGTTTGACACAAGTTGAGTAAGATAAAGGCAAAAATATTTACAAACTGTGATAATGAACGGATGGATAGGGAACCGCAGACCGACGGTGAAATGGTCCCAGAACAGACAGATGCATCTGGTCGGCGAGGTATTTGGTCGATCGGATGAGGAAGGCAGAATGATCTCGTGGTTGGATGGAATTTCGAAGGAATTCCTGAGGCCCTCAGTGTCGCCCTCATCAAACCTAGACTCCATGGTTGTATACTGTTGGTGCAATATCCCCTGGGTCAAGGTTGATCAGGTTGACTAGGCTTGAGTTGTCTCAAGCCTGAGTCTTGATATTTGAGTTTCGATGTTTGACAATACATGGAGATTGTAGGTGCAATTGTCTGATTTGGGAAATTGCTGGTGCAATTCCCCTCTGGTCAGGGTTTGACCAATTTGGTGTAAAGAAGAGTCAAGTAGGTAAAATGGTTGACTGGATACTTGATTGGGAAAGTCCTAATTGGAGGTTAGGCAGTTGGAAATCTTGGTGAGTGAAGCTAGGTGAAAGTCCCGGTCAGTGAAGCCAGGTCGATGGGAAGTCTTGGTGAGTGAAGCCAAGCAGAGTGAAGCTAGGTAAATGAAAAGTCCTGGTGAGTGAAGCCAGACACATGGAAATCCAAGTGGGCCAAGGTTGACCGGACACCTGGTATTGGAAAGTTCAAGTAGGTCGAAGGATTGACTAGATACTTTGCACAAGGAAATCCAGATGGGTTAAGGGTGATAGGACATCTAGTGGAAGTCCAAGTGGGTCATGGAGGACCGAACACTTGGCACGAGACGGTAAGTCCAAGTGGGTCAAGGTTGACCGAATATTTGGCACGAGGAGAAAAATCTAAGTGGGTCAAAGGATTGATTAGACACTTGGTGAAGGAGTCTTAGCAGGTCAAGGTTGACCGGATGCCAGGCATAATATCCCAACAGGTCACGGTTGACCGAATGTTGGTTTTTGGGAACCTAGACTTGGTTTAAGCAAGTCAAAGGGAGACCAATCGATCAGCTGATTGATTGGGGATGTGCTACGACAAGCAGTGGCCCAATCGATCGGTCGATTGATTGGGAGCTCATATCGTGGGAATAGAAGCGTTCCTAATCGATTAGTCGTTTGATTGGGCACCTCCAATCGATCGGTCGATCGATTGGGGAATTGGAAATCGCGCACAGAAGTTGAATCGATCGGTCGATTGATTCAAGTGATTTCTAGAGAGCACAGAATCGCTCTTAATCGATCGACTGATCAATTCAAAGCCTCCTCAATCGATTGAGAGTCATTTAATCGATTGGGATCCGACCGTTGCACAGGCTATAGCTGTTGGCGAGCGATTTCTTCGACATGGCTTCAGATTCTTCTCCAGTGACAACAGTGATCTCAACGTCAATTCTCACGAGCTTCTGCACACTTTCACAGCCAGTTCTTGAAGGCTCTTGGAGATAAGTGTAGTTACACTTCCAAGGTTCAAGAGGCAACAACAAGCAACAAGTAAGCAAGAAGAAAGAGTTGTTCTTTGTATCTTTGTATTTTCTTCTTGCATGTGTTGTATTTTTGTTGTGTGGGTTTGTATGAGGCTTCTCTGCCTCCGGTTGCGATTGAGAAGGAGTATTTCATTAGTGGAGAGTGTGTCGCGTGTGGATCCTTGGATTAGTCACCTCTTCTTGAGGTGGATACCAAGTAAATCCTTATGTTAGCGTTGTAATTTTGTTTCTTGTGTTTTTCGCTGCATATCATCACCAAGAAGTAAGCTACAACAAGTGCGATGAGCTATTCATCCCCCTTCTAGCACATTTTGACCCTAACATATACCAGAGTCCAGGGATAGGAGCCGACGGCTGCGAAGAGCTGGCCATCCTGAAAATAAAGAGAAAAGGGACAGCCGGGAGGTGGAAACGCAATCGAAAGAAAAAAAGTCGCTGGGGATTTCACCGGAACTAAAAAAAATGAGTCAACTGCTCACAGATGAATGCGAGGGGAGGATAGCTTACTGGGGAAAGACGGGGTTGCCGGAAAAGAGGGACGGAGGATCGTCGGAGGGCAGGACACAAAGTCGCCGGATAGCACAGCGCGCAGAAGCACAAAGGTCGAAAACGCAACAATGAAAGCGCGGAGAAGGCGGTGATGCAGCGGGCTCATATACCCCGGGCTCGGTCAACTGGAGCCATCTGATCTAGGTCGCAGAAACCTAGGTCAAGATCTCGTCGTTAAATTTAAACCACCAAATATAGTAATCAATGCATATCACGTCAGGCGTGCGGCGACTGTAGGCATTGTTGGAGTGTATACTTAAAAGTTTAGCTTTTGTACACATTTATTTTGAAATAAAAAATCACATTGGTCAAATGTTTACATTTATTTGTTAAATGTAATTGTTCAATTAATTTATATAGTAGATAACATGGAGTGTGAAGTCACACTTTGAAGATCATGTTGTCGGTTCTCTATAAATTATAAACAATTGCTCACGACTAAGATGGAAAGGAACAAACCATCAGAATAGACGTAGTGTAATTAAGTATTAGTTTATCTTGACTAATAAATTACACTGATACACTTTAAGTGTATTGAGTAGGATAATTTAGGTAAGTTCTTTTTGTACTAACTTAGTAAAAGAACAAAACCTTAGTTATTATGGAAGTGTGTGCTCTTAATCCTAATATAATAACAAGCATGTATATTTAATATTTATTTCTTTGACTTATCAAAGGGTGAGGTTTAGCTCGATAAATCAATATGCCCGATAAGTTGGGAAATGATATTTCTTATAGTATGTGTTGTTGATTATAGAAGGAATCTGTGTCTTAGTTATCTAGGTTGAGAATGTCCCCAAGAGGAGCTCATAAGGATTGTCATGTTAAACCCTGCAGGTGGCCTAGTCCAACATGACAATAAAGTTGAGTGGTACTACTCTTAGAGCTAGATATTAATTAAATAAGTTGTCAGTAACTCACTTAATTAGTGGACATTCGTAATCTTAAACACAGGGAGACTAACACACTCATGATAAGAAGGAGCCCATAATGTAATTTGGGATTGGTGCGGTAGTGCGGTAATAACTCTCTAGTGGAATGAATTATTATCGATGAACTTGAGTTGTGTGTTCGGGGCGAGCATGGATACTCAAGCTCATCGGAAGGCCAAAACCAATTTCTCCTCTAGGTCCCTGTTGTAGCCTCAATAAAGCCTCAAGTTCATCCAAAGAAAAGCCTATCTTGGTGTCCAAGAAGGGGTCAGTTCATTTCTTGGTGACCAAGCAATGGCCGGCCACATATTCTCTAGAAGTGGTCGGCCCTTGCCTTGGGCAAGGGGTCGGCCGCAATATTTAAATTAGGAAGGTTGTTTTTGAATTTTTAAATTTCCTCAGATATTTACAATTTGTAAAAAGAGAGATTTTAAAATTTTATAAAATTTTCTTATTTTAAATTAGGCCACAAGGTTTTAAAAGAGAGTTGTAAAATTTATAAAACTTTCTTTTAAAAAGAAATATTATTAGAGATGTTTTAAATTTTAAAACTTGGTTTTAAATTTTAAAACTTTCCTTTTAGTATCCACATTAGAAAAAAAAAAGAGTTTGTAAAATTTTATTAGAAGTTTTCTTCTTTTAAAATTTTATAAAAAAATTTTCTTTCTTTCCCTTTTAATAAGTGGTCGGCCACCTTGCTTGGTGCCCAAGCAAGGGGCCGGTCAAATAATTAAACATCAACAAATAGTTGTTTAATTAATAAATCAATCTAGGATTGATTAATTAAAAGGAAAGAAAAAGAAAAAATTAAAAGGAAATAGGAATGAGTCTAATTTTTATAAAACTCTTTCCATAATTTTCCGTTGGGAAACTAATATAAAAAGGGGAGAAGGGGAGGCCTTGAAAATTTAACAATTGATATTGTGTTGTTGGAGATCATCAAGTGGTTGACCCCTCTCCCTCTCTTCCCTTTGCTCTCTTTTGCTCCTTTGTGGTGGTGGTGGCCGAATTCTAGAGAAGGAGGAGAAGCTTTTCGGGTGGTGTTCGTCTTGAAGGATCGTCGCCCACACGACGTCTAAGAGGAGGCGAGGGATACGGCAGAAGATCTTGAGGTTTTTAGCATATAAGGAAGAGGTATAACTAGTATTTAATTTCCGCATCATACTAGTTAATTTTTCTTTATATAAATACCAAATACAAGAGGCATTCGATTCTTGTTTTTCGAATTTAATTTCGATGTTGTGTTCTTCTTCTTTTTTCCTTGTGATTTGATTGTTCATTTTGGTTAACCTAGAGTTATATAAGGAAATTAAATATTAACTTTCCTTAAAAGGCTTTGTCTAGTCGGTGGTGGTTGCTCCCATATCCAAGAAGGACAAGTGCCTCGCCATGCAGCACTGGAAGCCAATTTTGGAAACTAATATTTAATTGAATTTATAACCTAGGTGATTTGGATCAAACGTGTTAAGTTCCGCAGGAGATCCAAATCTAAACCTAAAAGAACATATAAGGTAAACTTGGAATCAAATGTGTTAAGTTCCGCAGGAGATACAAGTTTAACTTAAAAGAACACATGGTAGCTAGGAAAGGTTCAGATCACGTACAAAATTTTTGTACAGTGGAGCCATTGGGTTTTCCGAGTAGCAACCAACAGGCATGACACGTGGCGTGCTACCATAGGTCAGCAATTAAAGCAGGCATGGGATCCTATTCCACCTTAATGAGAAAGGATTTGCACGCTTCCCAAGAAATTATGGTGACGTTAGCCTAGCCCGCGCTCGCCTGAAGGCAGCTACAAGCCTTGGTCCGCCCAAGTGGATCGATGAAGCATGCTCATGACTGAGCAACAAGCTTCAGAAGGTCGATCGGCGAGGATCGGGCCCATCCTGATCGGAGTCCATATAGTAATGAAGGTCGGTCGGGGGAGAATCTGTTCACACAAATGGTCCAGTCAATCGAACTATGGTCTTCTTCGACTAGACTTGAAGGGGAGGCTTGTGATACGATGATGATAAGGGGCCCCACCCTACTGCCACGGTGGACCCCGCCCTACTACCATGGTGAAGGTCAATGGAGGTAAAAGTCAAGACGGTCAACGGACGGATGGTCTTGGCCGGTCATATTTCGACCGTGGGTTAAGCACCGGCCCACCGTCTCCGACACTGAGTAATCAATTCGACGCTCAAGGGACGTGTAGAAGCCGAGCCGAGCCAAGCGGCCATCCTGCTCGGATAGATGGTGGACAACATGGGTCGAGGACTTTCAGCCGAGAGGCTCTCCCGCTCGGCGCGACAGTGGGCTTCCAACCGAGCGGTCACCCTGCTCGGCCCAGCAAATGGACGACACTTGGATGACACTTGGACCGAGCGGCTATCTTGCTCAGTGCGGCAGGGATAGCAGTCTTGGCCGAGCGGCCATGCCGCTCGGCCCAAACAACAGACACAGTGAAATGTCTTTCGACATCCTTTTGGGAGCTAGTGTCGTTGACAGGCGGCATGGTCAGACAGAGGATCGTACGACGGAAGCTTCCACTGTCACTTCATAGATATGCTCGCCCCGTTAAAGTACTGTGTCAAAGATACTTTACTGACATGTCTCTTCAAGGAAAGCTTGGGATAGTGTGCTTGCTTTAAGAAGCGTGCACACAATCTATAGGAGCCATATATAAAAGGGGGGGGGGGTCCAGGCATCAGTGGAGATATGCTTTAGGCGCTTGCTACTGTTACGCAACAGTTCTCGCTTCTTGCTTCTTTTTACTTCGTCGGAGACTGACTTGAGCGTCGGAGGGCCATCGCCTGGGAACCCTTCCTTGTCTCGGCACTGACGTTGCTTGCGTTGTAGGCGAGAGTGAAGTCCACCGGTGGTCAGTAGGATCACCACGCCCCCAACATCCATCTCTTCGATTTTCAGACAGGATCAGGAACTATTTTCAATCATCTCATAATTAGTACTAGGGCTAATACTAACATTAATACTAAAAGGGCTCACCCGAACTCATCTTCTGGCTTTCTTCTCAAGCAGTGTTCCTCTCCGGCTTCTTACCCCTCGAATCGCCGTGCATGTCCTTCTCGTTCGTCGATGTACTCTTCTGTAACACCTTGTCCTTCGGATGCACTGAGTCCGTCCTTTCCCATGTCATCCTTCTCACTAGTTGCGTCTTCCGCTCGACTTCTTGTGTTCTTAAGCTCCTACACACTTAAACACAAGGATCAAACACAGCAGGACCTAACTGACTTGGTTGACAACATCAAAACTACCTTGGGGGTACTTACAATCTCTCCCATTTTGATGTGCATCAACCCAAGTTCAAGTTAGAGATAAAAAAACAAAATGTAATAACATAAGTAGATTGCAAATAACAATTGCAATAACAATGAATTAAAGAATTTTGCAAATTAAGTATAAGGATAAAAATACTTAATTCTAAAAATATCCAAACTCCCCCTAAACTTGTATCTATTTCTCCTCCTTTAATCATATCAAAACTATAGGAAAAAATAAACAACTAGAAAAAAATTTGAAATAAATTTCTAGGGGTACTTGACAAGAATTATTAGTAAGCTAACATTTTGTACTGATAAAATTTTGAGCAAAAAATTGGACCAGAAAGTTAAAAAATGATTGATTTTATCGATAAGAATAAATCAGGTAAATTAAATATCTAGCATGCAAAAAAAATTTATTTAATTATCTAAATAAGATTTAGGAACCCAAAATAAATTATGTCCTATTGCATTAACCAAATATTTTTTGGAAATTAACTGTCTTTTCACTTTTATAATTTAATCCTTATAGTATATAAAATACTAATTACGCTTTTGATGATATTTGTAATTTTTTTCTAGAGCATGTAAAGAATTTGCGCATGAATTATCTTTTTTTAGTAATTCTATTTTATTTTTTAATTTATTATTTTTAAATTTCAATTTATCAAAGTCTTTCAAACCGCATGCATTTGTTAAAGTTAATTTTAACTTTATATTCTCTTTTCCTAGATCCATTATATTTTTAGAAAGTATTTTAATAAAATTGAAAGACTGTTTGGGAGATAGTGCACGTACCTCACTTATCATTATGATTTCATTGTCTGATACTCCCTCTTCATCGCTGCTTTCTTTCGAAGACTCTCCTCCTTCATCGATGCTTATCTCGGATGAGTTTTCTTTGTCTTTAGGTAGGTATTCGGCTATAAATATTGTTCCGACAATTTCCTCAGTCTCGAGTTCTTCAGATGATGACTCGGTGTCCATCTAGAAGTTAGATTCGACTTCTTTTGGTTCTTCATAGAGTTTCAAGAAGTTTTCCCAAAGTTCTTTTGTACTTTTGTAGTTGCCAATTCTGTCGAGTTCCTTAACCGGTAGTACGCTTATAAGGTGAAATTCAGTCTTACCGTTTGCTATAAATTCATTGCGCTATTTTCGGGTCTAGAGGTGTTCTTCGAGTTCTTCTCCATTCATGTTCTTTGGTACTTCAAACCCATATTTCATTATTAATAAAATATTAAAATCTATCTAAAAAAATACTTCCATTCGTCGCTTTCAAAACGTGAACTCCCCCTCAAACACTGGTGGATGGATGCTAGGTCCGACCATCATCTTTGTACTTTAGTTGGTGGCTAGTCCTTCTGAAACAGTTGGGCTCTGATACTAATTGTTGATGCAGCGGGGCTAGAAAGAGGAGGGTGAATTGCTTGTAAAATAAAAACAATCCCTTTCTTCTTCTTTTGACTTAGATTAGTAGCATAAGTTAATTAATAAAAAACAATTGACATAAAAAAATAACAACTTAAAAGAATAGGTAAAAGGCCAGAATTTACTTGGTTACAACCTAAATGGTTATTAATCTAAGGGAGATGAAAACTCACTAAAATTCTCCTTCATTGAAGGCAGAGAATCCTTTTACATGCATTAACAGCTCAGAAATGACTAGGAAAGTTAATACACAAGTTGTTGTTTAGTTGTACTTTCATTCCTAAGTCCAAGAGTCTTTTTATAACCCCTGAAAAATCTTATCCGAGACTGGAAGACGCCTCCAACAAGGTGAAAGGCGCCTCCAGTGAGGCAAGTGAAGATAATATTTTATCTTTACTAATGGTAAATTCTGCCCAGTCTAAGGCGCCTTCAAAGGATTGAAGGCACCTTCCATAGGTGGTTGAAGGTGCCTTCCCACAGCAAGGCGTGGAGGCGCCTCCAACCACATTGAGGGCGCCTCCAACAACTCCACAGCTATGTTAGAGTGTATACTAAAAGTCTAGCTTTTTGTAAATATTTATTTTGAAATAAAGAATCACATTGGTCAAATGTCTACATTTATATGCTAAGTGTAGTTGTTCAATTAATTGATATTGTAGATAACATGATGTGTGGTGTCACACACAGAAGATCATGTTATCAGTTTTTTATAAATTATAAATAGTAGCTCACGGCTAAGATGGATAGGAACAAACCATTGGAATAAGTCGTAGTGTAATTTGATATTAGTTTATCTTGACTATAAAATTACACTAGTACACTCTGAGTGTATTGAGCAGGACCATTTAAGGTAATTTCTTTTTATACTGATTGCATAAAAGAATAAAACCTTTGTTATTATGGAAGTGTGTGCTATTAATCCTGATATAATAATAAGCGCATATATTTAGTATTTATTTCTTTAATTTATCAGTGGGTGAGATTTAATTCGATAAATCAAGAGGCCCGATAAGTTGGGAAATAATATTACTTATAGTGTGTGTTGTTGATTATGGAAGGAAACTGTGTCCTAGCAATCTAGGTTGATGATGTCCCTAAGAGGAGCTCATAAGGATTGTCATGTAAACCCTGCAGGTGGACTTAGTCCGACATGACAATAAGGTTGAGTGGTACTACTCTTGGAGTTAGATATTAATTGAGTGAGTTGTCAGTAACTCATTTAATTAGTGGGCATTCGATATCTTAAACACATGGAGATTAACACACTCATGATAAGAAGGAGCCCATATAGTAATATGAGATTGATGCGGTAGTTCAATAATAATTCTTTAGTGGTATGAGTTATTATTGATGAACTCGAGTTTGGTGTTCGGGGCGAACATGGGAAGCTCAAGTTCATCGGGAGACCAAAACCAACTCCTTCTCTCGATCCCTGTCGTAGCCTCTTATTTATAAAGTCTTATATCCACCCAAACCCAACTTCTTACCCACCTTAAGGTGGCCGGCCAAGCCAAGCTTGGAGCCCAAGCTAGGGCCGGCCAAACCAAGGCTAGATGGGTTCAAGTGGTGGCCGACCCTAGCTTGGAGCCCAAGTAGGTGGCCAACCACAATAAAAATAAAAGGGAGTTTATTTTAAAATATTTCCTTATGTGGAAGCCATGATTTTAAAAGAGAGTTTTAAAAATTAAATCTTTCCTTTTATAGTTTCTACAAAGGATTAAGAGAAATGTTTGATATCTTTCCTTATTTATAGTTAAAAGGAATATTTTAATTTTTGGAGAAAGCTTTCCTTAATTGTAATCATCCACATGTTTTAAAAGAGAGATTTTAATTTATAAAAGTTTCCTTTTAAAACCAAACATGAATGGAATTTAAAAGAGAAATTTTTATTTTAAAAATTTTCGGAAACAAATAAGGAAGTTTTAATTTTGTGTTTAAAACTTTCCTTATTTGAGATCAATGAGGTGGTCGGCCACTAAAAGTTTAAAAGGAGGTTTTTAATTAAATTTTTCTTTTTTTGTCATTGGCAAGGAAAATAAGAAGTTTTAATTATGTTTAAAACTTTCCTTATTTGCCAAAACCAAGGATTATAAAAAAGAGGGAGGGGTTGCCCCATGACATAACACATCTATTATTCCTCTCCTCTCTTTTCCTTGGTGGTGGCCGACCCTCTTCTCTTGCTCATCCTCTTCTCTTCTTCCTTGGAGGCCGGCGGCATCACATCTCTTGGAGCTTTTGGTGGCTGGATCTTGTTTTAGGAAAGAGAGAAAGGAGGCTTTGTTTCCTAACATCCCTTAGAGCTTGGTGGTGGTGGACAACACTTGGAAGGAAGAAAAAGGATTGGGTGGATTCTCATCTCGGTAGATCGTCGCCCACAAGACGTCCGAGATAAGAAGAGGAATACGACAGAAAATCGTGAGGTCTATAAGTTACAAAAGGTATAACTAGTTTTGTTTCCGCATTATAACTAGTTCATCTTTTGTATGGATTTTGAAATACCAAACACAAGAGGCTAACGATTCTAGGTTTCGGATTTATGATTCGATTTTGTGTTTCTTTTGTTTTTCGATCTTGTGATTCGATTGTTCTTAATGGTTAAACCTAGAGTTACTGTAAGGAGATTAAATATTGAATTTCGTTGAAAGGCTTTGTCTAGGAAGTGGTGGATGATCCCATACCCAAGAAGGCCTAGTGCCTCGCCATGTTTAACCTGAAAGTCGATCTCTGAAATAAATATTTAATCAAATTTGTAACATGGGTGGATTTGGATTAATAATGTTAAGCATCGTTTGCGATCCAAGTCTAAACCTCTAAGAACAGATAAGTTGAATTTGGAATCAATAATGTTAAGTTCTGTTTGCGATTCCAAATTTAATTTCTAAAGAACATAATAAGTTGTTAGGAAAGGTTCGGGACTTGTACAAAATTTTTGTACGGGGAACTGGTACGATATTCCGAGTAGCAACCAACAAGCTCCTCATTTGCTCTTCCGTTGCTCCAATCATCTAGGTGATATCGTCCATCCGGAAATGTACTCACCCGGACCCATCTTTCAGCCTTCTCCTCGAGCAGCCTTCTTCCCTGACTTCTCATCTCTCGAACTGTCGCGCACATCCTTCTCGTCCGCCGGTGTACTCTTCCGTAGTACTTCATTCTTCGGATGCACTAAGCCCGTCGACTCCCTTCCCATGCCATCATTCTCACTAGCTGCGTCTTTCGCTCAACTTCTTGTATTCCTAAGCTTCTGCACACTTAGATACAAGGATCAAATACAACAGGACCTAACTAAATTTAGTTGACCACATCAAAACTATCCTGTGGTACTTACAATTATCATAACCATCTGATCCTGTCCGAGCGCTGAGTCGATGGACGCTGGGGACGTGGTGCTCTCCGCTGTCTTCAACTGGCTGAACAAATCTCCAGCGAACCTGCAAGGAAGTCGAGCCGGGAAGGGGTTCCCGGCGACGACCCTCCGACGCTCAAGTCAGGCAAGAGGAAAACGATGAAGTGGCTCCAAAGATCAGGGATCGCGTCTCTCCGGCGAAGTCTGAGGGCTCTTATATAGAGTTGAGGGGAGGCTTATGCACACCTACCGAGGCGTACACGTGTCCTTTACCATACCTTAGTATGGGCTTACCAGAGGAGCATGTCTGACACCATACTGCTACAGTCCGAGCACCTCTCTGATGGGACGGCAGAACCTTCCGTCATAGGATTCTGCGTATGGCTTGGTCGTCGAACATGCCTGTTGTCAGAAGATGTTCCCCAATGTCCCCTTGTCCTTGTCTCATTTTTCCCCGCGCTGAGCGTCCAGCCGCTCGACAGGCACATCACTTCCGACCTGGAGTAGGTGTTGGCCCGACCGGGGAGATTCCCGGTCGCGTGCTCGGCTGACATTGTTCCTGCCCGTGTTGCTCTATGCCTCGGCCGAGTGGACTACCCGCTCGGCCCGGCGACCCTTTTCACCACGAGCGTCGGAAACTTGACTCCCCGTCGGGTTGTCTTTGATTCCGCTCGGACCCGTTCGGCCGGTCGACCCAACCCTTCTCCGATCGGCCGGACCTCATGCTGACCCTTTTGACTTTTGACCTCTAAGTGTCATTGGCTCCCCTCAAAGGGGGTCCCCCGTCCTCACCACCGGATCACTCGCCTCCCCTTCAAGTCTAGTCGAAGGAGGCGATTAGTCCGACTGACTGGACCGCCAGTTACGTCGAGCGACGTCTCTGTGAAACTATCCTCCGCTCGACCCCCACGGGGGTAGCTATGGCGTCAGTCAACGCCAACATTCCTCGGATCTCTTCGAAATTTGCGCTAATCTTCGACATTAAGGCCGGGCATGCGCTCTGTACCTTGTGAAGGCGCTCATTAAATGCACTCCAGTGGTCGAATGCCACATGGCACTGCTGCCGTCATCGTAAGGCGGCGGCGTCGCGGGTGACGAGACCGAGGCGGTTTGAAATGGACGGCCCAATAGAGTCCTTGGTTTTTGCGACCTGCATCCGACGGCTAAGGCCGTTCGGGCCCAACCCTATAAAGCTTTTGCCTTCTTCCTCCGCCGCATTCCTGCTTTCGCGTGCCCAGAAGTTTTCCCTGTCGTTCCTGCTCCAGTGATCCTGCTGCTGCTTCTTCTGGCGACCTCTCGCATTCTTCCTTCGATCTTCGTCTACTTCCGTAAGGTCCTTCTGCCATCTTCTTTTCATTTCTTGTTTTTCCTCGTGCTTTCTTCTTCTCTTCGCATTCTCGTCTCCTGGTTACGATTCGTTCCCCTCTCTTAAGCTTTTTGCCCTTTCGTCCATCTCTTGCTCCTTTTCCCGCTCGGCTTATGGCCAGCTCTTCTCAACCTCAAGACCCAGCCCTCGGCCCGTGGTATACCACCATGGAGTCGCGCTTCGATCGGAGCAACGCCGAGATTCTGATGGACAATTTTGACATCCCCTCTGACTGTGAACTTATCTTACCCTCCCCTTCCGCTCGGTCACACAAACCGTCGCGCGGAGCTATCTGTTTTTTCCGCGACCAGTTCATAGCCGGTATGCGCTTTCCACTCCATCCCTTTATCGTAGAAGTCTGTAATTTTTTCGTTATTCCGCTCGGAAGCTTAGTCCCTAACACCTTCCGCCTTCTATGTGGCGTTGTTGTCTTGTTCAGAATCCACAACATTCCCCTCCGACCAGAGGTCTTTTACTATTTTTATTATCCTAAACAGTCCGAGCTGGGTATTTACATGTTCCAGGCTCGGCTTGGTTTAGTCTTCTTTAATAAACTGCCCTCTTCCAATAAACATTGGAAAGAGTACTACTTCTATCTTCGTCTTCCCGAACGGGCCCCTTTCCGAACCCAGTGGCAGGTCGGACCGCCAACCTCCCCTGAGCTAAAGAGGTTCAAGACCCGACCGGACTATCTTCACGCTGCCAACATGCTAGCCGGTCTGAAGTTCGACATCAACAAGTTCTTACCTGAAGGGGTGATGTACATATTTGGCCTGAGTCCGATCCGGACTCCCCTCCCGAGCAGCTTCGGTAAGAATTTTACTTGTGCATTCGCTTTGATTGCTAACTGATTTTCTCCTTTTTCCTTTGCAGCCGACATTGTCATGGAGTCCGTGATGGCCGGGATTTTGAAGAGGAAAGCGGCGGCGCTCGAGGCCGCAGCTGCCAAGGAGATGGAGTTGCTTGGCATTGAGCCGGTCGGCTCACACGAAGGGGAGAGCGCGACCCACGAGGAGTCGGCCGCTCAAGCCTCTCCCCGGGTCAGTGGAGGCGCCACCCGAGGGACCAACCGTCCAGGAGGAAGGCTCCGCTCAGGAGGAAGAGCGCCCTCTCCGACAAAAGAGGCGCCGAACGGAGACACCACTTCGATCGGCCACTTCCGCGGTCCAGCCGTCCGAACGGACCACCGCCGATTCTCGCGGCAAAGCCCCAGCGGTTGAGGCGATCTCGTCCGATCGGACCCCATCCCAACTGGACGCGTCCGCGGACCCCCTCGAGGCCATACCTGTCAGCGCCCTTCCGCCCTCTCCCCGCCGAGTCCAACGCTCGGCCATTTTGTCCCAGTTTTCTGCACCGGCCTCTGATCCTTCCCCAGCTTCCACTCAGACGACTCCCGGTCGGCGCCGTACCATCAGGGTCATCCTGCATTTCCCCACCGAAGAGTTGATGCCCGAGTCCGACCGGCCAACCGCGCCTGAGCACATGATCACCATGAAGGGGCCCCTAGTCGAGATGTGGGCCGACGCTCGGGCACGTGTCGCGATGATTCCACTCGGCAATCTGGCCAACAGTCATATGCAGCAGGCCATTGGGGTAACTATGTTTTTTTTGGAGTCTTCTACGCGCTTTCTCCGATCGGCTATTAATGATTTTATTTATATCAGAGATGGGTAGAGGAGATCGCTGTCTCCAATCGTCTGGCCATGGTGGACGAAGAGTTAAAGAGGCTAAGGAGTTTGGGCGGTGCGCCCTCCCAGGGTCCTTCATACGCCGAGCTGCAGAAAGAGCTTAAGAAGACCCAAGATCTGTTGGCGGCTGAGCAAAAGAAGATGGCCGCCCAGGCCCATACTATGGCTGAACTCGAACGACTGGTCAAGTCACTTGACCGGAAAGTAAGCCTAGCCACCGATCGGCAAAAGACGGCCATCGCCGATCTGGAGAAGAAAAATATCGAGGCGCGGGGCCTGGAGCAACGGGTCAAAGAGCTGATGGAGCAGCTGGATGGCGAGAAGGCGAGCCACTCGGATGAAGCCATCAAATATAAGGACGAGCTGAAGAAATTACAGGAGGCTCTTGAAGCTTCCCAAGCTACCTTCAAGGAGTACCAGGAGGCTGAGCCCGGCCGAGTCGCAGCCCTGAGGCTAAAGCACATCCGCTCGACCGAATTTTCAAAAAAAGTGTGCGAGCGGATGTATACTGCCTTTGAGCTTGCCATCACTGCCACGACAGACTATCTGAAGTCCAAGGGTCAGCTCCCTGACTCCGCCAGCATCCCGGCCCAAGACTATGCGGCGCTCCTTAGCACCATCCCTAAGGACCTTTATGATTTTCTGGAATAGAAGTCTTTATGTAATTCGGCCATTCGGCCAAAAACTTCCCTTTTTGTAATTCGGCTGCTCGGCCTTGATTCCTCTAATTTCAATGAAAAATTTATCTGTGTTGTGCAACTTCGTTTTTACTTTGCATGCTTGTGGGCGATTGGTCGGGGCCTATGATACACAACTCGGCCAACTAGGCCTCCCGAGCGGGCGTAGGTGGCATATGACTTGTCACTACTTTTCCTTGCCGCTTCTCTTCAAGCGTCTTTCGTTCCGGCCGAGGGGTTTATAGTCGCCGGTCCGACTCTCGATATTTAACGTCGGAGCTCGACGGTCTTTCGGCTGGAGGGTTTATAGTCGCCGGTCCGACTCTCGATATTTAACGTCGAAGCTCGACGGTCTTCCGGCCGAAGGGTTTATAGTCGCCAGTCCGACTCTCGATATTTAACGTCGGAGCTCGATGGTCTTCCGGCCGGAGGGTTTATAGTCGCCGGTCCGACTCTCGATATTTAACATCGGAGATCGACGGTCTTCCGGCCGGAGGGTTTATAGTCGCCGGTCCGACTCTCGATATTTAACGTCGGAGCTCGACGGTCTTTCGGCCGGAGGGTTTATAGTCACCGGTCCGACTCTCGATATTTAACGTCGGAGCTCGACGGTCTTCCGGCCGGAGGGTTTATAGTCGCCGGTCCGACTCTCGATATTTAACGTCGGAGCTCGACGGTCTTCCGGCAGGAGGGTCTTCCCACAGACGACGCCAATTTGATCATGTCCGAGCGCTGAGTCGATGGACACTGGGACGTGGTGCTCTCCGTTGTCTTCGACTGGCTGAACGAATCTCCGACGAACCTGCAAGGAAGTCGAGCCGGGAAGGGGTTCCCGGCGACGACCCTCCGACGCTCAAGTTAGGCAAGAGGATAACGATGAAGTGGCTCCAAAGATCAGGGATCACGTCTCTCCGGCGAAGTCTGAGGGCTCTTATATAGAGCTGTGGGGAGGCTTATGCACACCTACCGAAGCGTACATGTGTCATTTACCATACCTTAGTATGGGCTTACCAGAGGAGCATGTCTGACACCATACTGCTACAGTCCGAGCACCTCTCTGATGGGACGGCAAAACCTTCCATCTTAAAATTCTGTGTATGGCTTGGTCGTCGAACATGTCTGTTGTCAGAAGATGTTCCCCAATGTCCCCTTGTCCTTGTCTCCTTTTTCCCCGCGCTGAGCGTCCAGCTGCTTGACAGGCACATCACTTCCAACCTGGCGTAGGTGTTGGCCCGACCGTGGAGATTCCCAGTCACGTGCTTGGCTGACATTGTTCCTGCCGTGTTGCTCTATGCCTCGGCCGAGCGGACTACCCGCTCGGCCTGGTGACCCTTTTCACCATGAGCGTCGGAAACTCGACTCCCCGTCGGGTTGTCTTTGATTCCGCTCGGACCCGTTCGGCCGGTCGACCCAACCCTTCTCCGATCGGTCGGACCTCATGCTGACTCTTTTGACTTTTGACCTCTACGTGTCATTGGCTCCCCTCAATGGGGGTCCCCCGTCCTCACCGCCGGATTACCATCTTTTCTAAATTCTTCTAGAAATAAAATAATTCTTTATAAACATTTGATAGCAATATCAATATCCATATCTTCATATTGAAGAAATTTTCTCACTGTTTTGATAGCATGCAACAACTTGTATCAAATTACCACACCAAGCAAAATTCAAACCTTCTAGCTACTGGAAAATGATTCTATTAGCATAACTTCTTTCATCACTTTTTAAGAATTGAAAAGGGGGAAGAAAAGAAAAAAAAGGGTCTCAATCGGTTTACGAGAAAGATTGGAGTGTGAAGGATTATATTAAACCAATTTACACTATAATTGAATTTTTTTTTCCAAAAGTATGGACCCTCCAAGAAAATGGGTCTAAGTCAAATAACTCTTTTTTCTCCAAATAGTAACAGCCTTGACAGTCCAACAAGGGGGCTATTTCTGCTATTCAGGCTGCGGTAATGCTGAGTTCATGGTTTGATCCAAAATTGCGTTGTAAAGCTGCTGCATATGACTTCTTCAAGCCACGAAGTAGCATGAAGGCGTGGGCAACAGTTGTATGGAAGTCTTACATTATGTCGAAGCACCAGTTCATCATGTGACAGCTCATAAATGGCAAAGTGTACACTAAGGATAGATTGTTGTATGTAGACTGCAAAACCTGTCTACTGTGCCAGAGGGCGGACGAGACAACTGACCACCTTTTCTTCCTGTGTTTCATCATTAACCTCTATGGGACAGAGCTCAAAGTTAACTATACATTGGGCACAACTTTAGGACAATGACAACCTTGTTGGAGATGTTCCAATAGTGATATCATGGAGAGAGCATGCTCAAGAAAAGCTCATCACATAAAAGTACTTTGTATAATCTATTTGATTTAGCAAATCCAAAATCAATGTCAATATAAACGGAATGTGCCAAAGATCAATGGTAACATAAGTTGGAATCCGCTAGTCTCACCATCATATATGAGGAGATAAATCGGGAAGCCATAGTTGGCTAGTGTAGGGAGGGCTTTTTTTGTTGGATCGAAAAGAATTTAGATATCTCCACAATGACATGATATTGTCCACTTTAGGCCTAAGCCCTCATGGTTTTGCTCTTGGGCTCTACCCAAAAGGTCTCATACCAATAGAGATATCTTTCTCTTATAAATCCATGATCTTTCCCATGTATTTTTAATATGGGACTATGTTTGCAACCTTGCAACCCCAACAATCCCCCCCCTTCAAACAAAGGACCACAAGCTCCCTAACGTCTGATCTTCAACCCACTAGGACTTCCTGCCCCTCGGCCCACCCGACCTATTAGGACTTCCTTGCCTAGCCGCAACTAGGACTTCTTGCCCCTCAGTCAACCCGACCTACTAGGACTTCCTGCCTAGTGTCTGGTTCTCTTGATCCGGACACGGGAGCCCCCACTTCTTTGTTCGAGGTCAATATTCCACCCACATGGTCGATTGGACCATGGCTCTTGTGCACAGTCGGTGGTTAGTCCTTCTGGCAGTCCAGGCTCTGATACCAATTGTTGGATCGAAAAGAATTTAGATATCTCCACAATAGCATGATATTATCCACTTTGGGCCTAAGCCCTCATGGTTTTGCTCTTGGGCTCTACCCAAAAGGTCTCATACCAATGGAGATATCTTTCTCTTATAAATCCATGATCTTTCCTATATATTTTCAATGTGGGACTATGTTTACAACCTTGCAACCCCAACATTTTTTTCTCAACTTTACTGAGATCCGAACCCTTGTCCTATGGTAGCGACTCTTATTATATTTAAGAGGTGTCCTAAGGCAATCACCTTAGATATTGTATCTTTTATTAGATAAATGAAATTCACTATTTGAGTGCATATTTCCTATATGTATAATTGAATCTTAAACTCATTTATTGAATATTCACAATGCGATTCATAACATGAGAGAACTTGTGATTTGATACAACTAATGAACATCTCCATAGAGTTGTGGACCTGGGATAATTGGGTATAAATCGAAATATTCGAAGGTGGTTGGATAATCCATAAAGAATTCACCACTCCTTGCGAGGAGATGTGTACTCTATGACTATTTATCAGGATTGTTACTCAAAGTCTTTGACTAAAACATTACATATTAAGACATTATACTCTTGGATATATGTACGAGTAATTTGAATCCGTAAGATGAAAAAGTATTATTTAGGCTATGTGTGACATAGTCATCTTAATGAGGACTGACACATAGATTATATTCTGAACTAAGTGGGTATAAGATGAGTAAAAAGAACGAGGCACGACTAAATGTAGTTGCTAAAAGGTTCAAAAGTGATTATGGAATCAGCTGTTTGATTTTTCAGTCAATTGAAGATCATGATATACTACTAGGTGCCACATTTATGATCAATCTATAATTAATGGCTAATTATGGACAACCAACTTAACCGAGAACTTATTGGGTCACACGTATTACGAGTTTATCCAAAAGACTTAAAATAAATTTGAGAATTGGATTCCTAGATTAAAAGAGATTAAGTCTGATTAGACCAATCGAAGAGAAAATTGGAATGAGTTTGGCATACTAGAAGTACGGATGGATCATGCCTATTGTAAATGATATGGATTTATTATGGTTTGATAATAAATCAAAAGGATTTAATTTAATTATGAACCAAAATTATTTAATTTTGAATCAAAATTAATCTTAATATTATTTGATAGGATTTACTTTCCTTATTAAGTTTGGGAGATGACTTATTCTTCAAATTAGATATTAGATAGAGGTGTATAAATAGGATTTGATGGGAGCAAAGTACAAAAAAAATTGTGTAAACTGTTTTAAGAATTGGGTTTTTAAGAATTTTTCTTAAAAAATTGTTTTAAGAAAAAAAATGTTTTATGTAGAGGTGTATTAATAGGATTTGATCGGGTTTAGTTTGCTTATTGAGTTTGGCGTAACAGAGACCTGCCGCCGCCCACGGCCCACAGCCCACAGCCCACAGCCCACGTTTGCGTGGACAAGCAACTCAAGCAATTCACGTTGCTATGGATGAGTTGCAGCCGTTCATGTTGTTGTGTGTAACGTGAACAGCCGGTTGCTGTTGAGGATGAGTTGCATGGACTTGTGTTGCTTACATTGCTTGGTGTCACTATCCAATTGGAATGTGAGCAGCGAAGCAACTCACGTTGCTCTGTATTGTTGACCAATAGGAACGTGATGATGTCCACGTTTGTCAACGTGAACACCAACCAAGTTCGGGTTCCGGCCAATTTTCCTGGCCGTCTAAGGGGTTGTTCCGGCGATTTAGTTTATCATCCAACAACTCTATTCGGTATTAGTCAACTTAATCCTACTCCGCAAGCCGAATGTGCCAAGAGGATATTTAGAAACGTTCATGTCTTTCATTTGGTTTTAGCCCTCCTCGTATTAGGGAAAAAACAAGAAAGAAAGGAAAAAAAAAAAAAAAAAACGAGCGAGAGAGAGAGGCGGCGTCGGCGATGGAAGGGATAGGCCACCGGACGCTCCAGGTGAACGGCATCGAGATGCACATCGCCGAGAAGGGAGAAGGTCCCGTCGTCATCCTCCTCCACGGCTTCCCCGAGCTTTGGTACTCCTGGCGCCACCAGATCATCTCCCTCGCAGCACGCGGATATCGCGCCATCGCCCCCGATCTCCGCGGCTACGGAGACACCGACGCCCCTTCTTCCACCTCCGCCTACACCGTCCTCCACATCGTCGGCGACATAGTCGCGCTCATCGACGCCCTCGCCCAGGACCAAGTATTTCGCTTTCCGAAAAATCTTTCCGATGTATAGGAACTATGCATGATGGTGAAGACTGGTCGGCGCTTATGTGCAGGTGTTCGTGGTGGGGCACGACTGGGGTGCGAATGTCGCCTGGTGGTTGTGCGTATTGCGGCCGGAAAAGGTGAAGGCGCTGGTGAACCTCAGCGTGGTCTACAGCCTGCGCGATCCCAAACAGAGGACAGTCGATGCGATCAGAGGTATTTTTGGGGAGGATCTCTACATTTGTCGATTCCAGGTAGCTATTTAGTGAATTGAGCTGCTAATCTATGATTGATGATTAATTGAGAGGTTCCCAATAATTGTTGAATACACCACTAGGTGCTTGATGAAATTGTTGACGCGTTAACAATTAGTGGTAATAATTTTAGTAGGAAAATAAAATAAAAATTGCATGCACATACAATAATTTCGTGGAAGAGTCGATGAGATGATAGGATATAAAATAATTTACCTGAATCTGGTCTCCTTAGCAATGTTGAACTTTCTGCCCTGGTTTATAGGATATGTGATTGTTCAGATATGAGAGTGATGAAGATGGATGAACCAAAGAACTTTAAATATTTTGGAACTATTACTCAACAACAAGAACATATTGGTGAAGACATCATTAATAGTATAAGACATAGATGGTTTAAATGGAGAGAGCTTCTAGAGTTTTGTGTGATTTTCATGTCCTTTAGGTAACAAGGATTATTATAAGATTGGTACAATCTTTTATGTATTAGTAAACAACACTCAAAAACAATTAAGGAAGTGGAGATGAGAATGTCAAGATGGTGGATATGCAGTTAATCAAAATGTATATTAAAAAAACTAATATTTGCGAACAATTTTGTATAGCTTCAATAGTTGATAAAATAGGTGTTTTCCTTTATTTATTTATTTATTTTTTTGCTTCTTGGTGTGCAACTTTCCTCTTTGTGAGTTCATGTTCAACTTTGCACAATGTCAACTAACCTACCCACAAATAAATGACGTGACAATTGCTTGGTGTGTAATATATTCAATTGAGAAAAAAGATGCAACCAATCTTGCGATAAGACATCCTATCTCAATTATATTTAGACCAGCTATATGGATCTTATTCTTCCGTCAAGCTCTATGCATTACTATATCACTAGTTACATGCAAACCTTGTAAACCATTTCAAACATTAGAAAACCCCATGAGCAACATTGCTCTCAGATATGCAGTGAACAAGCATAAAACATATGGTCTAGTTGGTTCTGTGTCTTCTGGTTGTGCATCCATTGAGTTCGTGGTGGGACAATTATGTCATAATCAATTGCAAAAAAAAGTCAGCGGTGGCTTAGCTTCCAAATCCATCCCAGTTGCTGCTGCATATGGTTGTTTGGGAATCATCTCTTGTACATAAGTTTTAGTAAGCTATTGTTTTGTCAAATACCATCTCATTAATCTGCGGTCGAGATACATGGCAATATGACTATTCTCAGAAGAATGATAATGCTATTTCTTAATTTTTCATATAGCAAAAACATGAATTAGTCTTTTTCATGAATACCTTTTGTGACATCATGACCCTATGAATTGTTTAGGAACATGGAACAATAGAGGCTGAATTTGCGCAGATTGGTACTGCCACGATTCTGAAAAAGTTCTTGACCTACCGCAGTCCGGCAGCCATAATGGTACCTAAGGAGAAAGGATTTGAAGGTTCCCTTGAAACCCCAATCAGCTTGCCTTCATGGCTCACAGAAGAAGATATAAACTACTTCGCTAGTAAATTCGAAAAGTCAGGATTTACCGGAGGATTGAACTATTATCGGTGCATGAACTTGTAAGTTTCTTTAGATAGTTTTACCCAAAACAGTGGTGGCTTGTACCCATCAACAAAATTTGCAGATTGGGGTTAATTTTTTTTTTATTATTTGATAATTTCTACGTTTATTAAAATGCAGGAGTTGGGAACTGACTGCACCTTGGGTTGGGGTCCAAGTAAATGTGCCTACCAAATTCATTGTGGGTGATCTTGACCTAGCATATCATTCTCCAGGCATCCAAGACTACATACACAAAGGTGGATTCAAAAATGCTGTTCCGTTGCTCGAAGACATCGTGGTGTTGGAAGGGGTTGGGCACTTCATCAACCAGGAGAAGCCCCATGACATATCTGACCTCATATATGATTTCATTAGCAAGTTTTAAAAGTTCACTCCTATTAGATGTTGTATAAGATCCAGATTAGAGGATAATGCTGGGATATCTATCCAATGTTGATATTAATAGCTTATGGACAATTGGACATATACCATAACTTTCATGAAAATTAGTAACATGCGAATATGTCTTTGGTTGCTGGTAGATTGTTCTATGCAAAACTATTCAATTGCTTTTATCCTTAGTAACCCTTAATAGAATCTGATTCAGCGTGGCTGAGACATCTAAGTCCGAGGTATAGTCAAGTATAGTTGAGTTGACTATTGCAGGACAGAACTTACTACAATGGCCGATGGGCAGAGTTGATTTTAGATAATGTTTCTCAATTTATCTTCTCATAAACCGATCACGTGGAGCCTCTGGGATGGTGAATTTCACCTGTTTTACTCCTCACCTGAGGCCCTTGCGCAGTCGAATATTATATCAGTCCAGCTACTTTTGCTATACGATACCCTTCGACAGAAGGATCAAAACTAGGGGAAATTTTAGGGGGTGCTTGGTTGGATGGTATGGGAAATGGGGAATGGGAAAGGAATGAAATATTGGTGCTTGGTTTGGGTAATTAATGGTGGGTCCCATGGGTTCATTCCTCCAAACATGGGAATGAGCCATTACATACCATTTTGGGGGGTATGGAAACCTTTCCATTCCCATTCTTGACTTCTATCATACTCTTTCATATTCCCATTCCCCTCTAGGGACCAAGCACCCCCTTAAACTGTCCTGGGAACTTTCACTTCTTTGAAATTACATTCGCCAGTTTGTGACATTTACACTTTCGAGGGTTTACACTTTCGAGGGACTGCGTGAAGTGGAGGACGATCCATGGATCAGCAGATGTCGACGGCCGCAGCCGGCGAGTTGAACTGGTCCTGTTCCAAGATCTGCATGGGCTTATGGAACGAGACGATGTGGCTTCGCCGTAGGCCGGCGTCGGCGAGGCGGATGTCCTCCATCCGCATGTCCCGCAGCCGCTGCGCGTACCAGGGCCCCCGCAACAGACCCCACACCACTCCGACCCCGCCGGGCTTCAGCACCCGCACCAGCTCCGCCAGCGCCACCCCTTCCTCCGCCTTCTTCAGCCTGCTCGCCGACACCACCAGGTCGAAGTACCCGTCGGCAAAAGGCAGCCTCCGGGCGTCCCCCTCCCGGCACGTCACGTGCTCCCGCACCCCCTCGTCCCCCGCCCGCCGCAGCACCGCCACCGCCGTCTCCCGCCGCCGGTCCACCCCCACCACCCGCCCCCCGGAGCCCTCCTTCTTCATCTGCCTCGCCACGGCGCTGAGGAGCGTGCCCCCGCTGGCGCCGCACCCGACGTCGAGAGCGGTGCGCACCGCCGACCAGTCCGGGACGGCGGCCACCATCCGCCGGGCGGTCCGCTCGGCCAGGGAGGAACGGACGGCCGCGGCGGCGGAGCGGAGGAGGCAGAGCGCGGCGAGTGCGGCGAGGGAGCCAGAGAGAGCGCCGAGGAGGCGGAGGGTGAGGGAAGACGGGAAGTGGAGCAGGAATAGCAGAGCAACCGCGGACAAGAGCACGGCGTGGAAGGCCAGGTGCGCCACCGTCTGCCACTCGTCGGCGGTGTGATTCTGCCTGGAATCTGAGCTCCCAAGCTTCTCCATTCCGCAATTTGATCAGTCACAGATCCATTCTGGTGGTTACTGACGACTCTGGGAAAGGTGCAACAGCCCGTCCAATCTTAAATGCCAATTCCTTCAAAAGTTCGGCAGCCGAAGTCGCGCAAGTCAAAAGCTAGCCGCGTCTTCATATCGCAAGTGCTTGTGGACTCCATCTGGTGCGCTTCTTTTTCTCGGAAAAAAAAAACCCCCCTCCGCAAATCTAAAGAGAGAGGATAGGAAAGTTGAGGCCGAGTTTGACGGTCTAATTTGGACATTCTTCATTCTTTCACCTCTGTTCCTTCGTTTTTGAGGGGAAACGAGCTTTTGTGTGCATGAATTCCTTCGTACACAAGACGACTCTCTGTCCCTTTCTCTCCATTAAGTAACCCGCCCTTTTCTCTGTTCATAATTCACTACGCTCAACCAACTTAATCAGGGACCGCGAATAAATATCTCGATTGGGCCACCATCGATGAAGCATTGCAAGTTCGGGTTCCTCCTACCTAACCTTTAGCTTGTGTATGGCTGAGTTCATACCAACTTAACAAGGGACCATAGGTTTTAATTATAAGGGTAGCGATACGTCCAAAATCTGTCATCTCATTGGATGCCGATAATATAACTTCCTGCAGCTGGACACATACTGATCGACCTCCACCGTCAATGATGAATTGAGGATGCTCTTACTGAATGTGATCGGACAGTAAAAGCAAAGTGCGTAGAAATTTGAGAGTTCGGATAAAATAAAAGATTTTCAAAATCTCAAACTGTTTGTCATTGGTTTTAGTTACTTGATCGTAATGCAGGTCAAGGTTCAAAATACGGAGGGTCCGCCAACAACGTTCAATCTGAATAGATGAGTTCAACTGTTCAAGCTAAGTTAGAAGCTCGAGTATCAAATTGCAAAGGGAATCCAACCGAGCGGCTGTTCCTTGAATGGATGAGTCAGAGTGCCACTGGGAATCTCACTCTACCTACGTGCTGATGGGCCCCATGGGTATCGGACTAACAACGATGGAAAAGTTTGACTATGTGAACCCTATTCTAAAATGACAATTATTGGTCTCTATCAACTATAAGCGGGGATAGCATTTTTTTTTTTGAAAAAATTATGAAATTAAAAAAAAAAAAGTTTGAATGCAGAGGTGAAATTTGAGGTTTTTATTTTAAGACTAGTAGTAAAATTTTTAAGTTGTTTTTCTTTTAAAATTAGGGCATCTTTAAGATTGTTTAGAGGTTTGTAAAATGACAAAAAAAGTTGAAAAAAAAAAATTTGAATCATGGTGGATGTGAGATTTGAAGTTTTTATTTCAAGGATAGTAGTAAAATTTTAAATCTTTTTTCTCTCGGAATTGATAATGTGAGCGGACCATTCGAAATAAATATGTGTAATTCGATAATATAGGATCTAAAAAAAATAAAAAACATAGTAAATTTTTATGTTGTTGTATGATATTGATGTGGCATTAAAATCATAAAAAAAAAATCATTTAGAAATGTAATAATAGGAGATACCAAATAAAATCATTTACTAATAAATTATAGATAAAAATATATGATTTAATAATATAGAGTTCATATAATAAATTATAGGGAGAAGTTTTTTTTTTTTTTTTTTTAAGATGCATAGTGGATCACAATTGCTCTCATTTAGAGCGCTAACAGAATACCCTTACAACAGCGATCGGATTTCCTAAACTATAGGAGGAAAGTTAAGTGGCCACGTAGCACGTTTTTCCCATCCTACCGCTCTCGTAGAAATAAATCGTTGTCCAAATTTACACCCACTCTTGTGGAACCATCAGAACCTGGTCCATACATAAGAGCACGAATCCTTTATCCGTAAATTGTATCAATTAATTCATTTTGATAAATTATAATCCACCAATCTTATAATCTACGTTTAGTATGGTGTAATTTATATTATAATATAATTACGATTATATTACGTTGATTATTTTATTTGATTTAATTTTAAATTTGTAATGTAATATAATATATTACAAAAAAGTGGTGAAATTTTATAATTTGGATTACAAAATAAATATTATGTAATCCGATTACATTACGATATCATCGTTTAATCAAAATTTAAATGTCGAATATACCCCTAGTCTACTACGGTCGCCGCCCACGGCTACCCACTGCTGTCGACCGCCACCGTCAGTTGTCGGTTGTTGCCGCCAGCGATCGTCATCGCCGTCAGCCACCGCCGCCACCCGCGGCAGTAGTCGTCATCGTCGTCGCCGGTTGTCGACGGTCGGCAGCGGCTGACGGAGGAGGCCAACGGCGACGGCCGCTAGTTGCTGCAAGCTCCGACAGAAGTACAACGACCGTCGGTAGAGGTCATAGGATATTTTTATCATTTTATAATAATACGAATTACATTCCTTATAAAAAATAATGGACACCAAACAAAATAATATAATCATCCTTATAATTAAAGATTACATACATTACCAAACGTAGTAATGTAATCAAGATTACATTATATTATATTACAAGCTAAATTACATTACACTCAACCAAACGTAGCCAGTCCATAATTTACGGATCAGTGGATCCTGCCTGCATTTATAATCCACCAATCAATAATACAGTGGATCAATCTCTGGTCCATAATTTACGGACCAGAGGATCCTACCTGCATACATATGGAGGAAGATAAATCAACTCAATCTGGACACATTAACATGCATTGGGATATTTTACATCCACTTTAGTATGAGTCTAGATTCTTTTGTCCATAATATATGATTTCTTTTGGTCTCTTTCGTAATTTATATCAGATCACAATCAGAATCCGATCAAAATAAATTGCGATCTCTCCTGAATTCACCTTTTCACCTAGGTTGTAATTTTAGGTCGAGGCAGGTAGCTGGAGACCGTCGATGGTAGACAAGCCACCCCTTGTTCAGTATCATATAGTTAATCCACCTCCGACGGCCTCTGATCATCTGTCTCGATTCAAAATTATAATCTAGTTAGATGAATCAGGAAGATCAATGATGATCCGACATCTAAATTATAAAATGAATCAAAAAGTACTCAGGGATTGCGGACCGATCTAAGCTCCTCTAGTATCCACTGTCAGTGTGAACTGATGAAACTGGAGTGCCTACCCTATGCCACCCTTCAGCGTTTGGGGCAGAATACGTGGGGATATGGGTAATCCAAACAGCATCCACTCTCCAGCGACTTCGGTTATAAAACGCAATCTCGATGTCCAGATGGCGTTCCATCCTCGCCATCGCCGCTCGCCTGCGCTTAGTAATGATCTCCGCCTCAGCCGTCTCCACTGCCACCACTTCCTCTCTGCTCCGACTTCCTTCCCTCCCGCTAAGATTCTGCATCTGCCTTCCTCGCTCCGGCTGCGGGCGACGCCCCATCGCCGCCTTTGTGGCCCTCGCAATGGCCGGGTCCTCGAGCTCCGCCGAGTCCCATCGGCACACTAACCGCCTTGCGTCCGAGCACAGCCCATACCTTCTCCAGCACGCCCACAATCCGGTATTTCCCATCGCTACTATCGCTTACCCATGAATAATTTTGCGCCTTTTGGTGTTTTATCTTCTGGTCTTTCGATTAGATCCCCTCTTCCGTCCGACGAGCCTGTTGCGATAAACGGAAGAATTTGATTGATCTTTGTATTAAAACCTTCGTTGTTTGCTGTATCAATAGAGCTGGCGTCCTTAATTGCTAAAATGAGAAATTAGACCCTCCCTCCCTACCGCTCTCAAGTCGAGAACCCTTTGATAATGATTGAAGCCTCTGCCATCCACGAAATAAACCTGTCTCCTCCTCGTGTTGATTGTTCCATTCGCTACAAAGTCCTAGGCTGACAGTAGGATAGCAATTATCCTATAGGCTAGCGAGAAAGGAGATTTGAGGAGACAACAAGAAAAGAAACCGAGGAAACAAAGAGAAATCCGTCATTTACCAAAAAAGGAAACTTTATTCAATATCAAGGATCAATCCTCAAGCAACTAAACAGGTTGTTTATATAAACTCCAGACCCTAAGACCCAAATAAGGAAAGAAACCCTAATATATAACCTCAATTCCCATCTTATAAAGAAAGGAAAGAGTTTATGCTAGATAAGGAAAAAATGTAATAAAAATCCTAGCAGAAAGATTTTACCAAAACAGGATGCTTAATCCTAACCCATAAATGCCAGGCATGCCAGAAATACACTAAATATCATAAAAACGGAAATTACTAAAAATAGTAAAAATATATTCAAAGGCTCGGATGAGAGCCTAAACTGTAGTTTCTGGGCCGAAACTTGCGGTTACGGTTCCCTATAAGAAACGTAGATCTTCCAATTTTGCACGCGTGAGCATTGACAGAATCTGATTCCGAGTCCCGAATCAAAAGTTATGTCCCTTTAAAGTTCAAGGGGTTATATTAGATTGGGTTGGTCTGCATCATAGGCGCACCATTCCAATTTGGCAATTGATACTACTCGTTTAGATTGAGGTTCTAGCACCATTTGCTGGTACATATATTACCAAAAGGCCACAGGTATGTAAATCTAATAAGTTTGGTGCTCAAATGTATTACTTGAAATCATCCTTTGTGCATTGAAAAATATGCCTAGAATGCAGAATCATCTCTATTATAGAGCCATGTAATGAAATCATTGCCTCCCGTGGTAAGCAATGAACAACTTGAGTGCAATCTAGAAAAATCCCTTTTGCACCATCAATTGGCTAACCAAATTACACAAAAAGAACAAGAGTAATACTATATGGTTAAACTTAAGTAAATTCATTAGGTATGTGTTATGCCCTTTAGATATGGATCGCGTAATGAGACGGTTTACCGGCTTATCGGCGGGATCAATTTTCGTCTTCTTAGTTTTACGACCTTGACGACCTATGGTGGTAGGGAGAGTTTGAGGTTCGTGGGGGATTAGAGAACCTTTCATTCTATGGATTTGATTTCTTTTTTGTAAACTAAATTCATATCTTTATTGAACTATTCCGGTCATTTAAATACAACTCCAGGCGTTCCTTCCCGACAAAGGAAGAAAACAATCATTGAATAAAAAAGGTTTATTCTTACCAAAAATAAAAAGATACTTGACTCAATTAAAAATCAATTATTCTAGCTGACTCAATTCTCTTGATATGTACCCTTTTTTTCTAAATTTGTTGTGCATGTATCTCTTGTATTTGATGGGCTCCACATTCTCTTTTGTTGCATTGGCTCGGTCCATTATATTACTAAAATTGATATCTTTCTTTCAATTTTTTTTTTCCCTTAGGCATTCCCTCTCAATATTTAGGTTGCTCAAGTAGCCACACTAAAATTGATATCTTTCTTTCAATTTTTTTCACTTTGGGCATTCCCTCTCAGTATTTAGGTTGCTAAGTAG
The DNA here is from genome assembly GCF_018446385.1 of Zingiber officinale. NCBI lineage: Eukaryota > Viridiplantae > Streptophyta > Magnoliopsida > Zingiberales > Zingiberaceae > Zingiber > Zingiber officinale. The sequence continues at coordinate 131,935,245 of NC_055994.1, forward strand.
CCACACTAAAATTGATATCTTTCTTTCAATTTTTTTCACTTTGGGCATTCCCTCTTAGTATTTAGGTTGCTAAGTAGCCACACTAAAATTGATATATTTCTTTCAATTTATTCCCCCTTGCGCATTCCCTCTCAATATTTGTCCTGACGAAAAGCTTTTTCACTATAACGCAAGGCAACTCTAAAACCTTCATTGTTTGTTGTATCAATAGAGTTGGCATCCTTAATTGCTAAAATGAGAAATTAGACCCTCCCCCCTACCACTCTCAAGTCGAGAACCCTTTGATAATGATTGAAGCCTCTGCCATCCACAAAATAAATCTGTCTCCTCGTGTTGATTGTTCCATTCGCTACAAAGTCCTAGGTGCACCATTCCAATTTGGCAATTGATACTACTCGTTGAGATTGAACCTGTTCTAGCACCATTTGCTGGTACATACATTACCAAAAGGCCACAGGTAGGTCACTCTAATAAGCTTGGTGCTCGAATCTATTACTTGAAATCATCTTTTGTGCATTGAAAAATATGCCTAGAATGCAGAATCATCTCTATTACAGAGCCATGTAACGAAATCATCGACTCCCGTGGTAGGCAATGAACAACTTGAGTGCAATCTAGAAAAATCCCTTTTGCACCATCAATTGGCAAACAGAATTACACAAAAAGAACAAGAGTAAGACTATATGGTTAAACTTAAGCAAATTCATTAGGTATTATATGAGAGCAAAAATGTCAGAAAACTTGGTACAGGATATTGCCCATATTGTATACAAAAGCCTCTCCAAACTTCTCTTAACTCTTCTCTAACTGCCCATAGAGAAATCAAGCAATACGTGACCTTAAGCGCTCATTGAAAACTGAAGTTCTCGTAGTTAAAAACTTCTCCCTGTAGTATCTTTAATTTTCCATGGTTTCCTTATGCACAAACATCATCATATCTTCGACATGCTTCCCAGGTTTGACAAGTGTAGAGAACTTCAAGAATCATCATAGTTATTATAAACTCCCTAAAAAATTCCTTAAAGCAAAGTTCATGGTTGGGCCACAACTGGTTTGAGCACTAGGCTATGCACCTGTGCTGTTGGTTGCCTACTTGGCCCATATAACTGATCTAACAACTAGAGGTTTATTTGCTCCTGTAACAACATGACAACTATTTTATCTCATTGTTCAAGATAAAGTCTAGGGAGTATTGAACTCTTCAAGCCATGAATCTTTAAAGATATGCATGTTTTTCTTACATTTTTGAGTCCTTTTCAAAATATATGTCGTGCTGATTCTAATTCTCTTATTACTATCATTGTTTTCTTTCCGAATTCAAGGTTGACTGGTATCCTTGGGGTGAAGAAGCTTTTGAGAAAGCTCGCAAAAGAAACATCCCCATTTTTTTATCGAGTGTGTATACTGAAATTCATGGCTTAATGAATACATGATCAATAC